>NW_028252288.1:0-600000 GCF_964263255.1 Lissotriton vulgaris
TAAGTGTGTTTAAAGTCATTTCTGTGCCTGAAACGGGGTCAAAATGGGAAGCTTTTGAGTAAGCAAAACTCTGTAAAAATGGCAATTTTGGTCACGTGAGGGTTTAAAAAGTGGTTATTCAACATGAGGCATGATCCAATTGACATTTTGAATCATTTTTGGTACAGTACAAAAAACTCAATTTTCATATGAAAAACGATGACTCCGGACCTGTCGAACGATCCCCAAAATGGTCAATATGGATGAAATTTCAACATTTAATCTTTTGACTCTAAATGACTGTTGGATGTGAATTATGACTTTGTCAACTAGAATAAGTGTGTTTAAAGTCATTTCTGTGCCTGGAACGGGTCCAAAATGGAAGCTTTTGAGTAAGCAAAACTCTGTAAAAAATGGCAATTTTGGTCACTGTGAGGGTTTAAAAAGTGGTTATTCAACATGAGGCACGATCCAATTGACATTTTGAATCATTTTTGGTACAGTCCGAAAAATCAATTTTCGGATGAAAAACGATGACTCCGGACCTGTCGAACGATCCCAAAATGGTCAATATGGATGAAATTTCAACATTTAATCTTTTGACTATAAATGACTGTTGGATGTGAATTATGACTTTGTCAACTAGAATAAGTGTGTTTAAAGTCATTTTCTGTGCCTGGAACGGGTCAAAATGGAAGCTTTTGAGTAAGCAAAACTCTGTAAAAATGGCAATTGTGGGTCACTGTGAGGGTTTAAAAGTGGTTATTCAACATGAGGCACGATCCAATTGACATTTTGAATCATTTTTGGTACAGTCCAAAAAATCAATTTTCGGATGAAAAACGATGACTCCGGACCTGTCGAACGATCCCAAAAATGGTCAATATGGATAAAATTTCAACATTTAATCTTTTGACTCTAAATGACTGTTGGGGTGTGAATTATGACTTTGTCAACTAGAATAAGTGTGTTTAAAGTCATTTCTGTGCTGGAACGGGTCAAAATGGAAGCTTTTGAGTAAGCAAAACTCTGTAAAAATGGCAATTTTGGTCACTCTGAGGGTTTAAAAAGTGGTTATTCAACATGAGGCACGATCCAATTGACATTTTGAATCATTTTTGGTACAGTCCAAAAAATCAATTTTCGGATGAAAAAACGATGACTCCGGACCTGTCGAACGATCCCAAAATGGTCAATATGGATGAAATTTCAACATTTAATCTTTTGACTCTAAATGACTGTTGGATGTGAATTATGACTTTGTCAACTAAAATAAGTGTGTTTAAAGTCATTTCTGTGCCTGAAACGGGTCAAAATGGAAGCTTTTGAGTAAGCAAACTCTGTAAAAATGGCAATTTTGGTCACTGTGAGGGTTTAAAAAGTGGTTATTAAACATGAGGCACGATCCAATTGACATTTTGAATCATTTTTGGTACAGTCCGAAAAATCAATTTTCGGAGTGAAAAACGATGACTCCGGACCTGTCGAACGATCCCAAAATGGTCAATATGGATGAAATTTCAACATTTAATCTTTTGACTCTAAATGACTGTTGGATGTGAATTATGACTTTGTCAACTAGAATAAGTGTGTTTAAAGTCATTTCTGTGCCTGAAACAGGTCAAAATAGAAGCTTTTGAGTAAGCAAAACTCTGTAAAAATGGCAATTTTGGTCACTGTGAGGGTTTAAAAAGTGGTTATTAAACATGAGGCACGATCCAATTGACATTTTGAATCATTTTTGGTACAGTCCGAAAAATCAATTTTCGGATGAAAAACGATGACTCGGACCTGTCGAACGATCCCAAAATGGTCAATATGGATGAAATTTCAACATTTAATCTTTTGACTCTAAATGACTGTTGGATGTGAATTATGACTTTGTCAACTAGAATAAGTGTGTTTAAAGTCATTTCTGCGCCTGGAACGGGTCAAAAATGGAAGCTTTTGAGTAAGCAAAACTCTGTAAAAATGGCAATTTTGGTCACTGTGAGGGTTTAAAAAGTGGTTATTCAACATGAGGCACGATCCAATTGACATTTTGAATCATTTTTGGTACAGTCCAAAAAATCAATTTTCGGATGAAAAACGATGACTCCGGACCTGTCGAACGATCCCAAATGGTCAATATGGATAAAATTTCAACATTTAATCTTTTGACTCTAAATGACTGTTGGATGTGAATTATGACTTTGTCAACTAGAATAAGTGTGTTTAAAGTCATTTCTGTGCTGGAACGGGTCAAAATGGAAGCTTTTGAGTAAGCAAAACTCTCTAAAAATGGCAATTTTGGTCACTGTGAGGGTTTAAAAAGTGGTTATTCAACATGAGGCACGATCCAATTGACATTTTGAATCATTTTTGGTACAGTCCGAAAAATCAATTTTCGGATGAAAAACGATGACTCCGGACCTGTCGAACGATCCCAAAATTGGTCAATATGGATTGAAATTTCAACATTTAATCTTTTGACTCTAAATGACTGTTGGATGTGAATTATGACTTTGTCAACTAGAATAAGTGTGTTTAAAGCCATTTCTGTGCCTGAAACGGGTCAAAATGGAAGCTTTTGAGTAAGCAAAACTCTGTAAAAATGGCAATTTTGGTCACTGTGAGGGTTTAAAAAGTGGTTATTCAACATGAGGCACGATCCAATTGACATTTTGAATCATTTTTGGTACAGTCCGAAAAATCAATTTTCGGATGAAAAACGATGACTCCGGACCTGTCGAACGATCCCAAAATGGTCTATGATGATGAAATTTCAACATTTAATCTTTTGACTCTAAATGACTGTTGGATGTGAATTATGACTTTGTCAACTAAAATAAGTGTGTTTAAAGTCATTTATTTCTGTGCCTGAAACGGGGTCAAAATGGAAGCTTTTGAGTAAGCAAAACTCTGTAAAAATGGCAATTTTGGTCACTGTGAGGGTTTAAAAAGTGGTTATTCAACATGAGGCATGATCCAATTGACATTTTGAATCATTTTTGGTACAGTACAAAAAATCATTTTCATATGAAAAACGATGACTCCGGACCTGTCGAACGATCCCAAAATGGTCAATATGGATGAAATTTCAACATTTAATCTTTTGACTCTAAATGACTGTTGGATGTGAATTATGACTTTGTCAACTAGAATAAGTGTGTTTAAAGTCATTTCTGTGCCTGGAACGGGTCAAAATGGAAGCTTTTGAGTAAGCAAAACTCTGTAAAAATGGCAATTTTGGTCACTGTGAGGGTTTAAAAAGTGGTTATTCAACATGAGGCACGATCCAATTGACATTTTGAATCATTTTTGGTACAGTCCGAAAAATCAATTTTCGGATGAAAAACGATGACTCCGGACCTGTCGAACGATCCCAAAATGGTCAATATGGATGAAATTTCAACATTTAATCTTTTGACTATAAATGACTGTTGGATGTGAATTATGACTTTGTCAACTAGAATAAGTGTGTTTAAAGTCATTTCTGTGCCTGGAACGGGTCAAAATGGAAGCTTTTGAGTAAGCAAAACTCTGTAAAAATGGCAATTTTGGTCACTGTGAGGGTTTAAAAAGTGGTTATTCAACATGAGGCACGATCCAATTGACATTTTGAATCATTTTTGGTACAGTCCAAAAAATCAATTTTCGGATGAAAAACGATGACTCCGGACCTGTCGAACGATCCCAAAATGGTCAATATGGATGAAATTTCAACATTTAATCTTTTGACTCTAAATGACTGTTGGATGTGAATTATGACTTTGTCAACTAGAATAAGTGTGTTTAAAGTCATTTCTGTGCCTGAAACGGGTCAAATTGGAAGCTTTTGAGTAAGCAAAACTCTGTAAAAATGGCAATTTTGGTCACTGTGAGGGTTTAAAGAGTGGTTATTAAACATGAGGCACGATCCAATTGACATTTTGAATCATTTTTGGTACACTCCGAAAAATCAATTTTCGGATGAAAAACGATGACTCCGGACCTGTCGAACGATCCCAAAATGGTCAATATGGATGAAATTTCAGCATTTAATCTTTTGACTCTAAATGACTGTTGGATATGAATTATGACTTTGTCAACTAGAATAAGTGTGTTTAAAGTCATTTCTGTGCCTGGAACTGGTCAAAATGAAAGCTTTTGAGTAAGCAAAACTCTGTAAAAATGGCAATTTTGGTCACTGTGAGGGTTTAAAAAGTGGTTATTCAACATGAGGCACGATCCAATTGACATTTTGAATCATTTTTGGTACAGTCCGAAAAATCAATTTTCGGATGAAAAACGATGACTCCGGACCTGTCGAACGATCCCAAAATGGTCAATATGGATGAAATTTCAACATTTAATCTTTTGACTCTAAATGACTGTTGGATGTGAATTATGACTTTGTCAACTAGAATAAGTGTGTTTAAAGTCATTTCTGTGCCTGAAACGGGTCAAAATGGAAGCTTTTGAGTAAGCAAAACTCTGTAAAAAGTGGCAATTTTGGTCACTGTGAGGGTTTAAAAAGTGGTTATTAAACATGAGGCACGATCCAATTGACATTTTGAATCATTTTTGGTACAGTCCGAAAAATCAATTTTCGGATGAAAAACGATGACTCCGGACCTGTCGAACGATCCCAAAATGGTCTATGATGATGAAATTTCAACATTTAATCTTTTGACTCTAAATGACTGTTGGATGTGAATTATGACTTTGTCAACTAAAATAAGTGTGTTTAAAGTCATTTCTGTGCCTGAAACGGGTCAAAATGGAAGCTTTTGAGTAAGCAAAACTCTGTAAAAATGGCAATTTTGGTCAGTGGTTATTCAACATGAGGCATGATCCAATTGACATTTTGAATCATTCTTGGTACAGTCCAAAAAATCAATTTTCGGATAAAAAACGATGACTCCGGACCTGTCGAACGATCCCAAAATGGTCAATATGGATGAAATTTCAACATTTAATCTTTTGACTCTAAATGACTGTTGGATGTGAATTATGACTTTGTCAACTAGACTAAGTGTGTTTCAAGTCATTTCTGTGCCTGAAACGGGTCAAAATGGAAGCTTTTGAGATAGCAAAACTCTGTAAAAATGGCAATTTTGGTCACTGTGAGGGTTTAAAAAGTGGTTATTCAACATGAGGCACGATCCAATTGACATTTTGAATCATTTTTGGTACAGTCCGAAAAATCAATTTTCGGATGAAAAACGATGACTCCGGACCTGTCGAACGATCCCAAAATGGTCAATATGGATGAAATTTCAACATTTAATCTTTTGACTCTAAATGACTGTTGGATGTGAATTATGACTTTGTCAACTAAAATAAGTGTGTTTAAAGTCATTTCTGTGCCTGAAACGAGTCAAAATTGAAACTTTTGAGTAAGCAAAACTCTGTAAAAATGGCAATTTTGGTCACTGTGAGGGTTTAAAAAGTGGTTATTCAACATGAGGCACGATCCAATTGACATTTTGAATCATTTTTGGTACAGTCCAAAAAATCAATTTTCGGATGAAAAACGATGACTCCGGACCTCTCGAACGATCCCAAAATGGTCAATATGGATGAAATTTCAACATTTAATCTTTTGACTCTAAATGACTGTTGGATGTGAATTATGACTTTGTCAACTAGAATAAGTGTGTTTAAAGCCATTTCTGTGCCTGAAACGGGTCAAAATGGAAGCTTTTGAGTAAGCAAAACTCTGTAAAAATGGCAATTTTGGTCACTGTGAGGGTTTAAAAAGTGGTTATTAAACTTGAGGCACGATCCAATTGACATTTTGAATCATTTTTGGTACAGTCCGAAAAATCAATTTTCGGATGAAAAACGATGACTCCGGACCTGTCGAACGATCCCAAAATGGTCTATGATGATGAAATTTCAACATTTAATCTTTTGACTCTAAATGACTGTTGGATGTGAATTATGACTTTGTCAACTAAAATAAGTGTGTTTAAAGTCATTTCTGTGCCTGAAACGGGTCAAAATGGAAGCTTTTGAGTAAGCAAAACTCTGTAAAAATGGCAATTTTGGTCAGTGGTTATTCAACATGAGGCATGATCCAATTGACATTTTGAATCATTCTTGGTACAGTCCAAAAAATCAATTTTCGGATAAAAAACGATGACTCCGGACCTGTCGAACGATCCCAAAATGGTCAATATGGATGAAATTTCAACATTTAATCTTTTGACTCTAAATGACTGTTGGATGTGAATTATGACTTTGTCAACTAGACTAAGTGTGTTTCAAGTCATTTCTGTGCCTGAAACGGGTCAAAATGGAAGCTTTTGAGATAGCAAAACTCTGTAAAAATGGCAATATTGGTCACTGTGAGGGTTTAAAAAGTGGTTATTCAACATGAGGCACGATCCAATTGACATTTTGAATCATTTTTGGTACAGTCCGAAAAATCAATTTTCGGATGAAAAACGATGACTCCGGACCTGTCGAACGATCCCAAAATGGTCAATATGGATGAAATTTCAACATTTAATCTTTTGACTCTAAATGACTGTTGGATGTGAATTATGACTTTGTCAACTAAAATAAGTGTGTTTAAAGTCATTTCTGTGCCTGAAACGGGTCAAAATGGAAGCTTTTGAGTAAGCAAAACTCTGTAAAAATGGCAATTTTGGTCACTGTGAGGGTTTAAAAAGTGGTTATTCAACATGAGGCATGATCCAATTGACATTTTGAATCATTTTTGGTACAGTACAAAAAATCAATTTTCATATGAAAAACGATGACTCCGGACCTGTCGAACGATCCCAAAATGGTCAATATGGATGAAATTTCAACATTTAATCTTTTGACTCTAAATGACTGTTGGATGTGAATTATGACTTTGTCAACTAGAATAAGTGTGTTTAAAGTCATTTCTGTGCCTGGAACGGGTCAAAATGGAAGCTTTTGAGTAAGCAAAACTCTGTAAAAATGGCAATTTTGGTCACTGTGAGGGTTTAAAAAGTGGTTATTCAACATGAGGCACGATCCAATTGACATTTTGAATCATTTTTGGTACAGTCCGAAAAATCAATTTTCGGATGAAAAACGATGACTCCGGACCTGTCGAACGATCCCAAAATGGTCAATATGGATGAAATTTCAACATTTAATCTTTTGACTATAAATGACTGTTGGATGTGAATTATGACTTTGTCAACTAGAATAAGTGTGTTTAAAGTCATTTCTGTGCCTGGAACGGGTCAAAATGGAAGCTTTTGAGTAAGCAAAACTCTGTAAAAATGGCAATTTTGGTCACTGTGAGGGTTTAAAAAGTGGTTATTCAACATGAGGCACGATCCAATTGACATTTTGAATCATTTTTGGTACAGTCCAAAAAATCAATTTTCGGATGAAAAACGATGACTCCGGACCTGTCGAACGATCCCAAAATGGTCAATATGGATAAAATTTCAACATTTAATCTTTTGACTCTAAATGACTGTTGGGTGTGAATTATGACTTTGTCAACTAGAATAAGTGTGTTTAAAGTCATTTCTGTGCTGGAACGGGTCAAAATGGAAGCTTTTGAGTAAGCAAAACTCTGTAAAAATGGCAATTTTGGTCACTCTGAGGGTTTAAAAAGTGGTTATTCAACATGAGGCACGATCCAATTGACATTTTGAATCATTTTTGGTACAGTCCAAAAAATCAATTTTCGGATGAAAAACGATGACTCCGGACCTGTCGAACGATCCCAAAATGGTCAATATGGATGAAATTTCAACATTTAATCTTTTGACTCTAAATGACTGTTGGATGTGAATTATGACTTTGTCAACTAAAATAAGTGTGTTTAAAGTCATTTCTGTGCCTGAAACGGGTCAAAATGGAAGCTTTTGAGTAAGCAAAACTCTGTAAAAATGGCAATTTTGGTCACTGTGAGGGTTTAAAAAGTGGTTATTAAACATGAGGCACGATCCAATTGACATTTTGAATCATTTTTGGTACAGTCCGAAAAATCAATTTTCGGATGAAAAACGATGACTCCGGACCTGTCGAACGATCCCAAAATGGTCAATATGGATGAAATTTCAACATTTAATCTTTTGACTCTAAATGACTGTTGGATGTGAATTATGACTTTGTCAACTAGAATAAGTGTGTTTAAAGTCATTTCTGTGCCTGAAACAGGTCAAAATAGAAGCTTTTGAGTAAGCAAAACTCTGTAAAAATGGCAATTTTGGTCACTGTGAGGGTTTAAAAAGTGGTTATTAAACATGAGGCACGATCCAATTGACATTTTGAATCATTTTTGGTACAGTCCGAAAAATCAATTTTCGGATGAAAAACGATGACTCCGGACCTGTCGAACGATCCCAAAATGGTCAATATGGATGAAATTTCAACATTTAATCTTTTGACTCTAAATGACTGTTGGATGTGAATTATGACTTTGTCAACTAGAATAAGTGTGTTTAAAGTCATTTCTGCGCCTGGAACGGGTCAAAATGGAAGCTTTTGAGTAAGCAAAACTCTGTAAAAATGGCAATTTTGGTCACTGTGAGGGTTTAAAAAGTGGTTATTCAACATGAGGCACGATCCAATTGACATTTTGAATCATTTTTGGTACAGTCCAAAAAATCAATTTTCGGATGAAAAACGATGACTCCGGACCTGTCGAACGATCCCAAAATGGTCAATATGGATAAAATTTCAACATTTAATCTTTTGACTCTAAATGACTGTTGGATGTGAATTATGACTTTGTCAACTAGAATAAGTGTGTTTAAAGTCATTTCTGTGCTGGAATGGGTCAAAATGGAAGCTTTTGAGTAAGCAAAACTCTGTAAAAATGGCAATTTTGGTCACTGTGAGGGTTTAAAAAGTGGTTATTCAACATGAGGCACGATCCAATTGACATTTTGAATCATTTTTGGTACAGTCCGAAAAATCAATTTTCGGATGAAAAACGATGACTCCGGACCTGTCGAACGATCCCAAAATGGTCAATATGGATGAAATTTCAACATTTAATCTTTTGACTCTAAATGACTGTTGGATGTGAATTATGACTTTGTCAACTAGAATAAGTGTGTTTAAAGCCATTTCTGTGCCTGAAACGGGTCAAAATGGAAGCTTTTGAGTAAGCAAAACTCTGTAAAAATGGCAATTTTGGTCACTGTGAGGGTTTAAAAAGTGGTTATTCAACATGAGGCACGATCCAATTGACATTTTGAATCATTTTTGGTACAGTCCGAAAAATCAATTTTCGGATGAAAAACGATGACTCCGGACCTGTCGAACGATCCCAAAATGGTCTATGATGATGAAATTTCAACATTTAATCTTTTGACTCTAAATGACTGTTGGATGTGAATTATGACTTTGTCAACTAAAATAAGTGTGTTTAAAGTCATTTCTGTGCCTGAAACGGGTCAAAATGGAAGCTTTTGAGTAAGCAAAACTCTGTAAAAATGGCAATTTTGGTCACTGTGAGGGTTTAAAAAGTGGTTATTCAACATGAGGCATGATCCAATTGACATTTTGAATCATTTTTGGTACAGTACAAAAAATCAATTTTCATATGAAAAACGATGACTCCGGACCTGTCGAACGATCCCAAAATGGTCAATATGGATGAAATTTCAACATTTAATCTTTTGACTCTAAATGACTGTTGGATGTGAATTATGACTTTGTCAACTAGAATAAGTGTGTTTAAAGTCATTTCTGTGCCTGGAACGGGTCAAAATGGAAGCTTTTGAGTAAGCAAAACTCTGTAAAAATGGCAATTTTGGTCACTGTGAGGGTTTAAAAAGTGGTTATTCAACATGAGGCACGATCCAATTGACATTTTGAATCATTTTTGGTACAGTCCGAAAAATCAATTTTCGGATGAAAAACGATGACTCCGGACCTGTCGAACGATCCCAAAATGGTCAATATGGATGAAATTTCAACATTTAATCTTTTGACTATAAATGACTGTTGGATGTGAATTATGACTTTGTCAACTAGAATAAGTGTGTTTAAAGTCATTTCTGTGCCTGGAACGGGTCAAAATGGAAGCTTTTGAGTAAGCAAAACTCTGTAAAAATGGCAATTTTGGTCACTGTGAGGGTTTAAAAAGTGGTTATTCAACATGAGGCACGATCCAATTGACATTTTGAATCATTTTTGGTACAGTCCAAAAAATCAATTTTCGGATGAAAAACGATGACTCCGGACCTGTCGAACGATCCCAAAATGGTCAATATGGATAAAATTTCAACATTTAATCTTTTGACTCTAAATGACTGTTGGATGTGAATTATGACTTTGTCAACTAGAATAAGTGTGTTTAAAGTCATTTCTGTGCTGGAACGGGTCAAAATGGAAGCTTTTGAGTAAGCAAAACTCTGTAAAAATGGCAATTTTGGTCACTGTGAGGGTTTAAAAAGTGGTTATTCAACATGAGGCACGATCCAATTGACATTTTGAATCATTTTTGGTACAGTCCAAAAAATCAATTTTCGGATGAAAAACGATGACTCCGGACCTGTCGAACGATCCCAAAATGGTCAATATGGATGAAATTTCAACATTTAATCTTTTGACTCTAAATGACTGTTGGATGTGAATTATGACTTTGTCAACTAAAATAAGTGTGTTTAAAGTCATTTCTGTGCCTGAAACGGGTCAAAATGGAAGCTTTTGAGTAAGCAAAACTCTGTAAAAATGGCAATTTTGGTCACTGTGAGGGTTTAAAAAGTGGTTATTAAACATGAGGCACGATCCAATTGACATTTTGAATCATTTTTGGTACAGTCCGAAAAATCAATTTTCGGATGAAAAACGATGACTCCGGACCTGTCGAACGATCCCAAAATGGTCAATATGGATGAAATTTCAACATTTAATCTTTTGACTCTAAATGACTGTTGGATGTGAATTATGACTTTGTCAACTAGAATAAGTGTGTTTTAAGTCATTTCTGTGCCTGAAACAGGTCAAAATAGAAGCTTTTGAGTAAGCAAAACTCTGTAAAAATGGCAATTTTGGTCACTGTGAGGGTTTAAAAAGTGGTTATTAAACATGAGGCACGATCCAATTGACATTTTGAATCATTTTTGGTACAGTCCGAAAAATCAATTTTCGGATGAAAAACGATGACTCCGGACCTGTCGAACGATCCCAAAATGGTCAATATGGATGAAATTTCAACATTTAATCTTTTGACTCTAAATGACTGTTGGATGTGAATTATGACTTTGTCAACTAGAATAAGTGTGTTTAAAGTCATTTCTGCGCCTGGAACGGGTCAAAATGGAAGCTTTTGAGTAAGCAAAACTCTGTAAAAATGGCAATTTTGGTCACTGTGAGGGTTTAAAAAGTGGTTATTCAACATGAGGCACGATCCAATTGACATTTTGAATCATTTTTGGTACAGTCCAAAAAATCAATTTTCGGATGAAAAACGATGACTCCGGACCTGTCGAACGATCCCAAAATGGTCAATATGGATAAAATTTCAACATTTAATCTTTTGACTCTAAATGACTGTTGGATGTGAATTATGACTTTGTCAACTAGAATAAGTGTGTTTAAAGTCATTTCTGTGCTGGAACGGGTCAAAATGGAAGCTTTTGAGTAAGCAAAACTCTGTAAAAATGGCAATTTTGGTCACTGTGAGGGTTTAAAAAGTGGTTATTCAACATGAGGCACGATCCAATTGACATTTTGAATCATTTTTGGTACAGTCCGAAAAATCAATTTTCGGATGAAAAACGATGACTCCGGACCTGTCGAACGATCCCAAAATGGTCAATATGGATGAAATTTCAACATTTAATCTTTTGACTCTAAATGACTGTTGGATGTGAATTATGACTTTGTCAACTAGAATAAGTGTGTTTAAAGTCATTTCTGTGCCTGAAACGGGTCAAAATGGAAGCTTTTGAGATAGCAAAACTCTGTAAAAATGGCAATTTTGGTCACTGTGAGGGTTTAAAAAGTGGTTATTCAACATGAGGCACGATCCAATTGACATTTTGAATCATTTTTGGTACAGTCCGAAAAATCAATTTTCGGATGAAAAACGATGACTCCGGACCTGTCGAACGATCCCAAAATGGTCAATATGGATGAAATTTCAACATTTAATCTTTTGACTCTAAATGACTGTTGGATGTGAATTATGACTTTGTCAACTAGAATAAGTGTGTTTAAAGTCATTTCTGTGCCTGAAACGGGTCAAAATGGAAGCTTTTGAGTAAGCAAAACTCTGTAAAAAGTGGCAATTTTTGTCACTGTGAGGGTTTAAAAAGTGGTTATTAAACATGAGGCACGATCCAATTGACATTTTGAATCATTTTTGGTACAGTCCGAAAAATCAATTTTCGGATGAAAAACGATGACTCCGGACCTGTCGAACGATCCCAAAATGGTCTATGATGATGAAATTTCAACATTTAATCTTTTGACTCTAAATGACTGTTGGATGTGAATTATGACTTTGTCAACTAAAATAAGTGTGTTTAAAGTCATTTAGTCATTTAGGTGGAATGGACAGACCATTTCTTGGTGTCCATCCTCTGCCCGGTCTTGGCCACTTCTTCCATCTCTACGGCTAGGCGGGTTCAAAAGAGGGCTTGGAAAAAGCTTCGGTTAGAGGACTTTCACCGTCTTCTATTAGAGGAGCCGCTGGGCCCTTTGACGGATGTGGAAAGGGGGTATGACCTCTTCTGTTCATGGATAACTAGGGCCTTGGACTCTCTGATACCCATCGTTTCAACTAAAATCAATCCCAGAGAGTCGAGTCCCTGGTATGATGGCACTCTCCGGGCCCTAAAGGGTGCCTGTAGACGAGCAGAGAGGGCTTGGAGGAAAACCTATGGAGCTGACCTGAAAGCTGCATATGCCAAGTCCGTTAAGCTTTACCATCGAGCTATCTGCCGAGCCCGTGCGGCTTTTTATGCCACTGAATTCCGGAACAGTCCGAATCCGTCTAAAGCTATTTTTAAGGCTGTTAAAGATCTTACAGCGAAGCGGACTACCTCTACGACCGTGAGCTCCCTTTCCCATTGTGAATCCCTTGCATCTTACTTCTTGGGGAAGGTCCAAGCTATATATAGGACATTCCCCAGCATAGGGTTCACTGAGGAAAATATTAATGGGGTCCACCATCAGACTACACTGCTTGTTTTCCCCCCCCTCACCTTGGATGGTTTTGACAAACTTGCATTGCAAGTCAAATCTGGGTCTCCATCCGATCCAGTAAGGCCTGCTCTCTTTCGAGACCAAGCTTTTATGGGACGTACAGCCGTATGTTCCCTTGTCAACCTTTCCTTGGAAACAGGGACTGTTCCATCTAAGTGGAAACAAGCTGTGGTGTCCCCGATTATTAAAAAGCCCACCCTGGACCCTTCCAAGCCTGAAAGCTACCGCCCCATTTCGTTGTTACCCTGGCCAGCCAAGATCACGGAGGCCCACGTCAACCTGGCCCTGTCTGAACATCTGACTCGGACCAAGGCCCTCGACCCCACACAAAACGGATTCCGTGCTGGGCACAGTACGGAAACTGCGTTACTTGTGATGGTGGAACATCTCCGGGCAAAGTTGGATGCTGGTCAAACGGCGGCGCTTATTTTGTTAGATCTTAGCGCCGCCTTTGATACGGTAGATCACAGCATCCTCCTACGCCGGCTCGAGGAGACTGGCATTGGCGGTCAGGTGCTGCAATGGTTCCGCTCCTTTTTAGATGACCGCTCCTTCTGCGTTGCCATCCCTCCCTTCAAGTCCAACTACCAGCCACTGGCCATGGGGGTTCCGCAAGGGTCCTCGCTGAGTCCCACGTTATTCAATCTTTACGTGAGACCGCTGGCTGATGTCGCTAGGCAGTGGGGCCTTACCTTGGTCTCATATGCCGACGACACTCAGCTGGCGGTTACTCTCAGCGGGGATGCGGAGATTGAGGCCCCTAGGTTTCAGTCTGGACTGAAGGCGGTGGCTAGCTGGCTGACAGGCAATTGCCTCCAGCTAAACGCCACTAAAACAGAGGTGATGGTCGTTGGGAAGGGAGTGGAGCTGTGGGGTGACCACTGGTGGCCCTCAGAGTTGGGACCTACTCCGATCCCGGTATCGGAAGTGAAAAATCTGGGGGTATGGCTGGATGCGGGCCTCTCTTTTGTAGGCCATACTAAAAGAACCGCGGCTTGTTGTTTCGGTCTCCTGAGAGGCTTGAGACCTGTTCTCAAGTTCTTTGACGCCCCGACCAGGCAGTTGGTGATCCAGGCTACTATCATCTCCCGCCTGGATTACGCCAGCTCTCTCCTGGCTGGGGCCAACCAGGCCGAATTAACCCGCTTACAACGGGTTCAGAATGCTGCGGCAAGGGCGATTGTGGGCTTGCCCAGATTCTGCTCAGTGACAGGTGTCCTTCGCTCCCTACACTGGCTTCCGGTTAGGAAGCGCATCCTCTTCAAGGTTTTGTGCTTTGCTTTTAAAATCTTGAGAGGTACAGGCCCGGAAATCCTGTCGAGCTGTCTGTCTTTTTATGTCCCTGCCCGTAGCCTTCGCTCTCAGGGTCTGGCCCTTGCGGTGGTTCCCAGATTCAGGCTTAGCCGTATGGGAGGCCGCTCGTTTAAGGTAATGGCTGCGTCAGCATGGAACTCCTTGCCTGTTGAAATCCGCTTGCTGGAGGACCTTCTGACCTTTCAGAGGGCTATAAAAACCTTCCTGTTTTAGCTGTCCCTTAGTTTTGTTCTTAGCCTGGTGTTGTGTTACGTGCTACCTTGCCTCTGCGCCAGGACGCTCCTTGGCTGGAGTATCTGTGCGCACAATAAATAATCGTAACATAACATAACATAACATTTCTGTGCCTGAAACGGGTCAAAATGGAAGCTTTTGAGTAAGCAAAACTCTGTAAAAATGGCAATTTTGGTCAGTGGTTATTCAACATGAGGCATGATCCAATTGACATTTTGAATCATTCTTGGTACAGTCCAAAAAATCAATTTTCGGATGAAAAACGATGACTCCGGACCTGTCGAACGATCCCAAAATGGTCAATATGGATGAAATTTCAACATTTAATCTTTTGACTCTAAATGACTGTTGGATGTGAATTATGACTTTGTCAACTAAAATAAGTGTGTTTAAAGTCATTTCTGTGCCTGAAACGGGTCAAAATGGAAGCTTTTGAGTAAGCAAAACTCTGTAAAAATGGCAATTTTGGTCACTGTGAGGGTTTAAAAAGTGGTTATTAAACATGAGGCACGATCCAATTGACATTTTGAATCATTTTTGGTACAGTCCGAAAAATCAATTTTCGGATGAAAAACGATGACTCCGGACCTGTCGAACGATCCCAAAATGGTCAATATGGATGAAATTTCAACATTTAATCTTTTGACTCTAAATGACTGTTGGATGTGAATTATGACTTTGTCAACTAGAATAAGTGTGTTTAAAGTCATTTCTGTGCCTGAAACAGGTCAAAATAGAAGCTTTTGAGTAAGCAAAACTCTGTAAAAATGGCAATTTTGGTCACTGTGAGGGTTTAAAAAGTGGTTATTAAACATGAGGCACGATCCAATTGACATTTTGAATCATTTTTGGTACAGTCCGAAAAATCAATTTTCGGATGAAAAACGATGACTCCGGACCTGTCGAACGATCCCAAAATGGTCAATATGGATGAAATTTCAACATTTAATCTTTTGACTCTAAATGACTGTTGGATGTGAATTATGACTTTGTCAACTAGAATAAGTGTGTTTAAAGTCATTTCTGTGCCTGAAACGGGTCAAAATGGAAGCTTTTGAGATAGCAAAACTCTGTAAAAATGGCAATTTTGGTCACTGTGAGGGTTTAAAAAGTGGTTATTCAACATGAGGCACGATCCAATTGACATTTTGAATCATTTTTGGTACAGTCCAAAAAATCAATTTTCGGATGAAAAACGATGACTCCGGCCGGACCTGTCGAACGATCCCAAAATGGTCAATATGGATGAAATTTCAACATTTAATCTTTTGACTCTAAATGACTGTTGGATGTGAATTATGACTTTGTCAACTAAAATAAGTGTGTTTAAAGTCATTTCTGTGCCTGAAACGGGTCAAAATTGAAGCTTTTGAGTAAGCACAACTCTGTAAAAATGGCAATTTTGGTCACTGTGAGGGTTTAAAAAGTGGTTATTCAACATGAGGCACGATCCAATTGACATTTTGAATCATTTTTGCTACAGTCCAAAAAAATCAATTTTCGGATGAAAAACGATGACTCCGGACCTGTCGAACGATCCCAAAATGGTCAATATGGATGAAATTTCAGCATTTAATCTTTTGACTCTAAATGACTGTTGGATATGAATTATGACTTTGTCAACTAGAATAAGTGTGTTTAAAGTCATTTCTGTGCCTGGAACTGGTCAAAATGAAAGCTTTTGAGTAAGCAAAACTCTGTAAAAATGGCAATTTTGGTCACTGTGAGGGTTTAAAAAGTGGTTATTCAACATGAGGCACGATCCAATTGACATTTTGAATCATTTTTGGTACAGTCCGAAAAATCAATTTTCGGATGAAAAACGATGACTCCGGACCTGTCGAACGATCCCAAAATGGTCAATATGGATGAAATTTCAACATTTAATCTTTTGACTCTAAATGACTGTTGGATGTGAATTATGACTTTGTCAACTAGAATAAGTGTGTTTAAAGTCATTTCTGTGCCTGAAACGGGTCAAAATGGAAGCTTTTGAGTAAGCAAAACTCTGTAAAAAGTGGCAATTTTGGTCACTGTGAGGGTTTAAAAAGTGGTTATTAAACATGAGGCACGATCCAATTGACATTTTGAATCATTTTTGGTACAGTCCGAAAAATCAATTTTCGGATGAAAAACGATGACTCCGGACCTGTCGAACGATCCCAAAATGGTCTATGATGATGAAATTTCAACATTTAATCTTTTGACTCTAAATGACTGTTGGATGTGAATTATGACTTTGTCAACTAAAATAAGTGTGTTTAAAGTCATTTCTGTGCCTGAAACGGGTCAAAATGGAAGCTTTTGAGTAAGCAAAACTCTGTAAAAATGGCAATTTTGGTCAGTGGTTATTCAACATGAGGCATGATCCAATTGACATTTTGAATCATTCTTGGTACAGTCCAAAAAATCAATTTTCGGATAAAAAACGATGACTCCGGACCTGTCGAACAATCCCAAAATGGTCAATATGGATGAAATTTCAACATTTAATCTTTTGACTCTAAATGACTGTTGGATGTGAATTATGACTTTGTCAACTAGACTAAGTGTGTTTCAAGTCATTTCTGTGCCTGAAACGGGTCAAAATGGAAGCTTTTGAGATAGCAAAACTCTGTAAAAATGGCAATTTTGGTCACTGTGAGGGTTTAAAAAGTGGTTATTCAACATGAGGCACGATCCAATTGACATTTTGAATCATTTTTGGTACAGTCCGAAAAATCAATTTTCGGATGAAAAACGATGACTCCGGACCTGTCGAACGATCCCAAAATGGTCAATATGGATGAAATTTCAACATTTAATCTTTTGACTCTAAATGACTGTTGGATGTGAATTATGACTTTGTCAACTAAAATAAGTGTGTTTAAAGTCATTTCTGTGCCTGAAACGAGTCAAAATTGAAACTTTTGAGTAAGCAAAACTCTGTAAAAATGGCAATTTTGGTCACTGTGAGGGTTTAAAAAGTGGTTATTCAACATGAGGCACGATCCAATTGACATTTTGAATCATTTTTGGTACAGTCCAAAAAATCAATTTTCGGATGAAAAACGATGACTCCGGACCTCTCGAACGATCCCAAAATGGTCAATATGGATGAAATTTCAACATTTAATCTTTTGACTCTAAATGACTGTTGGATGTGAATTATGACTTTGTCAACTAGAATAAGTGTGTTTAAAGCCATTTCTGTGCCTGAAACGGGTCAAAATGGAAGCTTTTGAGTAAGCAAAACTCTGTAAAAATGGCAATTTTGGTCACTGTGAGGGTTTAAAAAGTGGTTATTAAACTTGAGGCACGATCCAATTGACATTTTGAATCATTTTTGGTACAGTCCGAAAAATCAATTTTCGGATGAAAAACGATGACTCCGGACCTGTCGAACGATCCCAAAATGGTCTATGATGATGAAATTTCAACATTTAATCTTTTGACTCTAAATGACTGTTGGATGTGAATTATGACTTTGTCAACTAAAATAAGTGTGTTTAAAGTCATTTCTGTGCCTGAAACGGGTCAAAATGGAAGCTTTTGAGTAAGCAAAACTCTGTAAAAATGGCAATTTTGGTCAGTGGTTATTCAACATGAGGCATGATCCAATTGACATTTTGAATCATTCTTGGTACAGTCCAAAAAATCAATTTTCGGATAAAAAACGATGACTCCGGACCTGTCGAACGATCCCAAAATGGTCAATATGGATGAAATTTCAACATTTAATCTTTTGACTCTAAATGACTGTTGGATGTGAATTATGACTTTGTCAACTAGACTAAGTGTGTTTCAAGTCATTTCTGTGCCTGAAACGGGTCAAAATGGAAGCTTTTGAGATAGCAAAACTCTGTAAAAATGGCAATATTGGTCACTGTGAGGGTTTAAAAAGTGGTTATTCAACATGAGGCACGATCCAATTGACATTTTGAATCATTTTTGGTACAGTCCGAAAAATCAATTTTCGGATGAAAAACGATGACTCCGGACCTGTCGAACGATCCCAAAATGGTCAATATGGATGAAATTTCAACATTTAATCTTTTGACTCTAAATGACTGTTGGATGTGAATTATGACTTTGTCAACTAAAATAAGTGTGTTTAAAGTCATTTCTGTGCCTGAAACGAGTCAAAATTGAAACTTTTGAGTAAGCAAAACTCTGTAAAAATGGCAATTTTGGTCACTGTGAGGGTTTAAAAAGTGGTTATTCAACATGAGGCACGATCCAATTGACATTTTGAATCATTTTTGGTACAGTCCAAAAAATCAATTTTCGGATGAAAAACGATGACTCCGGACCTCTCGAACGATCCCAAAATGGTCAATATGGATGAAATTTCAACATTTAATCTTTTGACTCTAAATGACTGTTGGATGTGAATTATGACTTTGTCAACTAGAATAAGTGTGTTTAAAGCCATTTCTGTGCCTGAAACGGGTCAAAATGGAAGCTTTTGAGTAAGCAAAACTCTGTAAAAATGGCAATTTTGGTCACTGTGAGGGTTTAAAAAGTGGTTATTAAACTTGAGGCACGATCCAATTGACATTTTGAATCATTTTTGGTACAGTCCGAAAAATCAATTTTCGGATGAAAAACGATGACTCCGGACCTGTCGAACGATCCCAAAATGGTCTATGATGATGAAATTTCAACATTTAATCTTTTGACTCTAAATGACTGTTGGATGTGAATTATGACTTTGTCAACTAAAATAAGTGTGTTTAAAGTCATTTCTGTGCCTGAAACGGGTCAAAATGGAAGCTTTTGAGTAAGCAAAACTCTGTAAAAATGGCAATTTTGGTCACTGTGAGGGTTTAAAAAGTGGTTATTCAACATGAGGCATGATCCAATTGACATTTTGAATCATTTTTGGTACAGTACAAAAAATCAATTTTCATATGAAAAACGATGACTCCGGACCTGTCGAACGATCCCAAAATGGTCAATATGGATGAAATTTCAACATTTAATCTTTTGACTCTAAATGACTGTTGGATGTGAATTATGACTTTGTCAACTAGAATAAGTGTGTTTAAAGTCATTTCTGTGCCTGGAACGGGTCAAAATGGAAGCTTTTGAGTAAGCAAAACTCTGTAAAAATGGCAATTTTGGTCACTGTGAGGGTTTAAAAAGTGGTTATTCAACATGAGGCACGATCCAATTGACATTTTGAATCATTTTTGGTACAGTCCGAAAAATCAATTTTCGGATGAAAAACGATGACTCCGGACCTGTCGAACGATCCCAAAATGGTCAATATGAATGAAATTTCAACATTTAATCTTTTGACTATAAATGACTGTTGGATGTGAATTATGACTTTGTCAACTAGAATAAGTGTGTTTAAAGTCATTTCTGTGCCTGGAACGGGTCAAAATGGAAGCTTTTGAGTAAGCAAAACTCTGTAAAAATGGCAATTTTGGTCACTGTGAGGGTTTAAAAAGTGGTTATTCAACATGAGGCACGATCCAATTGACATTTTGAATCATTTTTGGTACAGTCCAAAAAATCAATTTTCGGATGAAAAACGATGACTCCGGACCTGTCGAACGATCCCAAAATGGTCAATATGGATAAAATTTCAACATTTAATCTTTTGACTCTAAATGACTGTTGGATGTGAATTATGACTTTGTCAACTAGAATAAGTGTGTTTAAAGTCATTTCTGTGCTGGAACGGGTCAAAATGGAAGCTTTTGAGTAAGCAAAACTCTGTAAAAATGGCAATTTTGGTCACTGTGAGGGTTTAAAAAGTGGTTATTCAACATGAGGCACGATCCAATTGACATTTTGAATCATTTTTGGTACAGTCCAAAAAATCAATTTTCGGATGAAAAACGATGACTCCGGACCTGTCGAACGATCCCAAAATGGTCAATATGGATGAAATTTCAACATTTAATCTTTTGACTCTAAATGACTGTTGGATGTGAATTATGACTTTGTCAACTAAAATAAGTGTGTTTAAAGTCATTTCTGTGCCTGAAACGGGTCAAAATGGAAGCTTTTGAGTAAGCAAAACTCTGTAAAAATGGCAATTTTGGTCACTGTGAGGGTTTAAAAAGTGGTTATTAAACATGAGGCACGATCCAATTGACATTTTGAATCATTTTTGGTACAGTCCGAAAAATCAATTTTCGGATGAAAAACGATGACTCCGGACCTGTCGAACGATCCCAAAATGGTCAATATGGATGAAATTTCAACATTTAATCTTTTGACTCTAAATGACTGTTGGATGTGAATTATGACTTTGTCAACTAGAATAAGTGTGTTTAAAGTCATTTCTGTGCCTGAAACAGGTCAAAATAGAAGCTTTTGAGTAAGCAAAACTCTGTAAAAATGGCAATTTTGGTCACTGTGAGGGTTTAAAAAGTGGTTATTAAACATGAGGCACGATCCAATTGACATTTTGAATCATTTTTGGTACAGTCCGAAAAATCAATTTTCGGATGAAAAACGATGACTCCGGACCTGTCGAACGATCCCAAAATGGTCAATATGGATGAAATTTCAACATTTAATCTTTTGACTCTAAATGACTGTTGGATGTGAATTATGACTTTGTCAACTAGAATAAGTGTGTTTAAAGTCATTTCTGTGCCTGGAACGGGTCAAAATGGAAGCTTTTGAGTAAGCAAAACTCTGTAAAAATGGCAATTTTGGTCACTGTGAGGGTTTAAAAAGTGGTTATTCAACATGAGGCACGATCCAATTGACATTTTGAATCATTTTTGGTACAGTCCAAAAAATCAATTTTCGGATGAAAAACGATGACTCCGGACCTGTCGAACGATCCCAAAATGGTCAATATGGATAAAATTTCAACATTTAATCTTTTGACTCTAAATGACTGTTGGATGTGAATTATGACTTTGTCAACTAGAATAAGTGTGTTTAAAGTCATTTCTGTGCTGGAACGGGTCAAAATGGAAGCTTTTGAGTAAGCAAAACTCTGTAAAAATGGCAATTTTGGTCACTGTGAGGGTTTAAAAAGTGGTTATTCAACATGAGGCACGATCCAATTGACATTTTGAATCATTTTTGGTACAGTCCGAAAAATCAATTTTCGGATGAAAAACGATGACTCCGGACCTGTCGAACGATCCCAAAATGGTCAATATGGATGAAATTTCAACATTTAATCTTTTGACTCTAAATGACTGTTGGATGTGAATTATGACTTTGTCAACTAGAATAAGTGTGTTTAAAGTCATTTCTGTGCCTGAAACGGGTCAAAATGGAAGCTTTTGAGATAGCAAAACTCTGTAAAAATGGCAATTTTGGTCACTGTGAGGGTTTAAAAAGTGGTTATTCAACATGAGGCACGATCCAATTGACATTTTGAATCATTTTTGGTACAGTCCGAAAAATCAATTTTCGGATGAAAAACGATGACTCCGGACCTGTCGAACGATCCCAAAATGGTCAATATGGATGAAATTTCAACATTTAATCTTTTGACTCTAAATGACTGTTGGATGTGAATTATGACTTTGTCAACTAGAATAAGTGTGTTTAAAGTCATTTCTGTGCCTGAAACGGGTCAAAATGGAAGCTTTTGAGTAAGCAAAACTCTGTAAAAAGTGGCAATTTTGGTCACTGTGAGGGTTTAAAAAGTGGTTATTAAACATGAGGCACGATCCAATTGACATTTTGAATCATTTTTGGTACAGTCCGAAAAATCAATTTTCGGATGAAAAACGATGACTCCGGACCTGTCGAACGATCCCAAAATGGTCTATGATGATGAAATTTCAACATTTAATCTTTTGACTCTAAATGACTGTTGGATGTGAATTATGACTTTGTCAACTAAAATAAGTGTGTTTAAAGTCATTTAGTCATTTAGGTGGAATGGACAGACCATTTCTTGGTGTCCATCCTCTGCCCGGTCTTGGCCACTTCTTCCATCTCTACGGCTAGGCGGGTTCAAAAGAGGGCTTGGAAAAAGCTTCGGTTAGAGGACTTTCACCGTCTTCTATTAGAGGAGCCGCTGGGCCCTTTGACGGATGTGGAAAGGGGGTATGACCTCTTCTGTTCATGGATAACTAGGGCCTTGGACTCTCTGATACCCATCGTTTCAACTAAAATCAATCCCAGAGAGTCGAGTCCCTGGTATGATGGCACTCTCCGGGCCCTAAAGGGTGCCTGTAGACGAGCAGAGAGGGCTTGGAGGAAAACCTATGGAGCTGACCTGAAAGCTGCATATGCCAAGTCCGTTAAGCTTTACCATCGAGCTATCTGCCGAGCCCGTGCGGCTTTTTATGCCACTGAATTCCGGAACAGTCCGAATCCGTCTAAAGCTATTTTTAAGGCTGTTAAAGATCTTACAGCGAAGCGGACTACCTCTACGACCGTGAGCTCCCTTTCCCATTGTGAATCCCTTGCATCTTACTTCTTGGGGAAGGTCCAAGCTATATATAGGACATTCCCCAGCATAGGGTTCACTGAGGAAAATATTAATGGGGTCCACCATCAGACTACACTGCTTGTTTTCCCCCCCCTCACCTTGGATGGTTTTGACAAACTTGCATTGCAAGTCAAATCTGGGTCTCCATCCGATCCAGTAAGGCCTGCTCTCTTTCGAGACCAAGCTTTTATGGGACGTACAGCCGTATGTTCCCTTGTCAACCTTTCCTTGGAAACAGGGACTGTTCCATCTAAGTGGAAACAAGCTGTGGTGTCCCCGATTATTAAAAAGCCCACCCTGGACCCTTCCAAGCCTGAAAGCTACCGCCCCATTTCGTTGTTACCCTGGCCAGCCAAGATCACGGAGGCCCACGTCAACCTGGCCCTGTCTGAACATCTGACTCGGACCAAGGCCCTCGACCCCACACAAAACGGATTCCGTGCTGGGCACAGTACGGAAACTGCGTTACTTGTGATGGTGGAACATCTCCGGGCAAAGTTGGATGCTGGTCAAACGGCGGCGCTTATTTTGTTAGATCTTAGCGCCGCCTTTGATACGGTAGATCACAGCATCCTCCTACGCCGGCTCGAGGAGACTGGCATTGGCGGTCAGGTGCTGCAATGGTTCCTCTCCTTTTTAGATGACCGCTCCTTCTGCGTTGCCATCCCTCCCTTCAAGTCCAACTACCAGCCACTGGCCATGGGGGTTCCGCAAGGGTCCTCGCTGAGTCCCACGTTATTCAATCTTTACGTGAGACCGCTGGCTGATGTCGCTAGGCAGTGGGGCCTTACCTTGGTCTCATATGCCGACGACACTCAGCTGGCGGTTACTCTCAGCGGGGATGCGGAGATTGAGGCCCCTAGGTTTCAGTCTGGACTGAAGGCGGTGGCTAGCTGGCTGACAGGCAATTGCCTCCAGCTAAACGCCACTAAAACAGAGGTGATGGTCGTCGGGAAGGGAGTGGAGCTGTGGGGTGACCACTGGTGGCCCTCAGAGTTGGGACCTACTCCGATCCCGGTATCGGAAGTGAAAAATCTGGGGGTATGGCTGGATGCGGGCCTCTCTTTTGTAGGCCATACTAAAAGAACCGCGGCTTGTTGTTTCGGTCTCCTGAGAGGCTTGAGACCTGTTCTCAAGTTCTTTGACGCCCCGACCAGGCAGTTGGTGATCCAGGCTACTATCATCTCCCGCCTGGATTACGCCAGCTCTCTCCTGGCTGGGGCCAACCAGGCCGAATTAACCCGCTTACAACGGGTTCAGAATGCTGCGGCAAGGGCGATTGTGGGCTTGCCCAGATTCTGCTCAGTGACAGGTGTCCTTCGCTCCCTACACTGGCTTCCGGTTAGGAAGCGCATCCTCTTCAAGGTTTTGTGCTTTGCTTTTAAAATCTTGAGAGGTACAGGCCCGGAAATCCTGTCGAGCTGTCTGTCTTTTTATGTCCCTGCCCGTAGCCTTCGCTCTCAGGGTCTGGCCCTTGCGGTGGTTCCCAGATTCAGGCTTAGCCGTATGGGAGGCCGCTCGTTTAAGGTAATGGCTGCGTCAGCATGGAACTCCTTGCCTGTTGAAATCCGCTTGCTGGAGGACCTTCTGACCTTTCGGAGGGCTATAAAAACCTTCCTGTTTTAGCTGTCCCTTAGTTTTGTTCTTAGCCTGGTGTTGTGTTACGTGCTACCTTGCCTCTGCGCCAGGACGCTCCTTGGCTGGAGTATCTGTGCGCACAATAAATAATCGTAACATAACATAACATAACATTTCTGTGCCTGAAACGGGTCAAAATGGAAGCTTTTGAGTAAGCAAAACTCTGTAAAAATGGCAATTTTGGTCAGTGGTTATTCAACATGAGGCATGATCCAATTGACATTTTGAATCATTCTTGGTACAGTCCAAAAAATCAATTTTCGGATAAAAAACGATGACTCCGGACCTGTCGAACGATCCCAAAATGGTCAATATGGATGAAATTTCAACATTTAATCTTTTGACTCTAAATGACTGTTGGATGTGAATTATGACTTTGTCAACTAAAATAAGTGTGTTTAAAGTCATTTCTGTGCCTGAAACGGGTCAAAATTGAAGCTTTTGAGTAAGCACAACTCTGTAAAAATGGCAATTTTGGTCACTGTGAGGGTTTAAAAAGTGGTTATTCAACATGAGGCACGATCCAATTGACATTTTGAATCATTTTTGGTACAGTCCGAAAAATCAATTTTCGGATGAAAAACGATGACTCCGGACCTGTCGAACGATCCCAAAATGGTCAATATGGATGAAATTTCAACATTTAATCTTTTGACTCTAAATGACTGTTGGATGTGAATTATGACTTTGTCAACTAAAATAAGTGTGTTTAAAGTCATTTCTGTGCCTGAAACGGGTCAAAATTGAAGCATTTGAGTAAGCAAAACTCTGTAAAAATGGCAATTTTGGTCACTGTGAGGGTTTAAAAAGTGGTTATTCAACATGAGGCACGATCCAATTGACATTTTGAATCATTTTTGCTACAGTCCAAAAAAATCAATTTTCGGATGAAAAACGATGACTCCGGACCTGTCGAACGATCCCAAAATGGTCAATATGGATGAAATTTCAGCATTTAATCTTTTGACTCTAAATGACTGTTGGATATGAATTATGACTTTGTCAACTAGAATAAGTGTGTTTAAAGTCATTTCTGTGCCTGGAACTGGTCAAAATGAAAGCTTTTGAGTAAGCAAAACTCTGTAAAAATGGCAATTTTGGTCACTGTGAGGGTTTAAAAAGTGGTTATTCAACATGAGGCACGATCCAATTGACATTTTGAATCATTTTTGGTACAGTCCGAAAAATCAATTTTCGGATGAAAAACGATGACTACCGACCTGTCGAACGATCCCAAAATGGTCAATATGGATGAAATTTCAACATTTAATCTTTTGACTCTAAATGACTGTTGGATGTGAATTATGACTTTGTCAACTAGAATAAGTGTGTTTAAAGTCATTTCTGTGCCTGAAACGGGTCAAAATGGAAGCTTTTGAGTAAGCAAAACTCTGTAAAAAGTGGCAATTTTGGTCACTGTGAGGGTTTAAAAAGTGGTTATTAAACATGAGGCACGATCCAATTGACATTTTGAATCATTTTTGGTACAGTCCGAAAAATCAATTTTCGGATGAAAAACGATGACTCCGGACCTGTCGAACGATCCCAAAATGGTCTATGATGATGAAATTTCAACATTTAATCTTTTGACTCTAAATGACTGTTGGATGTGAATTATGACTTTGTCAACTAAAATAAGTGTGTTTAAAGTCATTTCTGTGCCTGAAACGGGTCAAAATGGAAGCTTTTGAGTAAGCAAAACTCTGTAAAAATGGCAATTTTGGTCAGTGGTTATTCAACATGAGGCATGATCCAATTGACATTTTGAATCATTCTTGGTACAGTCCAAAAAATCAATTTTCGGATAAAAAACGATGACTCCGGACCTGTCGAACGATCCCAAAATGGTCAATATGGATGAAATTTCAACATTTAATCTTTTGACTCTAAATGACTGTTGGATGTGAATTATGACTTTGTCAACTAGACTAAGTGTGTTTCAAGTCATTTCTGTGCCTGAAACGGGTCAAAATGGAAGCTTTTGAGATAGCAAAACTCTGTAAAAATGGCAATTTTGGTCACTGTGAGGGTTTAAAAAGTGGTTATTCAACATGAGGCACGATCCAATTGACATTTTGAATCATTTTTGGTACAGTCCGAAAAATCAATTTTCGGATGAAAAACGATGACTCCGGACCTGTCGAACGATCCCAAAATGGTCAATATGGATGAAATTTCAACATTTAATCTTTTGACTCTAAATGACTGTTGGATGTGAATTATGACTTTGTCAACTAAAATAAGTGTGTTTAAAGTCATTTCTGTGCCTGAAACGAGTCAAAATTGAAACTTTTGAGTAAGCAAAACTCTGTAAAAATGGCAATTTTGGTCACTGTGAGGGTTTAAAAAGTGGTTATTCAACATGAGGCACGATCCAATTGACATTTTGAATCATTTTTGGTACAGTCCAAAAAATCAATTTTCGGATGAAAAACGATGACTCCGGACCTCTCGAACGATCCCAAAATGGTCAATATGGATGAAATTTCAACATTTAATCTTTTGACTCTAAATGACTGTTGGATGTGAATTATGACTTTGTCAACTAGAATAAGTGTGTTTAAAGCCATTTCTGTGCCTGAAACGGGTCAAAATGGAAGCTTTTGAGTAAGCAAAACTCTGTAAAAATGGCAATTTTGGTCACTGTGAGGGTTTAAAAAGTGGTTATTAAACTTGAGGCACGATCCAATTGACATTTTGAATCATTTTTGGTACAGTCCGAAAAATCAATTTTCGGATGAAAAACGATGACTCCGGACCTGTCGAACGATCCCAAAATGGTCTATGATGATGAAATTTCAACATTTAATCTTTTGACTCTAAATGACTGTTGGATGTGAATTATGACTTTGTCAACTAAAATAAGTGTGTTTAAAGTCATTTCTGTGCCTGAAACGGGTCAAAATGGAAGCTTTTGAGTAAGCAAAACTCTGTAAAAATGGCAATTTTGGTCACTGTGAGGGTTTAAAAAGTGGTTATTCAACATGAGGCATGATCCAATTGACATTTTGAATCATTTTTGGTACAGTACAAAAAATCAATTTTCATATGAAAAACGATGACTCCGGACCTGTCGAACGATCCCAAAATGGTCAATATGGATGAAATTTCAACATTTAATCTTTTGACTCTAAATGACTGTTGGATGTGAATTATGACTTTGTCAACTAGAATAAGTGTGTTTAAAGCCATTTCTGTGCCTGAAACGGGTCAAAATGGAAGCTTTTGAGTAAGCAAAACTCTGTAAAAATGGCAATTTTGGTCACTGTGAGGGTTTAAAAAGTGGTTATTAAACTTGAGGCACGATCCAATTGACATTTTGAATCATTTTTGGTACAGTCCGAAAAATCAATTTTCGGATGAAAAACGATGACTCCGGACCTGTCGAACGATCCCAAAATGGTCTATGATGATGAAATTTCAACATTTAATCTTTTGACTCTAAATGACTGTTGGATGTGAATTATGACTTTGTCAACTAAAATAAGTGTGTTTAAAGTCATTTCTGTGCCTGAAACGGGTCAAAATGGAAGCTTTTGAGTAAGCAAAACTCTGTAAAAATGGCAATTTTGGTCACTGTGAGGGTTTAAAAAGTGGTTATTCAACATGAGGCATGATCCAATTGACATTTTGAATCATTTTTGGTACAGTACAAAAAATCAATTTTCATATGAAAAACGATGACTCCGGACCTGTCGAACGATCCCAAAATGGTCAATATGGATGAAATTTCAACATTTAATCTTTTGACTCTAAATGACTGTTGGATGTGAATTATGACTTTGTCAACTAGAATAAGTGTGTTTAAAGTCATTTCTGTGCCTGGAACGGGTCAAAATGGAAGCTTTTGAGTAAGCAAAACTCTGTAAAAATGGCAATTTTGGTCACTGTGAGGGTTTAAAAAGTGGTTATTCAACATGAGGCACGATCCAATTGACATTTTGAATCATTTTTGGTACAGTCCGAAAAATCAATTTTCGGATGAAAAACGATGACTCCGGACCTGTCGAACGATCCCAAAATGGTCAATATGAATGAAATTTCAACATTTAATCTTTTGACTATAAATGACTGTTGGATGTGAATTATGACTTTGTCAACTAGAATAAGTGTGTTTAAAGTCATTTCTGTGCCTGGAACGGGTCAAAATGGAAGCTTTTGAGTAAGCAAAACTCTGTAAAAATGGCAATTTTGGTCACTGTGAGGGTTTAAAAAGTGGTTATTCAACATGAGGCACGATCCAATTGACATTTTGAATCATTTTTGGTACAGTCCAAAAAATCAATTTTCGGATGAAAAACGATGACTCCGGACCTGTCGAACGATCCCAAAATGGTCAATATGGATAAAATTTCAACATTTAATCTTTTGACTCTAAATGACTGTTGGATGTGAATTATGACTTTGTCAACTAGAATAAGTGTGTTTAAAGTCATTTCTGTGCTGGAACGGGTCAAAATGGAAGCTTTTGAGTAAGCAAAACTCTGTAAAAATGGCAATTTTGGTCACTGTGAGGGTTTAAAAAGTGGTTATTCAACATGAGGCACGATCCAATTGACATTTTGAATCATTTTTGGTACAGTCCAAAAAATCAATTTTCGGATGAAAAACGATGACTCCGGACCTGTCGAACGATCCCAAAATGGTCAATATGGATGAAATTTCAACATTTAATCTTTTGACTCTAAATGACTGTTGGATGTGAATTATGACTTTGTCAACTAAAATAAGTGTGTTTAAAGTCATTTCTGTGCCTGAAACGGGTCAAAATGGAAGCTTTTGAGTAAGCAAAACTCTGTAAAAATGGCAATTTTGGTCACTGTGAGGGTTTAAAAAGTGGTTATTAAACATGAGGCACGATCCAATTGACATTTTGAATCATTTTTGGTACAGTCCGAAAAATCAATTTTCGGATGAAAAACGATGACTCCGGACCTGTCGAACGATCCCAAAATGGTCAATATGGATGAAATTTCAACATTTAATCTTTTGACTCTAAATGACTGTTGGATGTGAATTATGACTTTGTCAACTAGAATAAGTGTGTTTAAAGTCATTTCTGTGCCTGAAACAGGTCAAAATAGAAGCTTTTGAGTAAGCAAAACTCTGTAAAAATGGCAATTTTGGTCACTGTGAGGGTTTAAAAAGTGGTTATTAAACATGAGGCACGATCCAATTGACATTTTGAATCATTTTTGGTACAGTCCGAAAAATCAATTTTCGGATGAAAAACGATGACTCCGGACCTGTCGAACGATCCCAAAATGGTCAATATGGATGAAATTTCAACATTTAATCTTTTGACTCTAAATGACTGTTGGATGTGAATTATGACTTTGTCAACTAGAATAAGTGTGTTTAAAGTCATTTCTGTGCCTGGAACGGGTCAAAATGGAAGCTTTTGAGTAAGCAAAACTCTGTAAAAATGGCAATTTTGGTCACTGTGAGGGTTTAAAAAGTGGTTATTCAACATGAGGCACGATCCAATTGACATTTTGAATCATTTTTGGTACAGTCCAAAAAATCAATTTTCGGATGAAAAACGATGACTCCGGACCTGTCGAACGATCCCAAAATGGTCAATATGGATAAAATTTCAACATTTAATCTTTTGACTCTAAATGACTGTTGGATGTGAATTATGACTTTGTCAACTAGAATAAGTGTGTTTAAAGTCATTTCTGTGCTGGAACGGGTCAAAATGGAAGCTTTTGAGTAAGCAAAACTCTGTAAAAATGGCAATTTTGGTCACTGTGAGGGTTTAAAAAGTGGTTATTCAACATGAGGCACGATCCAATTGACATTTTGAATCATTTTTGGTACAGTCCGAAAAATCAATTTTCGGATGAAAAACGATGACTCCGGACCTGTCGAACGATCCCAAAATGGTCAATATGGATGAAATTTCAACATTTAACCTTTTGACTCTAAATGACTGTTGGATGTGAATTATGACTTTGTCAACTAGAATAAGTGTGTTTAAAGTCATTTCTGTGCCTGAAACGGGTCAAAATGGAAGCTTTTGAGATAGCAAAACTCTGTAAAAATGGCAATTTTGGTCACTGTGAGGGTTTAAAAAGTGGTTATTCAACATGAGGCACGATCCAATTGACATTTTGAATCATTTTTGGTACAGTCCGAAAAATCAATTTTCGGATGAAAAACGATGACTCCGGACCTGTCGAACGAATCCAAAATGGTCAATATGGATGAAATTTCAACATTTAATCTTTTGACTCTAAATGACTGTTGGATGTGAATTATGACTTTGTCAACTAGAATAAGTGTGTTTAAAGTCATTTCTGTGCCTGAAACGGGTCAAAATGGAAGCTTTTGAGTAAGCAAAACTCTGTAAAAAGTGGCAATTTTGGTCACTGTGAGGGTTTAAAAAGTGGTTATTAAACATGAGGCACGATCCAATTGACATTTTGAATCATTTTTGGTACAGTCCGAAAAATCAATTTTCGGATGAAAAACGATGACTCCGGACCTGTCGAACGATCCCAAAATGGTCTATGATGATGAAATTTCAACATTTAATCTTTTGACTCTAAATGACTGTTGGATGTGAATTATGACTTTGTCAACTAAAATAAGTGTGTTTAAAGTCATTTAGTCATTTAGGTGGAATGGACAGACCATTTCTTGGTGTCCATCCTCTGCCCGGTCTTGGCCACTTCTTCCATCTCTACGGCTAGGCGGGTTCAAAAGAGGGCTTGGAAAAAGCTTCGGTTAGAGGACTTTCACCGTCTTCTATTAGAGGAGCCGCTGGGCCCTTTGACGGATGTGGAAAGGGGGTATGACCTCTTCTGTTCATGGATAACTAGGGCCTTGGACTCTCTGATACCCATCGTTTCAACTAAAATCAATCCCAGAGAGTCGAGTCCCTGGTATGATGGCACTCTCCGGGCCCTAAAGGGTGCCTGTAGACGAGCAGAGAGGGCTTGGAGGAAAACCTATGGAGCTGACCTGAAAGCTGCATATGCCAAGTCCGTTAAGCTTTACCATCGAGCTATCTGCCGAGCCCGTGCGGCTTTTTATGCCACTGAATTCCGGAACAGTCCGAATCCGTCTAAAGCTATTTTTAAGGCTGTTAAAGATCTTACAGCGAAGCGGACTACCTCTACGACCGTGAGCTCCCTTTCCCATTGTGAATCCCTTGCATCTTACTTCTTGGGGAAGGTCCAAGCTATATATAGGACATTCCCCAGCATAGGGTTCACTGAGGAAAATATTAATGGGGTCCACCATCAGACTACACTGCTTGTTTTCCCCCCCCTCACCTTGGATGGTTTTGACAAACTTGCATTGCAAGTCAAATCTGGGTCTCCATCCGATCCAGTAAGGCCTGCTCTCTTTCGAGACCAAGCTTTTATGGGACGTACAGCCGTATGTTCCCTTGTCAACCTTTCCTTGGAAACAGGGACTGTTCCATCTAAGTGGAAACAAGCTGTGGTGTCCCCGATTATTAAAAAGCCCACCCTGGACCCTTCCAAGCCTGAAAGCTACCGCCCCATTTCGTTGTTACCCTGGCCAGCCAAGATCACGGAGGCCCACCTCAACCTGGCCCTGTCTGAACATCTGACTCGGACCAAGGCCCTCGACCCCACACAAAACGGATTCCGTGCTGGGCACAGTACGGAAACTGCGTTACTTGTGATGGTGGAACATCTCCGGGCAAAGTTGGATGCTGGTCAAACGGCGGCGCTTATTTTGTTAGATCTTAGCGCCGCCTTTGATACGGTAGATCACAGCATCCTCCTACGCCGGCTCGAGGAGACTGGCATTGGCGGTCAGGTGCTGCAATGGTTCCTCTCCTTTTTAGATGACCGCTCCTTCTGCGTTGCCATCCCTCCCTTCAAGTCCAACTACCAGCCACTGGCCATGGGGGTTCCGCAAGGGTCCTCGCTGAGTCCCACGTTATTCAATCTTTACGTGAGACCGCTGGCTGATGTCGCTAGGCAGTGGGGCCTTACCTTGGTCTCATATGCCGACGACACTCAGCTGGCGGTTACTCTCAGCGGGGATGCGGAGATTGAGGCCCCTAGGTTTCAGTCTGGACTGAAGGCGGTGGCTAGCTGGCTGACAGGCAATTGCCTCCAGCTAAACGCCACTAAAACAGAGGTGATGGTCGTCGGGAAGGGAGTGGAGCTGTGGGGTGACCACTGGTGGCCCTCAGAGTTGGGACCTACTCCGATCCCGGTATCGGAAGTGAAAAATCTGGGGGTATGGCTGGATGCGGGCCTCTCTTTTGTAGGCCATACTAAAAGAACCGCGGCTTGTTGTTTCGGTCTCCTGAGAGGCTTGAGACCTGTTCTCAAGTTCTTTGACGCCCCGACCAGGCAGTTGGTGATCCAGGCTACTATCATCTCCCGCCTGGATTACGCCAGCTCTCTCCTGGCTGGGGCCAACCAGGCCGAATTAACCCGCTTACAACGGGTTCAGAATGCTGCGGCAAGGGCGATTGTGGGCTTGCCCAGATTCTGCTCAGTGACAGGTGTCCTTCGCTCCCTACACTGGCTTCCGGTTAGGAAGCGCATCCTCTTCAAGGTTTTGTGCTTTGCTTTTAAAATCTTGAGAGGTACAGGCCCGGAAATCCTGTCGAGCTGTCTGTCTTTTTATGTCCCTGCCCGTAGCCTTCGCTCTCAGGGTCTGGCCCTTGCGGTGGTTCCCAGATTCAGGCTTAGCCGTATGGGAGGCCGCTCGTTTAAGGTAATGGCTGCGTCAGCATGGAACTCCTTGCCTGTTGAAATCCGCTTGCTGGAGGACCTTCTGACCTTTCGGAGGGCTATAAAAACCTTCCTGTTTTAGCTGTCCCTTAGTTTTGTTCTTAGCCTGGTGTTGTGTTACGTGCTACCTTGCCTCTGCGCCAGGACGCTCCTTGGCTGGAGTATCTGTGCGCACAATAAATAATCGTAACATAACATAACATAACATTTCTGTGCCTGAAACGGGTCAAAATGGAAGCTTTTGAGTAAGCAAAACTCTGTAAAAATGGCAATTTTGGTCAGTGGTTATTCAACATGAGGCATGATCCAATTGACATTTTGAATCATTCTTGGTACAGTCCAAAAAATCAATTTTCGGATAAAAAACGATGACTCCGGACCTGTCGAACGATCCCAAAATGGTCAATATGGATGAAATTTCAACATTTAATCTTTTGACTCTAAATGACTGTTGGATGTGAATTATGACTTTGTCAACTAAAATAAGTGTGTTTAAAGTCATTTCTGTGCCTGAAACGGGTCAAAATTGAAGCTTTTGAGTAAGCACAACTCTGTAAAAATGGCAATTTTGGTCACTGTGAGGGTTTAAAAAGTGGTTATTCAACATGAGGCACGATCCAATTGACATTTTGAATCATTTTTGGTACAGTCCGAAAAATCAATTTTCGGATGAAAAACGATGACTCCGGACCTGTCGAACGATCCCAAAATGGTCAATATGGATGAAATTTCAACATTTAATCTTTTGACTCTAAATGACTGTTGGATGTGAATTATGACTTTGTCAACTAAAATAAGTGTGTTTAAAGTCATTTCTGTGCCTGAAACGGGTCAAAATTGAAGCATTTGAGTAAGCAAAACTCTGTAAAAATGGCAATTTTGGTCACTGTGAGGGTTTAAAAAGTGGTTATTCAACATGAGGCACGATCCAATTGACATTTTGAATCATTTTTGCTACAGTCCAAAAAAATCAATTTTCGGATGAAAAACGATGACTCCGGACCTGTCGAACGATCCCAAAATGGTCAATATGGATGAAATTTCAGCATTTAATCTTTTGACTCTAAATGACTGTTGGATATGAATTATGACTTTGTCAACTAGAATAAGTGTGTTTAAAGTCATTTCTGTGCCTGGAACTGGTCAAAATGAAAGCTTTTGAGTAAGCAAAACTCTGTAAAAATGGCAATTTTGGTCACTGTGAGGGTTTAAAAAGTGGTTATTCAACATGAGGCACGATCCAATTGACATTTTGAATCATTTTTGGTACAGTCCGAAAAATCAATTTTCGGATGAAAAACGATGACTACCGACCTGTCGAACGATCCCAAAATGGTCAATATGGATGAAATTTCAACATTTAATCTTTTGACTCTAAATGACTGTTGGATGTGAATTATGACTTTGTCAACTAGAATAAGTGTGTTTAAAGTCATTTCTGTGCCTGAAACGGGTCAAAATGGAAGCTTTTGAGTAAGCAAAACTCTGTAAAAAGTGGCAATTTTGGTCACTGTGAGGGTTTAAAAAGTGGTTATTAAACATGAGGCACGATCCAATTGACATTTTGAATCATTTTTGGTACAGTCCGAAAAATCAATTTTCGGATGAAAAACGATGACTCCGGACCTGTCGAACGATCCCAAAATGGTCTATGATGATGAAATTTCAACATTTAATCTTTTGACTCTAAATGACTGTTGGATGTGAATTATGACTTTGTCAACTAAAATAAGTGTGTTTAAAGTCATTTCTGTGCCTGAAACGGGTCAAAATGGAAGCTTTTGAGTAAGCAAAACTCTGTAAAAATGGCAATTTTGGTCAGTGGTTATTCAACATGAGGCATGATCCAATTGACATTTTGAATCATTCTTGGTACAGTCCAAAAAATCAATTTTCGGATAAAAAACGATGACTCCGGACCTGTCGAACGATCCCAAAATGGTCAATATGGATGAAATTTCAACATTTAATCTTTTGACTCTAAATGACTGTTGGATGTGAATTATGACTTTGTCAACTAGACTAAGTGTGTTTCAAGTCATTTCTGTGCCTGAAACGGGTCAAAATGGAAGCTTTTGAGATAGCAAAACTCTGTAAAAATGGCAATTTTGGTCACTGTGAGGGTTTAAAAAGTGGTTATTCAACATGAGGCACGATCCAATTGACATTTTGAATCATTTTTGGTACAGTCCGAAAAATCAATTTTCGGATGAAAAACGATGACTCCGGACCTGTCGAACGATCCCAAAATGGTCAATATGGATGAAATTTCAACATTTAATCTTTTGACTCTAAATGACTGTTGGATGTGAATTATGACTTTGTCAACTAAAATAAGTGTGTTTAAAGTCATTTCTGTGCCTGGAAGCTTTTGAGTAAGCAAAACTCTGTAAAAATGGCAATTTTGGTCACTGTGAGGGTTTAAAAAGTGGTTATTCAACATGAGGCACGATCCAATTGACATTTTGAATCATTTTTGGTACAGTCCAAAAAATCAATTTTCGGATGAAAAACGATGACTCCGGACCTGTCGAACGATCCCAAAATGGTCAATATGGATGAAATTTCAACATTTAATCTTTTGACTCTAAATGACTGTTGGATGTGAATTATGACTTTGTCAACTAAAATAAGTGTGTTTAAAGTCATTTCTGTTCCTGAAACGGGTCAAAATTGAAGCATTTGAGTAAGCAAAACTCTGTAAAAATGGCAATTTTGGTCACTGTGAGGGTTTAAAAAGTGGTTATTCAACATGAGGCACGATCCAATTGACATTTTGAATCATTTTTGGTACAGTCCAAAAAATCAATTTTCGGATGAAAAACGATGACTCCGGACCTGTCGAACGATCCCAAAATGGTCAATATGGATGAAATTTCAACATTTAATCTTTTGACTCTAAATGACTGTTGGATGTGAATTATGACTTTGTCAACTAAAATAAGTGTGTTTAAAGTCATTTCTGTGCCTGAAACGGGTCAAAATTAAAGCTTTTGAGTAAGCAAAACTCTGTAAAAATGGCAATTTTGGTCACTGTGAGGGTTTAAAAAGTGGTTATTCAACATGAGGCACGATCCAATTGACATTTTGAATCATTTTTGGTACAGTCCGAAAAATCAATTTTCGGATGAAAAACGATGACTCCGGACCTGTCTAACGATCCCAAAATGGTCAATATGGATGAAATTTCAACATTTAATCTTTTGACTCTAAATGACTGTTGGATGTGAATTATGACTTTGTCAACTAGAATAAGTGTGTTTAAAGTCATTTCTGTGCCTGAAACGGGTCAAAATGGAAGCTTTTGAGATAGCAGAACTCTGTAAAAATGGCAATTTTGGTCACTGTGAGGGTTTAAAAAGTGGTTATTCAACATGAGGCACGATCCAATTGACATTTTGAATCATTTTTGGTACAGTCCGAAAAATCAATTTTCGGATGAAAAACGATGACTCCGGACCTGTCGAACGATCCCAAAATGGTCAATATGGATGAAATTTCAACATTTAATCTTTTGACTCTAAATGACTGTTGGATGTGAATTATGACTTTGTCAACTAGAATAAGTGTGTTTAAAGTCATTTCTATGCCTGAAACGGGTCAAAATTGAAGCTTTTGAGTAAGCAAAACTCTGTAAAAATTGCAATTTTGGTCACTGTGAGGGTTTAAAAAGTGGTTATTCAACATGAGGCACAATCCAATTGACATTTTGAATCATTTTTGGTACAGTCCAAAAAATCAATTTTCGGATGAAAAACGATGACTCCGGACCTGTCGAACGATCCCAAAATGGTCAATATGGATGAAATTTCAACATTTAATCTTTTGACTCTAAATGACTGTTGGATGTGAATTATGACTTTGTCAACTAAAATAAGTGTGTTTAAAGTCATTTCTGTGCCTGAAACGGGTCAAAATTGAAGCTTTTGAGTAAGCAAAACTCTGTAAAAATGGCAATTTTGGTCACTGTGAGGGTTTAAAAAGTGGTTATTCAACATGAGGCACGATCCAATTGACATTTTGAATCATTTTTGGTACAGTCCGAAAAATCAATTTTCGGATGAAAAACGATGACTCCGGACCTGTCTAACGATCCCAAAATGGTCAATATGGATGAAATTTCAACATTTAATCTTTTGACTCTAAATGACTGTTGGATGTGAATTATGACTTTGTCAACTAGAATAAGTGTGTTTAAAGTCATTTCTGTGCCTGAAACGGGTCAAAATGGAAGCTTTTGAGATAGCAAAACTCTGTAAAAATTGCAATTTTGGTCACTGTGAGGGTTTAAAAAGTGGTTATTCAACATGAGGCACGATCCAATTGACATTTTGAATCATTTTTGGTACAGTCCGAAAAATCAATTTTCGGATGAAAAACGATGACTCCGGACCTGTCGAACGATCCCAAAATGGTCAATATGGATGAAATTTCAACATTTAATCTTTTGACTCTAAATGACTGTTGGATGTGAATTATGACTTTGTCAACTAGAATAAGTGTGTTTAAAGTCATTTCTGTGCCTGAAACGGGTCAAAATTGAAGCTTTTGAGTAAGCAAAACTCTGTAAAAATTGCAATTTTGGTCACTGTGAGGGTTTAAAAAGTGGTTATTCAACATGAGGCACAATCCAATTGACATTTTGAATCATTTTTGGTACAGTCCAAAAAATCAATTTTCGGATGAAAAACGATGACTCCGGACCTGTCGAACGATCCCAAAATGGTCAATATGGATGAAATTTCAACATTTAATCTTTTGACTCTAAATGACTGTTGGATGTGAATTATGACGTTGTCAACTAAAATAAGTGTGTTTAAAGTCATTTCTGTGCCTGAAACGGGTCAAAATTGAAGCTTTTGAGTAAGCAAAACTCTGTAAAAATGGCAATTTTGGTCACTGTGAGGGTTTAAAAAGTGGTTATTCAACATGAGGCACGATCCAATTGACATTTTGAATCATTTTTGGTACAGTCCGAAAAATCAATTTTCGGATGAAAAACGATGACTCCGGACCTGTCTAACGATCCCAAAATGGTCAATATGGATGAAATTTCAACATTTAATCTTTTGACTCTAAATGACTGTTGGATGTGAATTATGACTTTGTCAACTAAAATAAGTGTGTTTAAAGTCATTTCTGTTCCTGAAACGGGTCAAAATTGAAGCATTTGAGTAAGCAAAACTCTGTAAAAATGGCAATTTTGGTCACTGTGAGGGTTTAAAAAGTGGTTATTCAACATGAGGCACGATCCAATTGACATTTTAAATCATTTTTGGTACAGTCCAAAAAATCAATTTTCGGATGAAAAACGATGACTCCGGACCTGTCGAACGATCCCAAAATGGTCAATATGGATGAAATTTCAACATTTAATCTTTTGACTCTAAATGACTGTTGGATGTGAATTATGACTTTGTCAACTAGAATAAGTGTGTTTAAAGTCATTTCTCTGCCTGAAACGGGTCAAAATGGAAGCTTTTGAGATAGCAAAACTCTGTAAAAATGGCAATTTTGGTCACTGTGAGGGTTTAAAAAGTGGTTATTCAACATGAGGCACGATCCAATTGACATTTTGAATCATTTTTGGTACAGTCCGAAAAATCAATTTTCGGATGAAAAACGATGACTCCGGACCTGTCGAACGATCCCAAAATGGTCAATATAGATGAAATTTCAACATTTAATCTTTTGACTCTAAATGACTGTTGGATGTGAATTATGACTTTGTCAACTAGAATAAGTGTGTTTAAAGTCATTTCTGTGCCTGAAACGGGTCAAAATTGAAGCTTTTGAGTAAGCAAAACTCTGTAAAAATTGCAATTTTGGTCACTGTGAGGGTTTAAAAAGTGGTTATTCAACATGAGGCACGATCCAATTGACATTTTGAATCATTTTTGGTACAGTCCAAAAAATCAATTTTCGAATGAAAAACGATGACTCCGGACCTGTCGAACGATCCCAAAATGGTCAATATGGATGAAATTTCAACATTTAATCTTTTGACTCTAAATGACTGTTGGATGTGAATTATGACTTTGTCAACTAGAATAAGTGTGTTTAAAGTCATTTCTGTGCCTGGAACGGGTCAAAATGGAAGCTTTTGAGTAAGCAAAACTTTGTAAAAATGGCAATTTTGGTCACTGTGAGGGTTTAAAAAGTGGTTATTCAACATGAGGCACGATCCAATTGACATTTTGAATCATTTTTGGTACAGTCCAAAAAATCTATTTTCGGATGAAAAACGATGACTCCGGACCTGTCGAACGATCCCAAAATGGTCAATATGGATGAAATTTCAACATTTAATCTTTTGACTCTAAATGACTGTTGGATGTGAATTATGACTTTGTCAACTAGAATAAGTGTGTTTAAAGTCATTTCTGTGCCTGGAACGGGTCAAAATTGAAGCTTTTGAGTAAGCAAAACTCTGTAAAAATGGCAATTTTGGTCACTGTGAGGGTTTAAAAAGTGGTTATTCAACATGAGGCACGATCCAATTGACATTTTGAATCATTTTTGGTACAGTCCGAAAAATCAATTTTCGGATGAAAAACGATGACTCCGGACCTGTCGAACGATCCCAAAATGGTCAATATGGATGAAATTTCAACATTTAATCTTTTGACTCTAAATGACTGTTGGATGTGAATTATGACTTTGTCAACTAGAATAAGTGTGTTTAAAGTCATTTCTATGCCTGAAACGGGTCAAAATTGAAGCTTTTGAGTAAGCAAAACTCTGTAAAAATTGCAATTTTGGTCACTGTGAGGGTTTAAAAAGTGGTTATTCAACATGAGGCACAATCCAATTGACATTTTGAATCATTTTTGGTACAGTCCAAAAAATCAATTTTCGGATGAAAAACGATGACTCCGGACCTGTCGAACGATCCCAAAATGGTCAATATGGATGAAATTTCAACATTTAATCTTTTGACTCTAAATGACTGTTGGATGTGAATTATGACTTTGTCAACTAAAATAAGTGTGTTTAAAGTCATTTCTGTGCCTGAAACGGGTCAAAATTGAAGCTTTTGAGTAAGCAAAACTCTGTAAAAATGGCAATTTTGGTCACTGTGAGGGTTTAAAAAGTGGTTATTCAACATGAGGCACGATCCAATTGACATTTTGAATCATTTTTGGTACAGTCCGAAAAATCAATTTTCGGATGAAAAACGATGACTCCGGACCTGTCTAACGATCCCAAAATGGTCAATATGGATGAAATTTCAACATTTAATCTTTTGACTCTAAATGACTGTTGGATGTGAATTATGACTTTGTCAACTAGAATAAGTGTGTTTAAAGTCATTTCTGTGCCTGAAACGGGTCAAAATGGAAGCTTTTGAGATAGCAAAACTCTGTAAAAATTGCAATTTTGGTCACTGTGAGGGTTTAAAAAGTGGTTATTCAACATGAGGCACGATCCAATTGACATTTTGAATCATTTTTGGTACAGTCCGAAAAATCAATTTTCGGATGAAAAACGATGACTCCGGACCTGTCGAACGATCCCAAAATGGTCAATATGGATGAAATTTCAACATTTAATCTTTTGACTCTAAATGACTGTTGGATGTGAATTATGACTTTGTCAACTAGAATAAGTGTGTTTAAAGTCATTTCTGTGCCTGAAACGGGTCAAAATTGAAGCTTTTGAGTAAGCAAAACTCTGTAAAAATTGCAATTTTGGTCACTGTGAGGGTTTAAAAAGTGGTTATTCAACATGAGGCACAATCCAATTGACATTTTGAATCATTTTTGGTACAGTCCAAAAAATCAATTTTCGGATGAAAAACGATGACTCCGGACCTGTCGAACGATCCCAAAATGGTCAATATGGATGAAATTTCAACATTTAATCTTTTGACTCTAAATGACTGTTGGATGTGAATTATGACGTTGTCAACTAAAATAAGTGTGTTTAAAGTCATTTCTGTGCCTGAAACGGGTCAAAATTGAAGCTTTTGAGTAAGCAAAACTCTGTAAAAATGGCAATTTTGGTCACTGTGAGGGTTTAAAAAGTGGTTATTCAACATGAGGCACGATCCAATTGACATTTTGAATCATTTTTGGTACAGTCCGAAAAATCAATTTTCGGATGAAAAACGATGACTCCGGACCTGTCTAACGATCCCAAAATGGTCAATATGGATGAAATTTCAACATTTAATCTTTTGACTCTAAATGACTGTTGGATGTGAATTATGACTTTGTCAACTAAAATAAGTGTGTTTAAAGTCATTTCTGTTCCTGAAACGGGTCAAAATTGAAGCATTTGAGTAAGCAAAACTCTGTAAAAATGGCAATTTTGGTCACTGTGAGGGTTTAAAAAGTGGTTATTCAACATGAGGCACGATCCAATTGACATTTTAAATCATTTTTGGTACAGTCCAAAAAATCAATTTTCGGATGAAAAACGATGACTCCGGACCTGTCGAACGATCCCAAAATGGTCAATATGGATGAAATTTCAACATTTAATCTTTTGACTCTAAATGACTGTTGGATGTGAATTATGACTTTGTCAACTAGAATAAGTGTGTTTAAAGTCATTTCTCTGCCTGAAACGGGTCAAAATGGAAGCTTTTGAGATAGCAAAACTCTGTAAAAATGGCAATTTTGGTCACTGTGAGGGTTTAAAAAGTGGTTATTCAACATGAGGCACGATCCAATTGACATTTTGAATCATTTTTGGTACAGTCCGAAAAATCAATTTTCGGATGAAAAACGATGACTCCGGACCTGTCGAACGATCCCAAAATGGTCAATATAGATGAAATTTCAACATTTAATCTTTTGACTCTAAATGACTGTTGGATGTGAATTATGACTTTGTCAACTAGAATAAGTGTGTTTAAAGTCATTTCTGTGCCTGAAACGGGTCAAAATTGAAGCTTTTGAGTAAGCAAAACTCTGTAAAAATTGCAATTTTGGTCACTGTGAGGGTTTAAAAAGTGGTTATTCAACATGAGGCACGATCCAATTGACATTTTGAATCATTTTTGGTACAGTCCAAAAAATCAATTTTCGAATGAAAAACGATGACTCCGGACCTGTCGAACGATCCCAAAATGGTCAATATGGATGAAATTTCAACATTTAATCTTTTGACTCTAAATGACTGTTGGATGTGAATTATGACTTTGTCAACTAGAATAAGTGTGTTTAAAGTCATTTCTGTGCCTGGAACGGGTCAAAATGGAAGCTTTTGAGTAAGCAAAACTTTGTAAAAATGGCAATTTTGGTCACTGTGAGGGTTTAAAAAGTGGTTATTCAACATGAGGCACGATCCAATTGACATTTTGAATCATTTTTGGTACAGTCCGAAAAATCAATTTTCGGATGAAAAACGATGACTCCGGACCTGTCGAACGATCCCAAAATGGTCAATATGGATGAAATTTCAACATTTAATCTTTTGACTCTAAATGACTGTTGGATGTGAATTATGACTTTGTCAACTAAAATAAGTGTGTTTAAAGTCATTTCTGTGCCTGAAACGGGTCAAAATTGAAGCTTTTGAGTAAGCAAAACTCTGTAAAAATGGCAATTTTGGTCACTGTGAGGGTTTAAAGAGTGGTTATTAAACATGAGGCACGATCCAATTGACATTTTGAATCATTTTTGGTACACTCCGAAAAATCAATTTTCGGATGAAAAACGATGACTCCGACCCTGTCGAACGATCCCAAAATGGTCAATATGGATGAAATTTCAACATTTAATCTTTTGACTCTAAATGACTGTTGGATGTGAATTATGACTTTGTCAACTAGAATAAGTGTGTTTAAAGTCATTTCTGTGCCTGAAACGGGTCAAAATGGAAGCTTTTGAGATAGCAAAACTCTGTAAAAATGGCAATTTTGGTCACTGTGAGGGTTTAAAAAGTGGTTATTCAACATGAGGCACGATCCAATTGGCATTTTGAATCATTTTTGGTACAGTCCAAAAAATCAATTTTCGGATGAAAAACGATGACTCCGGACCTGTCGAACGATCCCAAAATGGTCAATATGGATGAAATTTCAACATTTAATCTTTTGACTCTAAATGACTGTTGGATGTGAATTATGACTTTGTCAACTAAAATAAGTGTGTTTAAAGTCATTTCTGTGCCTGAAACGGGTCAAAATTAAAGCTTTTGAGTAAGCAAAACTCTGTAAAAATGGCAATTTTGGTCACTGTGAGGGTTTAAAAAGTGGTTATTCAACATGAGGCACGATCCAATTGACATTTTGAATCATTTTTGGTACAGTCCGAAAAATCAATTTTCGGATGAAAAACGATGACTCCGGACCTGTCTAACGATCCCAAAATGGTCAATATGGATGAAATTTCAACATTTAATCTTTTGACTCTAAATGACTGTTGGATGTGAATTATGACTTTGTCAACTAGAATAAGTGTGTTTAAAGTCATTTCTGTGCCTGAAACGGGTCAAAATGGAAGCTTTTGAGATAGCAGAACTCTGTAAAAATGGCAATTTTGGTCACTGTGAGGGTTTAAAAAGTGGTTATTCAACATGAGGCACGATCCAATTGACATTTTGAATCATTTTTGGTACAGTCCGAAAAATCAATTTTCGGATGAAAAACGATGACTCCGGACCTGTCGAACGATCCCAAAATGGTCAATATGGATGAAATTTCAACATTTAATCTTTTGACTCTAAATGACTGTTGGATGTGAATTATGACTTTGTCAACTAGAATAAGTGTGTTTAAAGTCATTTCTATGCCTGAAACGGGTCAAAATTGAAGCTTTTGAGTAAGCAAAACTCTGTAAAAATTGCAATTTTGGTCACTGTGAGGGTTTAAAAAGTGGTTATTCAACATGAGGCACAATCCAATTGACATTTTGAATCATTTTTGGTACAGTCCAAAAAATCAATTTTCGGATGAAAAACGATGACTCCGGACCTGTCGAACGATCCCAAAATGGTCAATATGGATGAAATTTCAACATTTAATCTTTTGACTCTAAATGACTGTTGGATGTGAATTATGACTTTGTCAACTAAAATAAGTGTGTTTAAAGTCATTTCTGTGCCTGAAACGGGTCAAAATTGAAGCTTTTGAGTAAGCAAAACTCTGTAAAAATGGCAATTTTGGTCACTGTGAGGGTTTAAAAAGTGGTTATTCAACATGAGGCACGATCCAATTGACATTTTGAATCATTTTTGGTACAGTCCGAAAAATCAATTTTCGGATGAAAAACGATGACTCCGGACCTGTCTAACGATCCCAAAATGGTCAATATGGATGAAATTTCAACATTTAATCTTTTGACTCTAAATGACTGTTGGATGTGAATTATGACTTTGTCAACTAGAATAAGTGTGTTTAAAGTCATTTCTGTGCCTGAAACGGGTCAAAATGGAAGCTTTTGAGATAGCAAAACTCTGTAAAAATTGCAATTTTGGTCACTGTGAGGGTTTAAAAAGTGGTTATTCAACATGAGGCACGATCCAATTGACATTTTGAATCATTTTTGGTACAGTCCGAAAAATCAATTTTCGGATGAAAAACGATGACTCCGGACCTGTCGAACGATCCCAAAATGGTCAATATGGATGAAATTTCAACATTTAATCTTTTGACTCTAAATGACTGTTGGATGTGAATTATGACTTTGTCAACTAGAATAAGTGTGTTTAAAGTCATTTCTGTGCCTGAAACGGGTCAAAATTGAAGCTTTTGAGTAAGCAAAACTCTGTAAAAATTGCAATTTTGGTCACTGTGAGGGTTTAAAAAGTGGTTATTCAACATGAGGCACAATCCAATTGACATTTTGAATCATTTTTGGTACAGTCCAAAAAATCAATTTTCGGATGAAAAACGATGACTCCGGACCTGTCGAACGATCCCAAAATGGTCAATATGGATGAAATTTCAACATTTAATCTTTTGACTCTAAATGACTGTTGGATGTGAATTATGACGTTGTCAACTAAAATAAGTGTGTTTAAAGTCATTTCTGTGCCTGAAACGGGTCAAAATTGAAGCTTTTGAGTAAGCAAAACTCTGTAAAAATGGCAATTTTGGTCACTGTGAGGGTTTAAAAAGTGGTTATTCAACATGAGGCACGATCCAATTGACATTTTGAATCATTTTTGGTACAGTCCGAAAAATCAATTTTCGGATGAAAAACGATGACTCCGGACCTGTCTAACGATCCCAAAATGGTCAATATGGATGAAATTTCAACATTTAATCTTTTGACTCTAAATGACTGTTGGATGTGAATTATGACTTTGTCAACTAAAATAAGTGTGTTTAAAGTCATTTCTGTTCCTGAAACGGGTCAAAATTGAAGCATTTGAGTAAGCAAAACTCTGTAAAAATGGCAATTTTGGTCACTGTGAGGGTTTAAAAAGTGGTTATTCAACATGAGGCACGATCCAATTGACATTTTAAATCATTTTTGGTACAGTCCAAAAAATCAATTTTCGGATGAAAAACGATGACTCCGGACCTGTCGAACGATCCCAAAATGGTCAATATGGATGAAATTTCAACATTTAATCTTTTGACTCTAAATGACTGTTGGATGTGAATTATGACTTTGTCAACTAGAATAAGTGTGTTTAAAGTCATTTCTCTGCCTGAAACGGGTCAAAATGGAAGCTTTTGAGATAGCAAAACTCTGTAAAAATGGCAATTTTGGTCACTGTGAGGGTTTAAAAAGTGGTTATTCAACATGAGGCACGATCCAATTGACATTTTGAATCATTTTTGGTACAGTCCGAAAAATCAATTTTCGGATGAAAAACGATGACTCCGGACCTGTCGAACGATCCCAAAATGGTCAATATAGATGAAATTTCAACATTTAATCTTTTGACTCTAAATGACTGTTGGATGTGAATTATGACTTTGTCAACTAGAATAAGTGTGTTTAAAGTCATTTCTGTGCCTGAAACGGGTCAAAATTGAAGCTTTTGAGTAAGCAAAACTCTGTAAAAATTGCAATTTTGGTCACTGTGAGGGTTTAAAAAGTGGTTATTCAACATGAGGCACGATCCAATTGACATTTTGAATCATTTTTGGTACAGTCCAAAAAATCAATTTTCGAATGAAAAACGATGACTCCGGACCTGTCGAACGATCCCAAAATGGTCAATATGGATGAAATTTCAACATTTAATCTTTTGACTCTAAATGACTGTTGGATGTGAATTATGACTTTGTCAACTAGAATAAGTGTGTTTAAAGTCATTTCTGTGCCTGGAACGGGTCAAAATGGAAGCTTTTGAGTAAGCAAAACTTTGTAAAAATGGCAATTTTGGTCACTGTGAGGGTTTAAAAAGTGGTTATTCAACATGAGGCACGATCCAATTGACATTTTGAATCATTTTTGGTACAGTCCAAAAAATCTATTTTCGGATGAAAAACGATGACTCCGGACCTGTCGAACGATCCCAAAATGGTCAATATGGATGAAATTTCAACATTTAATCTTTTGACTCTAAATGACTGTTGGATGTGAATTATGACTTTGTCAACTAGAATAAGTGTGTTTAAAGTCATTTCTGTGCCTGGAACGGGTCAAAATTGAAGCTTTTGAGTAAGCAAAACTCTGTAAAAATGGCAATTTTGGTCACTGTGAGGGTTTAAAAAGTGGTTATTCAACATGAGGCACGATCCAATTGACATTTTGAATCATTTTTGGTACAGTCCGAAAAATCAATTTTCGGATGAAAAACGATGACTCCGGACCTGTCTAACGATCCCAAAATGGTCAATATGGATGAAATTTCAACATTTAATCTTTTGACTCTAAATGACTGTTGGATGTGAATTATGACTTTGTCAACTAAAATAAGTGTGTTTAAAGTCATTTCTGTTCCTGAAACGGGTCAAAATTGAAGCATTTGAGTAAGAAAAACTCTGTAAAAATGGCAATTTTGGTCACTGTGAGGGTTTAAAAAGTGGTTATTCAACATGAGGCACGATCCAATTGACATTTTGAATCATTTTTGGTACAGTCCAAAAAATCAATTTTCGGATGAAAAACGATGACTCCGGACCTGTCGAACGATCCCAAAATGGTCAATATGGATGAAATTTCAACATTTAATCTTTTGACCCTAAATGACTGTTGGATGTGAATTATGACTTTGTCAACTAGAATAAGTGTGTTTAAAGTCATTTCTGTGCCTGAAACGGGTCAAAATGGAAGCTTTTGATATAGCAAAACTCTGTAAAAATGGCAATTTTGGTCACTGTGAGGGTTTAAAAAGTGGTTATTCAACATGAGGCACGATCCAATTGACATTTTGAATCATTTTTGGTACAGTCCAAAAAATCAATTTTCGGATGAAAAACGATGACTCCGGACCTGTCGAACGATCCCAAAATGGTCAATATGGATGAAATTTCAACATTTAATCTTTTGACTCTAAATGACTGTTGGATGTGAATTATGACTTTGTCAACTAGAATAAGTGTGTTTAAAGTCATTTCTGTGCCTGAAACGGGTCAAAATGGAAGCTTTTGAGTAAGCAAAACTCTGTAAAAATGGCAATTTTGGTCACTGTGAGGGTTTAAAAAGTGGTTATTAAACATGAGGCACAATCCAATTGACATTTTGAATCATTTTTGGTACAGTCCGAAAAATCAATTTTCGGATGAAAAACGATGACTCCGGACCTGTCGAACGATCCCAAAATGGTCAATATGGATGAAATTTCAACATTTAATCTTTTGACTCTAAATGACTGTTGGATGTGAATTATGACTTTGTCAACTAGAATAAGTGTGTTTAAAGTCATTTCTGTGCCTGAAACGGGTCAAAATTGAAGCTTTTGAGTAAGCAAAACTCTGTAAAAATTGCAATTTTGGTCACTGTGAGGGTTTAAAAAGTGGTTATTCAACATGAGGCACGATCCAATTGACATTTTGAATCATTTTTGGTACAGTCCAAAAAATCAATTTTCGAATGAAAAACGATGACTCCGGACCTGTCGAACGATCCCAAAATGGTCAATATGGATGAAATTTCAACATTTAATCTTTTGACTCTAAATGACTGTTGGATGTGAATTATGACTTTGTCAACTAGAATAAGTGTGTTTAAAGTCATTTCTGTGCCTGGAACGGGTCAAAATGGAAGCTTTTGAGTAAGCAAAACTTTGTAAAAATGGCAATTTTGGTCACTGTGAGGGTTTAAAAAGTGGTTATTCAACATGAGGCACGATCCAATTGACATTTTGAATCATTTTTGGTACAGTCCAAAAAATCTATTTTCGGATGAAAAACGATGACTCCGGACCTGTCGAACGATCCCAAAATGGGCAATATGGATGAAATTTCAACATTTAATCTTTTGACTCTAAATGACTGTTGGATGTGAATTATGACTTTGTCAACTAGAATAAGTGTGTTTAAAGTCATTTCTGTGCCTGGAACGGGTCAAAATTGAAGCTTTTGAGTAAGCAAAACTCTGTAAAAATGGCAATTTTGGTCACTGTGAGGGTTTAAAAAGTGGTTATTCAACATGAGGCACGATCCAATTGACATTTTGAATCATTTTTGGTACAGTCCGAAAAATCAATTTTCGGATGAAAAACGATGACTCCGGACCTGTCTAACGATCCCAAAATGGTCAATATGGATGAAATTTCAACATTTAATCTTTTGACTCTAAATGACTGTTGGATGTGAATTATGACTTTGTCAACTAAAATAAGTGTGTTTAAAGTCATTTCTGTTCCTGAAACGGGTCAAAATTGAAGCATTTGAGTAAGCAAAACTCTGTAAAAATGGCAATTTTGGTCACTGTGAGGGTTTAAAAAGTGGTTATTCAACATGAGGCACGATCCAATTGACATTTTGAATCATTTTTGGTACAGTCCAAAAAATCAATTTTCGGATGAAAAACGATGACTCCGGACCTGTCGAACGATCCCAAAATGGTCAATATGGATGAAATTTCAACATTTAATCTTTTGACTCTAAATGACTGTTGGATGTGAATTATGACTTTGTCAACTAGAATAAGTGTGTTTAAAGTCATTTCTGTGCCTGAAACGGGTCAAATGGAAGCTTTTGATATAGCAAAACTCTGTAAAAATGGCAATTTTGGTCACTGTGAGGGTTTAAAAAGTGGTTATTCAACATGAGGCACGATCCAATTGACATTTTGAATCATTTTTGGTACAGTCCAAAAAATCAATTTTCGGATGAAAAACGATGACTCCGGACCTGTCGAACGATCCCAAAATGGTCAATATGGATGAAATTTCAACATTTAATCTTTTGACTCTAAATGACTGTTGGATGTGAATTATGACTTTGTCAACTAGAATAAGTGTGTTTAAAGTCATTTCTGTGCCTGAAACGGGTCAAAATGGAAGCTTTTGAGTAAGCAAAACTCTGTAAAAATGGCAATTTTGGTCACTGTGAGGGTTTAAAAAGTGGTTATTAAACATGAGGCACAATCCAATTGACATTTTGAATCATTTTTGGTACAGTCCGAAAAATCGATTTTCGGATGAAAAACGATGACTCCGGACCTGTCGAACGATCCCAAAATGGTCAATATGGATGAAATTTCAACATTTAATCTTTTGACTCTAAATTACTGTTGGATGTGAATTATGACTTTGTCAACTAGAATAAGTGTGTTTAAAGTCATTTCTGTGCCTGAAACGGGTCAAAATGGAAGCTTTTGCGATAGCAAAACTCTGTAAAAAAGGCAATTTTGGTCACTGTGAGGGTTTAAAAAGTGGTTATTCAACATGAGGCATGATCCAATTGACATTTTGAATCATTTTTGATACAGTCCAAAAAATCAATTTTCGGATGAAAAACGATGACTCCGGACCTGTCGAACGATCTCAAAATGGTCTATGATGATGAAATTTCAACATTTAATCTTTTGACTCTAAATGACTGTTGGATGTGAATTATGACTTTGTCAACTAGAATAAGTGTGTTTAAAGTCATTTCTGTGCCTGGAACGGGTCAAAATGGAAGCTTTTGAGTAAGCAAAACTCTGTAAAAATGGCAATTTTGGTCACTGTGAGGGTTTAAAAAGTGGTTATTCAACATGAGGCACGATCCAATTGACATTTTGAATCATTTTTGGTACAGTCAGAAAGATCAATTTTCGGATGAAAAACGATGACTCCGGACCTGTCGAACGATCCCAAAATGGTCAATATGGATGAAATTTCAACATTTAATCTTTTGATTCTAAATGACTGTTGGATGTGAATTATGACTTTGTCAACTAGAATAAGTGTGTTTAAAGTCATTTCTGTGCCTGGAACGGGTCAAAATGGAAGCTTTTGAGTAAGCAAAACTCTGTAAAAATGGCAATTTTGGTCACTGTGAGGGTTTAAAAAGTGGTTATTCAACATGAGGCACGATCCAATTGACATTTTGAATCATTTTTGGTACAGTCCAAAAAATCAATTTTCGGATGAAAAACGATGACTCCGGACCTGTCGAACGATCCCAAAATGGTCAATATGGATGAAATTTCAACATTTAATCTTTTGACTCTAAATGACTGTTGGATGTGAATTATGACTTTGTCAACTAAAATAAGTGTGTTTAAAGTCATTTCTGTTCCTGAAACGGGTCAAAATTGAAGCATTTGAGTAAGCAAAACTCTGTAAAAATGGCAATTTTGGTCACTGTGAGGGTTTAAAAAGTGGTTATTCAACATGAGGCACGATCCAATTGACATTTTGAATCATTTTTGGTACAGTCCAAAAAATCAATTTTCGGATGAAAAACGATGACTCCGGACCTGTCGAACGATCCCAAAATGGTCAATATGGATGAAATTTCAACATTTAATCTTTTGACTCTAAATGACTGTTGGATGTGAATTATGACTTTGTCAACTAAAATAAGTGTGTTTAAAGTCATTTCTGTGCCTGAAACGGGTCAAAATTAAAGCTTTTGAGTAAGCAAAACTCTGTAAAAATGGCAATTTTGGTCACTGTGAGGGTTTAAAAAGTGGTTATTCAACATGAGGCACGATCCAATTGACATTTTGAATCATTTTTGGTACAGTCCGAAAAATCAATTTTCGGATGAAAAACGATGACTCCGGACCTGTCTAACGATCCCAAAATGGTCAATATGGATGAAATTTCAACATTTAATCTTTTGACTCTAAATGACTGTTGGATGTGAATTATGACTTTGTCAACTAGAATAAGTGTGTTTAAAGTCATTTCTGTGCCTGAAACGGGTCAAAATGGAAGCTTTTGAGATAGCAGAACTCTGTAAAAATGGCAATTTTGGTCACTGTGAGGGTTTAAAAAGTGGTTATTCAACATGAGGCACGATCCAATTGACATTTTGAATCATTTTTGGTACAGTCCGAAAAATCAATTTTCGGATGAAAAACGATGACTCCGGACCTGTCGAACGATCCCAAAATGGTCAATATGGATGAAATTTCAACATTTAATCTTTTGACTCTAAATGACTGTTGGATGTGAATTATGACTTTGTCAACTAGAATAAGTGTGTTTAAAGTCATTTCTATGCCTGAAACGGGTCAAAATTGAAGCTTTTGAGTAAGCAAAACTCTGTAAAAATTGCAATTTTGGTCACTGTGAGGGTTTAAAAAGTGGTTATTCAACATGAGGCACAATCCAATTGACATTTTGAATCATTTTTGGTACAGTCCAAAAAATCAATTTTCGGATGAAAAACGATGACTCCGGACCTGTCGAACGATCCCAAAATGGTCAATATGGATGAAATTTCAACATTTAATCTTTTGACTCTAAATGACTGTTGGATGTGAATTATGACTTTGTCAACTAAAATAAGTGTGTTTAAAGTCATTTCTGTGCCTGAAACGGGTCAAAATTGAAGCTTTTGAGTAAGCAAAACTCTGTAAAAATGGCAATTTTGGTCACTGTGAGGGTTTAAAAAGTGGTTATTCAACATGAGGCACGATCCAATTGACATTTTGAATCATTTTTGGTACAGTCCGAAAAATCAATTTTCGGATGAAAAACGATGACTCCGGACCTGTCTAACGATCCCAAAATGGTCAATATGGATGAAATTTCAACATTTAATCTTTTGACTCTAAATGACTGTTGGATGTGAATTATGACTTTGTCAACTAGAATAAGTGTGTTTAAAGTCATTTCTGTGCCTGAAACGGGTCAAAATGGAAGCTTTTGAGATAGCAAAACTCTGTAAAAATTGCAATTTTGGTCACTGTGAGGGTTTAAAAAGTGGTTATTCAACATGAGGCACGATCCAATTGACATTTTGAATCATTTTTGGTACAGTCCGAAAAATCAATTTTCGGATGAAAAACGATGACTCCGGACCTGTCGAACGATCCCAAAATGGTCAATATGGATGAAATTTCAACATTTAATCTTTTGACTCTAAATGACTGTTGGATGTGAATTATGACTTTGTCAACTAGAATAAGTGTGTTTAAAGTCATTTCTGTGCCTGAAACGGGTCAAAATTGAAGCTTTTGAGTAAGCAAAACTCTGTAAAAATTGCAATTTTGGTCACTGTGAGGGTTTAAAAAGTGGTTATTCAACATGAGGCACAATCCAATTGACATTTTGAATCATTTTTGGTACAGTCCAAAAAATCAATTTTCGGATGAAAAACGATGACTCCGGACCTGTCGAACGATCCCAAAATGGTCAATATGGATGAAATTTCAACATTTAATCTTTTGACTCTAAATGACTGTTGGATGTGAATTATGACGTTGTCAACTAAAATAAGTGTGTTTAAAGTCATTTCTGTGCCTGAAACGGGTCAAAATTGAAGCTTTTGAGTAAGCAAAACTCTGTAAAAATGGCAATTTTGGTCACTGTGAGGGTTTAAAAAGTGGTTATTCAACATGAGGCACGATCCAATTGACATTTTGAATCATTTTTGGTACAGTCCGAAAAATCAATTTTCGGATGAAAAACGATGACTCCGGACCTGTCTAACGATCCCAAAATGGTCAATATGGATGAAATTTCAACATTTAATCTTTTGACTCTAAATGACTGTTGGATGTGAATTATGACTTTGTCAACTAAAATAAGTGTGTTTAAAGTCATTTCTGTTCCTGAAACGGGTCAAAATTGAAGCATTTGAGTAAGCAAAACTCTGTAAAAATGGCAATTTTGGTCACTGTGAGGGTTTAAAAAGTGGTTATTCAACATGAGGCACGATCCAATTGACATTTTAAATCATTTTTGGTACAGTCCAAAAAATCAATTTTCGGATGAAAAACGATGACTCCGGACCTGTCGAACGATCCCAAAATGGTCAATATGGATGAAATTTCAACATTTAATCTTTTGACTCTAAATGACTGTTGGATGTGAATTATGACTTTGTCAACTAGAATAAGTGTGTTTAAAGTCATTTCTCTGCCTGAAACGGGTCAAAATGGAAGCTTTTGAGATAGCAAAACTCTGTAAAAATGGCAATTTTGGTCACTGTGAGGGTTTAAAAAGTGGTTATTCAACATGAGGCACGATCCAATTGACATTTTGAATCATTTTTGGTACAGTCCGAAAAATCAATTTTCGGATGAAAAACGATGACTCCGGACCTGTCGAACGATCCCAAAATGGTCAATATAGATGAAATTTCAACATTTAATCTTTTGACTCTAAATGACTGTTGGATGTGAATTATGACTTTGTCAACTAGAATAAGTGTGTTTAAAGTCATTTCTGTGCCTGAAACGGGTCAAAATTGAAGCTTTTGAGTAAGCAAAACTCTGTAAAAATTGCAATTTTGGTCACTGTGAGGGTTTAAAAAGTGGTTATTCAACATGAGGCACGATCCAATTGACATTTTGAATCATTTTTGGTACAGTCCAAAAAATCAATTTTCGAATGAAAAACGATGACTCCGGACCTGTCGAACGATCCCAAAATGGTCAATATGGATGAAATTTCAACATTTAATCTTTTGACTCTAAATGACTGTTGGATGTGAATTATGACTTTGTCAACTAGAATAAGTGTGTTTAAAGTCATTTCTGTGCCTGGAACGGGTCAAAATGGAAGCTTTTGAGTAAGCAAAACTTTGTAAAAATGGCAATTTTGGTCACTGTGAGGGTTTAAAAAGTGGTTATTCAACATGAGGCACGATCCAATTGACATTTTGAATCATTTTTGGTACAGTCCAAAAAATCTATTTTCGGATGAAAAACGATGACTCCGGACCTGTCGAACGATCCCAAAATGGTCAATATGGATGAAATTTCAACATTTAATCTTTTGACTCTAAATGACTGTTGGATGTGAATTATGACTTTGTCAACTAGAATAAGTGTGTTTAAAGTCATTTCTGTGCCTGGAACGGGTCAAAATTGAAGCTTTTGAGTAAGCAAAACTCTGTAAAAATGGCAATTTTGGTCACTGTGAGGGTTTAAAAAGTGGTTATTCAACATGAGGCACGATCCAATTGACATTTTGAATCATTTTTGGTACAGTCCGAAAAATCAATTTTCGGATGAAAAACGATGACTCCGGACCTGTCGAACGATCCCAAAATGGTCAATATGGATGAAATTTCAACATTTAATCTTTTGACTCTAAATGACTGTTGGATGTGAATTATGACTTTGTCAACTAGAATAAGTGTGTTTAAAGTCATTTCTATGCCTGAAACGGGTCAAAATTGAAGCTTTTGAGTAAGCAAAACTCTGTAAAAATTGCAATTTTGGTCACTGTGAGGGTTTAAAAAGTGGTTATTCAACATGAGGCACAATCCAATTGACATTTTGAATCATTTTTGGTACAGTCCAAAAAATCAATTTTCGGATGAAAAACGATGACTCCGGACCTGTCGAACGATCCCAAAATGGTCAATATGGATGAAATTTCAACATTTAATCTTTTGACTCTAAATGACTGTTGGATGTGAATTATGACTTTGTCAACTAAAATAAGTGTGTTTAAAGTCATTTCTGTGCCTGAAACGGGTCAAAATTGAAGCTTTTGAGTAAGCAAAACTCTGTAAAAATGGCAATTTTGGTCACTGTGAGGGTTTAAAAAGTGGTTATTCAACATGAGGCACGATCCAATTGACATTTTGAATCATTTTTGGTACAGTCCGAAAAATCAATTTTCGGATGAAAAACGATGACTCCGGACCTGTCTAACGATCCCAAAATGGTCAATATGGATGAAATTTCAACATTTAATCTTTTGACTCTAAATGACTGTTGGATGTGAATTATGACTTTGTCAACTAGAATAAGTGTGTTTAAAGTCATTTCTGTGCCTGAAACGGGTCAAAATGGAAGCTTTTGAGATAGCAAAACTCTGTAAAAATTGCAATTTTGGTCACTGTGAGGGTTTAAAAAGTGGTTATTCAACATGAGGCACGATCCAATTGACATTTTGAATCATTTTTGGTACAGTCCGAAAAATCAATTTTCGGATGAAAAACGATGACTCCGGACCTGTCGAACGATCCCAAAATGGTCAATATGGATGAAATTTCAACATTTAATCTTTTGACTCTAAATGACTGTTGGATGTGAATTATGACTTTGTCAACTAGAATAAGTGTGTTTAAAGTCATTTCTGTGCCTGAAACGGGTCAAAATTGAAGCTTTTGAGTAAGCAAAACTCTGTAAAAATTGCAATTTTGGTCACTGTGAGGGTTTAAAAAGTGGTTATTCAACATGAGGCACAATCCAATTGACATTTTGAATCATTTTTGGTACAGTCCAAAAAATCAATTTTCGGATGAAAAACGATGACTCCGGACCTGTCGAACGATCCCAAAATGGTCAATATGGATGAAATTTCAACATTTAATCTTTTGACTCTAAATGACTGTTGGATGTGAATTATGACGTTGTCAACTAAAATAAGTGTGTTTAAAGTCATTTCTGTGCCTGAAACGGGTCAAAATTGAAGCTTTTGAGTAAGCAAAACTCTGTAAAAATGGCAATTTTGGTCACTGTGAGGGTTTAAAAAGTGGTTATTCAACATGAGGCACGATCCAATTGACATTTTGAATCATTTTTGGTACAGTCCGAAAAATCAATTTTCGGATGAAAAACGATGACTCCGGACCTGTCTAACGATCCCAAAATGGTCAATATGGATGAAATTTCAACATTTAATCTTTTGACTCTAAATGACTGTTGGATGTGAATTATGACTTTGTCAACTAAAATAAGTGTGTTTAAAGTCATTTCTGTTCCTGAAACGGGTCAAAATTGAAGCATTTGAGTAAGCAAAACTCTGTAAAAATGGCAATTTTGGTCACTGTGAGGGTTTAAAAAGTGGTTATTCAACATGAGGCACGATCCAATTGACATTTTAAATCATTTTTGGTACAGTCCAAAAAATCAATTTTCGGATGAAAAACGATGACTCCGGACCTGTCGAACGATCCCAAAATGGTCAATATGGATGAAATTTCAACATTTAATCTTTTGACTCTAAATGACTGTTGGATGTGAATTATGACTTTGTCAACTAGAATAAGTGTGTTTAAAGTCATTTCTCTGCCTGAAACGGGTCAAAATGGAAGCTTTTGAGATAGCAAAACTCTGTAAAAATGGCAATTTTGGTCACTGTGAGGGTTTAAAAAGTGGTTATTCAACATGAGGCACGATCCAATTGACATTTTGAATCATTTTTGGTACAGTCCGAAAAATCAATTTTCGGATGAAAAACGATGACTCCGGACCTGTCGAACGATCCCAAAATGGTCAATATAGATGAAATTTCAACATTTAATCTTTTGACTCTAAATGACTGTTGGATGTGAATTATGACTTTGTCAACTAGAATAAGTGTGTTTAAAGTCATTTCTGTGCCTGAAACGGGTCAAAATTGAAGCTTTTGAGTAAGCAAAACTCTGTAAAAATTGCAATTTTGGTCACTGTGAGGGTTTAAAAAGTGGTTATTCAACATGAGGCACGATCCAATTGACATTTTGAATCATTTTTGGTACAGTCCAAAAAATCAATTTTCGAATGAAAAACGATGACTCCGGACCTGTCGAACGATCCCAAAATGGTCAATATGGATGAAATTTCAACATTTAATCTTTTGACTCTAAATGACTGTTGGATGTGAATTATGACTTTGTCAACTAGAATAAGTGTGTTTAAAGTCATTTCTGTGCCTGGAACGGGTCAAAATGGAAGCTTTTGAGTAAGCAAAACTTTGTAAAAATGGCAATTTTGGTCACTGTGAGGGTTTAAAAAGTGGTTATTCAACATGAGGCACGATCCAATTGACATTTTGAATCATTTTTGGTACAGTCCAAAAAATCTATTTTCGGATGAAAAACGATGACTCCGGACCTGTCGAACGATCCCAAAATGGTCAATATGGATGAAATTTCAACATTTAATCTTTTGACTCTAAATGACTGTTGGATGTGAATTATGACTTTGTCAACTAGAATAAGTGTGTTTAAAGTCATTTCTGTGCCTGGAACGGGTCAAAATTGAAGCTTTTGAGTAAGCAAAACTCTGTAAAAATGGCAATTTTGGTCACTGTGAGGGTTTAAAAAGTGGTTATTCAACATGAGGCACGATCCAATTGACATTTTGAATCATTTTTGGTACAGTCCGAAAAATCAATTTTCGGATGAAAAACGATGACTCCGGACCTGTCTAACGATCCCAAAATGGTCAATATGGATGAAATTTCAACATTTAATCTTTTGACTCTAAATGACTGTTGGATGTGAATTATGACTTTGTCAACTAAAATAAGTGTGTTTAAAGTCATTTCTGTTCCTGAAACGGGTCAAAATTGAAGCATTTGAGTAAGAAAAACTCTGTAAAAATGGCAATTTTGGTCACTGTGAGGGTTTAAAAAGTGGTTATTCAACATGAGGCACGATCCAATTGACATTTTGAATCATTTTTGGTACAGTCCAAAAAATCAATTTTCGGATGAAAAACGATGACTCCGGACCTGTCGAACGATCCCAAAATGGTCAATATGGATGAAATTTCAACATTTAATCTTTTGACTCTAAATGACTGTTGGATGTGAATTATGACTTTGTCAACTAGAATAAGTGTGTTTAAAGTCATTTCTGTGCCTGAAACGGGTCAAAATGGAAGCTTTTGATATAGCAAAACTCTGTAAAAATGGCAATTTTGGTCACTGTGAGGGTTTAAAAAGTGGTTATTCAACATGAGGCACGATCCAATTGACATTTTGAATCATTTTTGGTACAGTCCAAAAAATCAATTTTCGGATGAAAAACGATGACTCCGGACCTGTCGAACGATCCCAAAATGGTCAATATGGATGAAATTTCAACATTTAATCTTTTGACTCTAAATGACTGTTGGATGTGAATTATGACTTTGTCAACTAGAATAAGTGTGTTTAAAGTCATTTCTGTGCCTGAAACGGGTCAAAATGGAAGCTTTTGAGTAAGCAAAACTCTGTAAAAATGGCAATTTTGGTCACTGTGAGGGTTTAAAAAGTGGTTATTAAACATGAGGCACAATCCAATTGACATTTTGAATCATTTTTGGTACAGTCCGAAAAATCAATTTTCGGATGAAAAACGATGACTCCGGACCTGTCGAACGATCCCAAAATGGTCAATATGGATGAAATTTCAACATTTAATCTTTTGACTCTAAATGACTGTTGGATGTGAATTATGACTTTGTCAACTAGAATAAGTGTGTTTAAAGTCATTTCTGTGCCTGAAACGGGTCAAAATTGAAGCTTTTGAGTAAGCAAAACTCTGTAAAAATTGCAATTTTGGTCACTGTGAGGGTTTAAAAAGTGGTTATTCAACATGAGGCACGATCCAATTGACATTTTGAATCATTTTTGGTACAGTCCAAAAAATCAATTTTCGAATGAAAAACGATGACTCCGGACCTGTCGAACGATCCCAAAATGGTCAATATGGATGAAATTTCAACATTTAATCTTTTGACTCTAAATGACTGTTGGATGTGAATTATGACTTTGTCAACTAGAATAAGTGTGTTTAAAGTCATTTCTGTGCCTGGAACGGGTCAAAATGGAAGCTTTTGAGTAAGCAAAACTTTGTAAAAATGGCAATTTTGGTCACTGTGAGGGTTTAAAAAGTGGTTATTCAACATGAGGCACGATCCAATTGACATTTTGAATCATTTTTGGTACAGTCCAAAAAATCTATTTTCGGATGAAAAACGATGACTCCGGACCTGTCGAACGATCCCAAAATGGTCAATATGGATGAAATTTCAACATTTAATCTTTTGACTCTAAATGACTGTTGGATGTGAATTATGACTTTGTCAACTAGAATAAGTGTGTTTAAAGTCATTTCTGTGCCTGGAACGGGTCAAAATTGAAGCTTTTGAGTAAGCAAAACTCTGTAAAAATGGCAATTTTGGTCACTGTGAGGGTTTAAAAAGTGGTTATTCAACATGAGGCACGATCCAATTGACATTTTGAATCATTTTTGGTACAGTCCGAAAAATCAATTTTCGGATGAAAAACGATGACTCCGGACCTGTCTAACGATCCCAAAATGGTCAATATGGATGAAATTTCAACATTTAATCTTTTGACTCTAAATGACTGTTGGATGTGAATTATGACTTTGTCAACTAAAATAAGTGTGTTTAAAGTCATTTCTGTTCCTGAAACGGGTCAAAATTGAAGCATTTGAGTAAGCAAAACTCTGTAAAAATGGCAATTTTGGTCACTGTGAGGGTTTAAAAAGTGGTTATTCAACATGAGGCACGATCCAATTGACATTTTGAATCATTTTTGGTACAGTCCAAAAAATCAATTTTCGGATGAAAAACGATGACTCCGGACCTGTCGAACGATCCCAAAATGGTCAATATGGATGAAATTTCAACATTTAATCTTTTGACTCTAAATGACTGTTGGATGTGAATTATGACTTTGTCAACTAGAATAAGTGTGTTTAAAGTCATTTCTGTGCCTGAAACGGGTCAAATGGAAGCTTTTGATATAGCAAAACTCTGTAAAAATGGCAATTTTGGTCACTGTGAGGGTTTAAAAAGTGGTTATTCAACATGAGGCACGATCCAATTGACATTTTGAATCATTTTTGGTACAGTCCAAAAAATCAATTTTCGGATGAAAAACGATGACTCCGGACCTGTCGAACGATCCCAAAATGGTCAATATGGATGAAATTTCAACATTTAATCTTTTGACTCTAAATGACTGTTGGATGTGAATTATGACTTTGTCAACTAGAATAAGTGTGTTTAAAGTCATTTCTGTGCCTGCAACGGGTCAAAATGGAAGCTTTTGAGTAAGCAAAACTCTGTAAAAATGGCAATTTTGGTCACTGTGAGGGTTTAAAAAGTGGTTATTAAACATGAGGCACAATCCAATTGACATTTTGAATCATTTTTGGTACAGTCCGAAAAATCGATTTTCGGATGAAAAACGATGACTCCGGACCTGTCGAACGATCCCAAAATGGTCAATATGGATGAAATTTCAACATTTAATCTTTTGACTCTAAATTACTGTTGGATGTGAATTATGACTTTGTCAACTAGAATAAGTGTGTTTAAAGTCATTTCTGTGCCTGAAACGGGTCAAAATGGAAGCTTTTGCGATAGCAAAACTCTGTAAAAAAGGCAATTTTGGTCACTGTGAGGGTTTAAAAAGTGGTTATTCAACATGAGGCATGATCCAATTGACATTTTGAATCATTTTTGATACAGTCCAAAAAATCAATTTTCGGATGAAAAACGATGACTCCGGACCTGTCGAACGATCTCAAAATGGTCTATGATGATGAAATTTCAACATTTAATCTTTTGACTCTAAATGACTGTTGGATGTGAATTATGACTTTGTCAACTAGAATAAGTGTGTTTAAAGTCATTTCTGTGCCTGGAACGGGTCAAAATGGAAGCTTTTGAGTAAGCAAAACTCTGTAAAAATGGCAATTTTGGTCACTGTGAGGGTTTAAAAAGTGGTTATTCAACATGAGGCACGATCCAATTGACATTTTGAATCATTTTTGGTACAGTCAGAAAGATCAATTTTCGGATGAAAAACGATGACTCCGGACCTGTCGAACGATCCCAAAATGGTCAATATGGATGAAATTTCAACATTTAATCTTTTGATTCTAAATGACTGTTGGATGTGAATTATGACTTTGTCAACTAGAATAAGTGTGTTTAAAGTCATTTCTGTGCCTGGAACGGGTCAAAATGGAAGCTTTTGAGTAAGCAAAACTCTGTAAAAATGGCAATTTTGGTCACTGTGAGGGTTTAAAAAGTGGTTATTCAACATGAGGCACGATCCAATTGACATTTTGAATCATTTTTGGTACAGTCCAAAAAATCAATTTTCGGATGAAAAACGATGACTCCGGACCTGTCGAACGATCCCAAAATGGTCAATATGGATGAAATTTCAACATTTAATCTTTTGACTCTAAATGACTGTTGGATGTGAATTATGACTTTGTCAACTAGAATAAGTGTGTTTAAAGTCATTTCTGTGCCTGAAACGGGTCAAAATGGAAGCTTTTGAGATAGCAAAACTCTGTAAAAATGGCAATTTTGGTCACTGTGAGGGTTTAAAAAGTGGTTATTCAACATGAGGCACGATCCAATTGACATTTTGAATCATTTTTGGTACAGTCCGAAAAATCAATTTTCGGATGAAAAACGATGACTCCGGACCTGTCGAACGATCCCAAAATGGTCAATATGGATGAAATTTCAACATTTAATCTTTTGACTCTAAATGACTGTTGGATGTGAATTATGACTTTGTCAACTAGAATAAGTGTGTTTAAAGTCATTTCTGTGCCTGAAACGGGTCAAAATTGAAGCTTTTGAGTAAGCAAAACTCTGTAAAAATTGCAATTTTGGTCACTGTGAGGGTTTAAAAAGTGGTTATTCAACATGAGGCACAATCCAATTGACATTTTGAATCATTTTTGGTACAGTCCAAAAAATCAATTTTCGGATGAAAAACGATGACTCCGGACCTGTCGAACGATCCCAAAATGGTCAATATGGATGAAATTTCAACATTTAATCTTTTGACTCTAAATGACTGTTGGATGTGAATTATGACTTTGTCAACTAAAATAAGTGTGTTTAAAGTCATTTCTGTGCCTGAAACGGGTCAAAATTGAAGCTTTTGAGTAAGCAAAACTCTGTAAAAATGGCAATTTTGGTCACTGTGAGGGTTTAAAAAGTGGTTATTCAACATGAGGCACGATCCAATTGACATTTTGAATCATTTTTGGTACAGTCCGAAAAATCAATTTTCGGATGAAAAACGATGACTCCGGACCTGTCGAACGATCCCAAAATGGTCAATATGGATGAAATTTCAACATTTAATCTTTTGACTCTAAATGACTGTTGGATGTGAATTATGACTTTGTCAACTAGAATAAGTGTGTTTAAAGTCATTTCTGTGCCTGAAACGGGTCAAAATGGAAGCTTTTGCGATAGCAAAACTCTGTAAAAAAGGCAATTTTGGTCACTGTGAGGGTTTAAAAAGTGGTTATTCAACATGAGGCATGATCCAATTGACATTTTGAATCATTTTTGATACAGTCCAAAAAAATCAATTTTCGGATGAAAAACGATGACTCCGGACCTGTCGAACGATCCCAAAATGGTCAATATGGATGAAATTTCAACATTTAATCTTTTGACTCTAAATGACTGTTGGATGTGAATTATGACTTTGTCAACTAGAATAAGTGTGTTTAAAGTCATTTCTGTGCCTGGAACGGGTCAAAATGGAAGCTTTTGAGTAAGCAAAACTCTGTAAAAATGGCAATTTTGGTCACTGTGAGGGTTTAAAAAGTGGTTATTCAACATGAGGCACGATCCAATTGACATTTTGAATCATTTTTGGTACAGTCCAAAAAATCAATTTTCGGATGAAAAACGATGACTCCGGACCTGTCGAACGATCCCAAAATGGTCAATATGGATGAAATTTCAACATTTAATCTTTTGACTCTAAATGACTGTTGGATGTGAATTATGACTTTGTCAACTAAAATAAGTGTGTGTAAAGTCATTTCTGTGCCTGAAACGGGTCAAAATTGAAGCTTTTGAGTAAGCAAAACTCTGTAAAAATGGCAATTTTGGTCACTGTGAGGGTTTAAAAAGTGGTTATTCAACACGAGGCACGATCCAATTGACATTTTGAATCATTTTTGGTACAGTCCAAAAAATCAATTTTCGAATGAAAAACGATGACTCCGGACCTGTCGAACGATCCCAAAATGGTCAATATGGATGAAATTTCAACATTTAATCTTTTGACTCTAAATGACTGTTGGATGTGAATTATGACTTTGTCAACTAGAATAAGTGTGTTTAAAGTCATTTCTGTGCCTGGAACGGGTCAAAATGGAAGCTTTTGAGTAAGCAAAACTTTGTAAAAATGGCAATTTTGGTCACTGTGAGGGTTTAAAAAGTGGTTATTCAACATGAGGCACGATCCAATTGACATTTTGAATCATTTTTGGTACAGTCCAAAAAATCTATTTTCGGATGAAAAACGATGACTCCGGACCTGTCGAACGATCCCAAAATGGTCAATATGGATGAAATTTCAACATTTAATCTTTTGACTCTAAATGACTGTTGGATGTGAATTATGACTTTGTCAACTAAAATAAGTGTGTTTAAAGTCATTTCTGTTCCTGAAACGGGTCAAAATTGAAGCATTTGAGTAAGCAAAACTCTGTAAAAATGGCAATTTTGGTCACTGTGAGGGTTTAAAAAGTGGTTATTCAACATGAGGCACGATCCAATTGACATTTTGAATCATTTTTGGTACAGTCCAAAAAATCAATTTTCGGATGAAAAACGATGACTCCGGACCTGTCGAACGATCCCAAAATGGTCAATATGGATGAAATTTCAACATTTAATCTTTTGACTCTAAATGACTGTTGGATGTGAATTATGACTTTGTCAACTAGAATAAGTGTGTTTAAAGTCATTTCTGTGCCTGAAACGGGTCAAAATGGAAGCTTTTGATATAGCAAAACTCTGTAAAAATGGCAATTTTGGTCACTGTGAGGGTTTAAAAAGTGGTTATTCAACATGAGGCACGATCCAATTGACATTTTGAATCATTTTTGGTACAGTCCAAAAAATCAATTTTCGGATGAAAAACGATGACTCCGGACCTGTCGAACGATCCCAAAATGGTCAATATGGATGAAATTTCAACATTTAATCTTTTGACTCTAAATGACTGTTGGATGTGAATTATGACTTTGTCAACTAGAATAAGTGTGTTTAAAGTCATTTCTGTGCCTGAAACGGGTCAAAATGGAAGCTTTTGAGTAAGCAAAACTCTGTAAAAATGGCAATTTTGGTCACTGTAAGGGTTTAAAAAGTGGTTATTAAACATGAGGCACAATCCAATTGACATTTTGAATAATTTTTGGTACAGTCCGAAAAATCAATTTTCGGATGAAAAACGATGACTCCGGACCTGTCGAACGATCCCAAAATGGTCAATATGGATGAAATTTCAACATTTAATCTTTTGACTCTAAATGACTGTTGGATGTGAATTATGACTTTGTCAACTAGAATAAGTGTGTTTAAAGTCATTTCTGTGCCTGAAACGGGTCAAAATGGAAGCTTTTGCGATAGCAAAACTCTGTAAAAAAGGCAATTTTGGTCACTGTGAGGGTTTAAAAAGTGGTTATTCAACATGAGGCACGATCCAATTGACATTTTGAATCATTTTTGGTACAGTCCAAAAAATCAATTTTCGGATGAAAAACGATGACTCCGGACCTGTCGAACGATCCCAAAATGGTCAATGTGGATGAAATTTCAACATTTAATCTTTTGACTCTAAATGACTGTTGGATGTGAATTATGAATTTGTCAACTAAAATAAGTGTGTTTAAAGTCATTTCTGTGCCTGAAACTGGTCAAAATTGAAGCTTTTGAGTAAGCAAAACTCTGTAAAAATGGCAATTTTGGTCACTGTGAGGGTTTAAAAAGTGGTTATTCAACATGAGGCACGATCCAATTGACATTTTGAATCATTTTTGGTACAGTCCAAAAAATCAATTTTCGGATGAAAAACGATGACTCCGGACCTGTCGAACGATCCCAAAATGGTCAATATGGATGAAATTTCAACATTTAATCTTTTGACTCTAAATGACTGTTGGATGTGAATTATGACTTTGTCAACTAAAATAAGTGTGTTTAAAGTCATTTCTGTGCCTGAAACGGGTCAAAATTGAAGCTTTTGAGTAAGCAAAACTCTGTAAAAATGGCAATTTTGGTCACTGTGAGGGTTTAAAAAGTGGTTATTCAACATGAGGCACGATCCAATTGACATTTTGAATCATTTTTGGTACAGTCCGAAAAATCAATTTTCGGATGAAAAACGATGACTCCGGACCTGTCTAACGATCCCAAAATGGTCAATATGGATGAAATTTCAACATTTAATCTTTTGACTCTAAATGACTGTTGGATGTGAATTATGACTTTGTCAACTAAAATAAGTGTGTTTAAAGTCATTTCTGTTCCTGAAACGGGTCAAAATTGAAGCATTTGAGTAAGCAAAACTCTGTAAAAATGGCAATTTTGGTCACTGTGAGGGTTTAAAAAGTGGTTATTCAACATGAGGCACGATCCAATTGACATTTTGAATCATTTTTGGTACAGTCCAAAAAATCAATTTTCGGATGAAAAACGATGACTCCGGACCTGTCGAACGATCCCAAAATGGTCAATATGGATGAAATTTCAACATTTAATCTTTTGACTCTAAATGACTGTTGGATGTGAATTATGACTTTGTCAACTAGAATAAGTGTGTTTAAAGTCATTTCTCTGCCTGAAACGGGTCAAAATGGAAGCTTTTGAGATAGCAAAACTCTGTAAAAATGGCAATTTTGGTCACTGTGAGGGTTTAAAAAGTGGTTGTTCAACATGAGGCACGATCCAATTGACATTTTGAATCATTTTTGGTACAGTCCGAAAAATCAATTTTCGGATGAAAAACGATGACTCCGGACCTGTCGAACGATCCCAAAATGGTCAATATGGATGAAATTTCAACATTTAATCTTTTGACTCTAAATGACTGTTGGATGTGAATTATGACTTTGTCAACTAGAATAAGTGTGTTTAAAGTCATTTCTGTGCCTGAAACGGGTCAAAATTGAAGCTTTTGAGTAAGCAAAACTCTGTAAAAATTGCAATTTTGGTCACTGTGAGGGTTTAAAAAGTGGTTATTCAACATGAGGCACGATCCAATTGACATTTTGAATCATTTTTGGTACAGTCCAAAAAATCAATTTTCGGATGAAAAACGATGACTCCGGACCTGTCGAACGATCCCAAAATGGTCAATATGGAGGAAATTTCAACATTTAATCTTTTGACTCTAAATGACTGTTGGATGTGAATTATGACTTTGTCAACTAAAATAAGTGTGTTTAAAGTCATTTCTGTGCCTGAAACGGGTCAAAATTGAAGCTTTTGAGTAAGCAAAACTCTGTAAAAATGGCAATTTTGGTCACTGTGAGGGTTTAAAAAGTGGTTATTCAACACGAGGCACGATCCAATTGACATTTTGAATCATTTTTGGTACAGTCCAAAAAATCAATTTTCGAATGAAAAACGATGACTCCGGACCTGTCGAACGATCCCAAAATGGTCAATATGGATGAAATTTCAACATTTAATCTTTTGACTCTAAATGACTGTTGGATGTGAATTATGACTTTGTCAACTAGAATAAGTGTGTTTAAAGTCATTTCTGTGCCTGGAACGGGTCAAAATGGAAGCTTTTGAGTAAGCAAAACTTTGTAAAAATGGCAATTTTGGTCACTGTGAGGGTTTAAAAAGTGGTTATTCAACATGAGGCACGATCCAATTGACATTTTGAATCATTTTTGGTACAGTCCAAAAAATCTATTTTCGGATGAAAAACGATGACTCCGGACCTGTCGAACGATCCCAAAATGGTCAATATGGATGAAATTTCAACATTTAATCTTTTGACTCTAAATGACTGTTGGATGTGAATTATGACTTTGTCAACTAGAATAAGTGTGTTTAAAGTCATTTCTGTGCCTGGAACGGGTCAAAATTGAAGCTTTTGAGTAAGCAAAACTCTGTAAAAATGGCAATTTTGGTCACTGTGAGGGTTTAAAAAGTGGTTATTCAACATGAGGCACGATCCAATTGACATTTTGAATCATTTTTGGTACAGTCCGAAAAATCAATTTTCGGATGAAAAACGATGACTCCGGACCTGTCTAACGATCCCAAAATGGTCAATATGGATGAAATTTCAACATTTAATCTTTTGACTCTAAATGACTGTTGGATGTGAATTATGACTTTGTCAACTAAAATAAGTGTGTTTAAAGTCATTTCTGTTCCTGAAACGGGTCAAAATTGAAGCATTTGAGTAAGCAAAACTCTGTAAAAATGGCAATTTTGGTCACTGTGAGGGTTTAAAAAGTGGTTATTCAACATGAGGCACGATCCAATTGACATTTTGAATCATTTTTGGTACAGTCCAAAAAATCAATTTTCGGATGAAAAACGATGACTCCGGACCTGTCGAACGATCCCAAAATGGTCAATATGGATGAAATTTCAACATTTAATCTTTTGACTCTAAATGACTGTTGGATGTGAATTATGACTTTGTCAACTAGAATAAGTGTGTTTAAAGTCATTTCTGTGCCTGAAACGGGTCAAAATGGAAGCTTTTGAGTAAGCAAAACTCTGTAAAAATGGCAATTTTGGTCACTGTGAGGGTTTAAAAAGTGGTTATTAAACATGAGGCACAATCCAATTGACATTTTGAATCATTTTTGGTACAGTCCGAAAAATCAATTTTCGGATGAAAAACGATGACTCCGGACCTGTCGAACGATCCCAAAATGGTCAATATGGATGAAATTTCAACATTTAATCTTTTTACTCTAAATGACTGTTGGATGTGAATTATGACTTTGTCAACTAGAATAAGTGTGTTTAAAGTCATTTCTGTGCCTGAAACGGGTCAAAATGGAAGCTTTTGCGATAGCAAAACTCTGTAAAAAAGGCAATTTTGGTCACTGTGAGGGTTTAAAAAGTGGTTATTCAACATGAGGCATGATCCAATTGACATTTTGAATCATTTTTGATACAGTCCAAAAAATCAATTTTCGGATGAAAAACGATGACTCCGGACCTGTCGAACGATCTCAAAATGGTCTATGATGATGAAATTTCAACATTTAATCTTTTGACTCTAAATGACTGTTGGATGTGAATTATGACTTTGTCAACTAGAATAAGTGTGTTTAAAGTCATTTCTGTGCCTGGAACGGGTCAAAATGGAAGCTTTTGAGTAAGCAAAACTCTATAAAAATGGCAATTTTGGTCACTGTGAGGGTTTAAAAAGTGGTTATTCAACATGAGGCACGATCCAATTGACATTTTGAATCATTTTTGGTACAGTCCGAAAAATCAATTTTCGGATGAAAAACGATGACTCCGGACCTGTCGAACGATCCCAAAATGGTCAATATGGATGAAATTTCAACATTTAATCTTTTGACTCTAAATGACTGTTGGATGTGAATTATGACTTTGTCAACTAAAATAAGTGTGTTTAAAGTCATTTCTGTTCCTGAAACGGGTCAAAATTGAAGCATTTGAGTAAGCAAAACTCTGTAAAAATGGCAATTTTGGTCACTGTGAGGGTTTAAAAAGTGGTTATTCAACATGAGGCACGATCCAATTGACATTTTGAATCATTTTTGGTACAGTCCAAAAAATCAATTTTCGGATGAAAAACGATGACTCCGGACCTGTCGAACGATCCCAAAATGGTCAATATGGATGAAATTTCAACATTTAATCTTTTGACTCTAAATGACTGTTGGATGTGAATTATGACTTTGTCAACTAGAATAAGTGTGTTTAAAGTCATTTCTGTGCCTGAAACGGGTCAAAATGGAAGCTTTTGATATAGCAAAACTCTGTAAAAATGGCAATTTTGGTCACTGTGAGGGTTTAAAAAGTGGTTATTCAACATGAGGCACGATCCAATTGACATTTTGAATCATTTTTGGTACAGTCCAAAAAATCAATTTTCGGATGAAAAACGATGACTCCGGACCTGTCGAACGATCCCAAAATGGTCAATATGGATGAAATTTCAACATTTAATCTTTTGACTCTAAATGACTGTTGGATGTGAATTATGACTTTGTCAACTAGAATAAGTGTGTTTAAAGTCATTTCTGTGCCTGAAACGGGTCAAAATGGAAGCTTTTGAGTAAGCAAAACTCTGTAAAAATGGCAATTTTGGTCACTGTGAGGGTTTAAAAAGTGGTTATTAAACATGAGGCACAATCCAATTGACATTTTGAATAATTTTTGGTACAGTCCGAAAAATCAATTTTCGGATGAAAAACGATGACTCCGGACCTGTCGAACGATCCCAAAATGGTCAATATGGATGAAATTTCAACATTTAATCTTTTGACTCTAAATGACTGTTGGATGTGAATTATGACTTTGTCAACTAAAATAAGTGTGTTTAAAGTCATTTCTGTTCCTGAAACGGGTCAAAATTGAAGCATTTGAGTAAGCAAAACTCTGTAAAAATGGCAATTTTGGTCACTGTGAGGGTTTAAAAAGTGGTTATTCAACATGAGGCACGATCCAATTGACATTTTGAATCATTTTTGGTACAGTCCAAAAAATCAATTTTCGGATGAAAAACGATGACTCCGGACCTGTCGAACGATCCCAAAATGGTCAATGTGGATGAAATTTCAACATTTAATCTTTTGACTCTAAATGACTGTTGGATGTGAATTATGAATTTGTCAACTAAAATAAGTGTGTTTAAAGTCATTTCTGTGCCTGAAACGGGTCAAAATTGAAGCTTTTGAGTAAGCAAAACTCTGTAAAAATGGCAATTTTGGTCACTGTGAGGGTTTAAAAAGTGGTTATTCAACATGAGGCACGATCCAATTGACATTTTGAATCATTTTTGGTACAGTCCAAAAAATCAATTTTCGGATGAAAAACGATGACTCCGGACCTGTCGAACGATCCCAAAATGGTCAATATGGATGAAATTTCAACATTTAATCTTTTGACTCTAAATGACTGTTGGATGTGAATTATGACTTTGTCAACTAAAATAAGTGTGTTTAAAGTCATTTCTGTGCCTGAAACGGGTCAAAATGGAAGCTTTTGAGTAAGCAAAACTCTGTAAAAATGGCAATTTTGGTCACTGTGAGGGTTTAAAAAGTGGTTATTCAACATGAGGCACGATCCAATTGACATTTTGAATCATTTTTGGTACAGTCCGAAAAATCAATTTTCGGATGAAAAACGATGACTCCGGACCTGTCTAACGATCCCAAAATGGTCAATATGGATGAAATTTCAACATTTAATCTTTTGACTCTAAATGACTGTTGGATGTGAATTATGACTTTGTCAACTAAAATAAGTGTGTTTAAAGTCATTTCTGTTCCTGAAACGGGTCAAAATTGAAGCATTTGAGTAAGCAAAACTCTGTAAAAATGGCAATTTTGGTCACTGTGAGGGTTTAAAAAGTGGTTATTCAACATGAGGCACGATCCAATTGACATTTTGAATCATTTTTGGTACAGTCCAAAAAATCAATTTTCGGATGAAAAACGATGACTCCGGACCTGTCGAACGATCCCAAAATGGTCAATATGGATGAAATTTCAACATTTAATCTTTTGACTCTAAATGACTGTTGGATGTGAATTATGACTTTGTCAACTAGAATAAGTGTGTTTAAAGTCATTTCTCTGCCTGAAACGGGTCAAAATGGAAGCTTTTGAGATAGCAAAACTCTGTAAAAATGGCAATTTTGGTCACTGTGAGGGTTTAAAAAGTGGTTGTTCAACATGAGGCACGATCCAATTGACATTTTGAATCATTTTTGGTACAGTCCGAAAAATCAATTTTCGGATGAAAAACGATGACTCCGGACCTGTCGAACGATCCCAAAATGGTCAATATGGATGAAATTTCAACATTTAATCTTTTGACTCTAAATGACTGTTGGATGTGAATTATGACTTTGTCAACTAGAATAAGTGTGTTTAAAGTCATTTCTGTGCCTGAAACGGGTCAAAATTGAAGCTTTTGAGTAAGCAAAACTCTGTAAAAATTGCAATTTTGGTCACTGTGAGGGTTTAAAAAGTGGTTATTCAACATGAGGCACGATCCAATTGACATTTTGAATCATTTTTGGTACAGTCCAAAAAATCAATTTTCGGATGAAAAACGATGACTCCGGACCTGTCGAACGATCCCAAAATGGTCAATATGGAGGAAATTTCAACATTTAATCTTTTGACTCTAAATGACTGTTGGATGTGAATTATGACTTTGTCAACTAAAATAAGTGTGTTTAAAGTCATTTCTGTGCCTGAAACGGGTCAAAATTGAAGCTTTTGAGTAAGCAAAACTCTGTAAAAATGGCAATTTTGGTCACTGTGAGGGTTTAAAAAGTGGTTATTCAACACGAGGCACAATCCAATTGACATTTTGAATCATTTTTGGTACAGTCCAAAAAATCAATTTTCGAATGAAAAACGATGACTCCGGACCTGTCGAACGATCCCAAAATGGTCAATATGGATGAAATTTCAACATTTAATCTTTTGACTCTAAATGACTGTTGGATGTGAATTATGACTTTGTCAACTAGAATAAGTGTGTTTAAAGTCATTTCTGTGCCTGGAACGGGTCAAAATGGAAGCTTTTGAGTAAGCAAAACTTTGTAAAAATGGCAATTTTGGTCACTGTGAGGGTTTAAAAAGTGGTTATTCAACATGAGGCACGATCCAATTGACATTTTGAATCATTTTTGGTACAGTCCAAAAAATCTATTTTCGGATGAAAAACGATGACTCCGGACCTGTCGAACGATCCCAAAATGGTCAATATGGATGAAATTTCAACATTTAATCTTTTGACTCTAAATGACTGTTGGATGTGAATTATGACTTTGTCAACTAGAATAAGTGTGTTTAAAGTCATTTCTGTGCCTGGAACGGGTCAAAATTGAAGCTTTTGAGTAAGCAAAACTCTGTAAAAATGGCAATTTTGGTCACTGTGAGGGTTTAAAAAGTGGTTATTCAACATGAGGCACGATCCAATTGACATTTTGAATCATTTTTGGTACAGTCCGAAAAATCAATTTTCGGATGAAAAACGATGACTCCGGACCTGTCTAACGATCCCAAAATGGTCAATATGGATGAAATTTCAACATTTAATCTTTTGACTCTAAATGACTGTTGGATGTGAATTATGACTTTGTCAACTAAAATAAGTGTGTTTAAAGTCATTTCTGTTCCTGAAACGGGTCAAAATTGAAGCATTTGAGTAAGCAAAACTCTGTAAAAATGGCAATTTTGGTCACTGTGAGGGTTTAAAAAGTGGTTATTCAACATGAGGCACGATCCAATTGACATTTTGAATCATTTTTGGTACAGTCCAAAAAATCAATTTTCGGATGAAAAACGATGACTCCGGACCTGTCAAACGATCCCAAAATGGTCAATATGGATGAAATTTCAACATTTAATCTTTTGACTCTAAATGACTGTTGGATGTGAATTATGACTTTGTCAACTAGAATAAGTGTGTTTAAAGTCATTTCTGTGCCTGAAACGGGTCAAAATGGAAGCTTTTGAGTAAGCAAAACTCTGTAAAAATGGCAATTTTGGTCACTGTGAGGGTTTAAAAAGTGGTTATTAAACATGAGGCACAATCCAATTGACATTTTGAATCATTTTTGGTACAGTCCGAAAAATCAATTTTCGGATGAAAAACGATGACTCCGGACCTGTCGAACGATCCCAAAATGGTCAATATGGATGAAATTTCAACATTTAATCTTTTTACTCTAAATGACTGTTGGATGTGAATTATGACTTTGTCAACTAGAATAAGTGTGTTTAAAGTCATTTCTGTGCCTGAAACGGGTCAAAATGGAAGCTTTTGCGATAGCAAAACTCTGTAAAAAAGGCAATTTTGGTCACTGTGAGGGTTTAAAAAGTGGTTATTCAACATGAGGCATGATCCAATTGACATTTTGAATCATTTTTGATACAGTCCAAAAAATCAATTTTCGGATGAAAAACGATGACTCCGGACCTGTCGAACGATCCCAAAATGGTCAATATGGATGAAATTTCAACATTTAATCTTTTGACTCTAAATGACTGTTGGATGTGAATTATGACTTTGTCAACTAGAATAAGTGTGTTTAAAGTCATTTCTGTGCCTGAAACGGGTCAAAATTGAAGCTTTTGAGTAAGCAAAACTCTGTAAAAATTGCAATTTTGGTCACTGTGAGGGTTTAAAAAGTGGTTATTCAACATGAGGCACAATCCAATTGACATTTTGAATCATTTTTGGTACAGTCCAAAAAATCAATTTTCGGATGAAAAACGATGACTCCGGACCTGTCGAACGATCCCAAAATGGTCAATATGGATGAAATTTCAACATTTAATCTTTTGACTCTAAATGACTGTTGGATGTGAATTATGACGTTGTCAACTAAAATAAGTGTGTTTAAAGTCATTTCTGTGCCTGAAACGGGTCAAAATTGAAGCTTTTGAGTAAGCAAAACTCTGTAAAAATGGCAATTTTGGTCACTGTGAGGGTTTAAAAAGTGGTTATTCAACATGAGGCACGATCCAATTGACATTTTGAATCATTTTTGGTACAGTCCGAAAAATCAATTTTCGGATGAAAAACGATGACTCCGGACCTGTCTAACGATCCCAAAATGGTCAATATGGATGAAATTTCAACATTTAATCTTTTGACTCTAAATGACTGTTGGATGTGAATTATGACTTTGTCAACTAAAATAAGTGTGTTTAAAGTCATTTCTGTTCCTGAAACGGGTCAAAATTGAAGCATTTGAGTAAGCAAAACTCTGTAAAAATGGCAATTTTGGTCACTGTGAGGGTTTAAAAAGTGGTTATTCAACATGAGGCACGATCCAATTGACATTTTAAATCATTTTTGGTACAGTCCAAAAAATCAATTTTCGGATGAAAAACGATGACTCCGGACCTGTCGAACGATCCCAAAATGGTCAATATGGATGAAATTTCAACATTTAATCTTTTGACTCTAAATGACTGTTGGATGTGAATTATGACTTTGTCAACTAGAATAAGTGTGTTTAAAGTCATTTCTCTGCCTGAAACGGGTCAAAATGGAAGCTTTTGAGATAGCAAAACTCTGTAAAAATGGCAATTTTGGTCACTGTGAGGGTTTAAAAAGTGGTTATTCAACATGAGGCACGATCCAATTGACATTTTGAATCATTTTTGGTACAGTCCGAAAAATCAATTTTCGGATGAAAAACGATGACTCCGGACCTGTCGAACGATCCCAAAATGGTCAATATAGATGAAATTTCAACATTTAATCTTTTGACTCTAAATGACTGTTGGATGTGAATTATGACTTTGTCAACTAGAATAAGTGTGTTTAAAGTCATTTCTGTGCCTGAAACGGGTCAAAATTGAAGCTTTTGAGTAAGCAAAACTCTGTAAAAATTGCAATTTTGGTCACTGTGAGGGTTTAAAAAGTGGTTATTCAACATGAGGCACGATCCAATTGACATTTTGAATCATTTTTGGTACAGTCCAAAAAATCAATTTTCGAATGAAAAACGATGACTCCGGACCTGTCGAACGATCCCAAAATGGTCAATATGGATGAAATTTCAACATTTAATCTTTTGACTCTAAATGACTGTTGGATGTGAATTATGACTTTGTCAACTAGAATAAGTGTGTTTAAAGTCATTTCTGTGCCTGGAACGGGTCAAAATGGAAGCTTTTGAGTAAGCAAAACTTTGTAAAAATGGCAATTTTGGTCACTGTGAGGGTTTAAAAAGTGGTTATTCAACATGAGGCACGATCCAATTGACATTTTGAATCATTTTTGGTACAGTCCAAAAAATCTATTTTCGGATGAAAAACGATGACTCCGGACCTGTCGAACGATCCCAAAATGGTCAATATGGATGAAATTTCAACATTTAATCTTTTGACTCTAAATGACTGTTGGATGTGAATTATGACTTTGTCAACTAGAATAAGTGTGTTTAAAGTCATTTCTGTGCCTGGAACGGGTCAAAATTGAAGCTTTTGAGTAAGCAAAACTCTGTAAAAATGGCAATTTTGGTCACTGTGAGGGTTTAAAAAGTGGTTATTCAACATGAGGCACGATCCAATTGACATTTTGAATCATTTTTGGTACAGTCCGAAAAATCAATTTTCGGATGAAAAACGATGACTCCGGACCTGTCTAACGATCCCAAAATGGTCAATATGGATGAAATTTCAACATTTAATCTTTTGACTCTAAATGACTGTTGGATGTGAATTATGACTTTGTCAACTAAAATAAGTGTGTTTAAAGTCATTTCTGTTCCTGAAACGGGTCAAAATTGAAGCATTTGAGTAAGAAAAACTCTGTAAAAATGGCAATTTTGGTCACTGTGAGGGTTTAAAAAGTGGTTATTCAACATGAGGCACGATCCAATTGACATTTTGAATCATTTTTGGTACAGTCCAAAAAATCAATTTTCGGATGAAAAACGATGACTCCGGACCTGTCGAACGATCCCAAAATGGTCAATATGGATGAAATTTCAACATTTAATCTTTTGACTCTAAATGACTGTTGGATGTGAATTATGACTTTGTCAACTAGAATAAGTGTGTTTAAAGTCATTTCTGTGCCTGAAACGGGTCAAAATGGAAGCTTTTGATATAGCAAAACTCTGTAAAAATGGCAATTTTGGTCACTGTGAGGGTTTAAAAAGTGGTTATTCAACATGAGGCACGATCCAATTGACATTTTGAATCATTTTTGGTACAGTCCAAAAAATCAATTTTCGGATGAAAAACGATGACTCCGGACCTGTCGAACGATCCCAAAATGGTCAATATGGATGAAATTTCAACATTTAATCTTTTGACTCTAAATGACTGTTGGATGTGAATTATGACTTTGTCAACTAGAATAAGTGTTTTTAAAGTCATTTCTGTGCCTGAAACGGGTCAAAATGGAAGCTTTTGAGTAAGCAAAACTCTGTAAAAATGGCAATTTTGGTCACTGTGAGGGTTTAAAAAGTGGTTATTAAACATGAGGCACAATCCAATTGACATTTTGAATCATTTTTGGTACAGTCCGAAAAATCAATTTTCGGATGAAAAACGATGACTCCGGACCTGTCGAACGATCCCAAAATGGTCAATATGGATGAAATTTCAACATTTAATCTTTTGACTCTAAATGACTGTTGGATGTGAATTATGACTTTGTCAACTAGAATAAGTGTGTTTAAAGTCATTTCTGTGCCTGAAACGGGTCAAAATTGAAGCTTTTGAGTAAGCAAAACTCTGTAAAAATTGCAATTTTGGTCACTGTGAGGGTTTAAAAAGTGGTTATTCAACATGAGGCACGATCCAATTGACATTTTGAATCATTTTTGGTACAGTCCAAAAAATCAATTTTCGAATGAAAAACGATGACTCCGGACCTGTCGAACGATCCCAAAATGGTCAATATGGATGAAATTTCAACATTTAATCTTTTGACTCTAAATGACTGTTGGATGTGAATTATGACTTTGTCAACTAGAATAAGTGTGTTTAAAGTCATTTCTGTGCCTGGAACGGGTCAAAATGGAAGCTTTTGAGTAAGCAAAACTTTGTAAAAATGGCAATTTTGGTCACTGTGAGGGTTTAAAAAGTGGTTATTCAACATGAGGCACGATCCAATTGACATTTTGAATCATTTTTGGTACAGTCCAAAAAATCTATTTTCGGATGAAAAACGATGACTCCGGACCTGTCGAACGATCCCAAAATGGTCAATATGGATGAAATTTCAACATTTAATCTTTTGACTCTAAATGACTGTTGGATGTGAATTATGACTTTGTCAACTAGAATAAGTGTGTTTAAAGTCATTTCTGTGCCTGGAACGGGTCAAAATTGAAGCTTTTGAGTAAGCAAAACTCTGTAAAAATGGCAATTTTGGTCACTGTGAGGGTTTAAAAAGTGGTTATTCAACATGAGGCACGATCCAATTGACATTTTGAATCATTTTTGGTACAGTCCGAAAAATCAATTTTCGGATGAAAAACGATGACTCCGGACCTGTCTAACGATCCCAAAATGGTCAATATGGATGAAATTTCAACATTTAATCTTTTGACTCTAAATGACTGTTGGATGTGAATTATGACTTTGTCAACTAAAATAAGTGTGTTTAAAGTCATTTCTGTTCCTGAAACGGGTCAAAATTGAAGCATTTGAGTAAGCAAAACTCTGTAAAAATGGCAATTTTGGTCACTGTGAGGGTTTAAAAAGTGGTTATTCAACATGAGGCACGATCCAATTGACATTTTGAATCATTTTTGGTACAGTCCAAAAAATCAATTTTCGGATGAAAAACGATGACTCCGGACCTGTCGAACGATCCCAAAATGGTCAATATGGATGAAATTTCAACATTTAATCTTTTGACTCTAAATGACTGTTGGATGTGAATTATGACTTTGTCAACTAGAATAAGTGTGTTTAAAGTCATTTCTGTGCCTGAAACGGGTCAAATGGAAGCTTTTGATATAGCAAAACTCTGTAAAAATGGCAATTTTGGTCACTGTGAGGGTTTAAAAAGTGGTTATTCAACATGAGGCACGATCCAATTGACATTTTGAATCATTTTTGGTACAGTCCAAAAAATCAATTTTCGGATGAAAAACGATGACTCCGGACCTGTCGAACGATCCCAAAATGGTCAATATGGATGAAATTTCAACATTTAATCTTTTGACTCTAAATGACTGTTGGATGTGAATTATGACTTTGTCAACTAGAATAAGTGTGTTTAAAGTCATTTCTGTGCCTGCAACGGGTCAAAATGGAAGCTTTTGAGTAAGCAAAACTCTGTAAAAATGGCAATTTTGGTCACTGTGAGGGTTTAAAAAGTGGTTATTAAACATGAGGCACAATCCAATTGACATTTTGAATCATTTTTGGTACAGTCCGAAAAATCGATTTTCGGATGAAAAACGATGACTCCGGACCTGTCGAACGATCCCAAAATGGTCAATATGGATGAAATTTCAACATTTAATCTTTTGACTCTAAATTACTGTTGGATGTGAATTATGACTTTGTCAACTAGAATAAGTGTGTTTAAAGTCATTTCTGTGCCTGAAACGGGTCAAAATGGAAGCTTTTGCGATAGCAAAACTCTGTAAAAAAGGCAATTTTGGTCACTGTGAGGGTTTAAAAAGTGGTTATTCAACATGAGGCATGATCCAATTGACATTTTGAATCATTTTTGATACAGTCCAAAAAATCAATTTTCGGATGAAAAACGATGACTCCGGACCTGTCGAACGATCTCAAAATGGTCTATGATGATGAAATTTCAACATTTAATCTTTTGACTCTAAATGACTGTTGGATGTGAATTATGACTTTGTCAACTAGAATAAGTGTGTTTAAAGTCATTTCTGTGCCTGGAACGGGTCAAAATGGAAGCTTTTGAGTAAGCAAAACTCTGTAAAAATGGCAATTTTGGTCACTGTGAGGGTTTAAAAAGTGGTTATTCAACATGAGGCACGATCCAATTGACATTTTGAATCATTTTTGGTACAGTCAGAAAGATCAATTTTCGGATGAAAAACGATGACTCCGGACCTGTCGAACGATCCCAAAATGGTCAATATGGATGAAATTTCAACATTTAATCTTTTGATTCTAAATGACTGTTGGATGTGAATTATGACTTTGTCAACTAGAATAAGTGTGTTTAAAGTCATTTCTGTGCCTGGAACGGGTCAAAATGGAAGCTTTTGAGTAAGCAAAACTCTGTAAAAATGGCAATTTTGGTCACTGTGAGGGTTTAAAAAGTGGTTATTCAACATGAGGCACGATCCAATTGACATTTTGAATCATTTTTGGTACAGTCCAAAAAATCAATTTTCGGATGAAAAACGATGACTCCGGACCTGTCGAACGATCCCAAAATGGTCAATATGGATGAAATTTCAACATTTAATCTTTTGACTCTAAATGACTGTTGGATGTGAATTATGACTTTGTCAACTAGAATAAGTGTGTTTAAAGTCATTTCTGTGCCTGAAACGGGTCAAAATGGAAGCTTTTGAGATAGCAAAACTCTGTAAAAATGGCAATTTTGGTCACTGTGAGGGTTTAAAAAGTGGTTATTCAACATGAGGCACGATCCAATTGACATTTTGAATCATTTTTGGTACAGTCCGAAAAATCAATTTTCGGATGAAAAACGATGACTCCGGACCTGTCGAACGATCCCAAAATGGTCAATATGGATGAAATTTCAACATTTAATCTTTTGACTCTAAATGACTGTTGGATGTGAATTATGACTTTGTCAACTAGAATAAGTGTGTTTAAAGTCATTTCTGTGCCTGAAACGGGTCAAAATTGAAGCTTTTGAGTAAGCAAAACTCTGTAAAAATTGCAATTTTGGTCACTGTGAGGGTTTAAAAAGTGGTTATTCAACATGAGGCACAATCCAATTGACATTTTGAATCATTTTTGGTACAGTCCAAAAAATCAATTTTCGGATGAAAAACGATGACTCCGGACCTGTCGAACGATCCCAAAATGGTCAATATGGATGAAATTTCAACATTTAATCTTTTGACTCTAAATGACTGTTGGATGTGAATTATGACTTTGTCAACTAAAATAAGTGTGTTTAAAGTCATTTCTGTGCCTGAAACGGGTCAAAATTGAAGCTTTTGAGTAAGCAAAACTCTGTAAAAATGGCAATTTTGGTCACTGTGAGGGTTTAAAAAGTGGTTATTCAACATGAGGCACGATCCAATTGACATTTTGAATCATTTTTGGTACAGTCCGAAAAATCAATTTTCGGATGAAAAACGATGACTCCGGACCTGTCGAACGATCCCAAAATGGTCAATATGGATGAAATTTCAACATTTAATCTTTTGACTCTAAATGACTGTTGGATGTGAATTATGACTTTGTCAACTAGAATAAGTGTGTTTAAAGTCATTTCTGTGCCTGAAACGGGTCAAAATGGAAGCTTTTGCGATAGCAAAACTCTGTAAAAAAGGCAATTTTGGTCACTGTGAGGGTTTAAAAAGTGGTTATTCAACATGAGGCATGATCCAATTGACATTTTGAATCATTTTTGATACAGTCCAAAAAAATCAATTTTCGGATGAAAAACGATGACTCCGGACCTGTCGAACGATCCCAAAATGGTCAATATGGATGAAATTTCAACATTTAATCTTTTGACTCTAAATGACTGTTGGATGTGAATTATGACTTTGTCAACTAGAATAAGTGTGTTTAAAGTCATTTCTGTGCCTGGAACGGGTCAAAATGGAAGCTTTTGAGTAAGCAAAACTCTGTAAAAATGGCAATTTTGGTCACTGTGAGGGTTTAAAAAGTGGTTATTCAACATGAGGCACGATCCAATTGACATTTTGAATCATTTTTGGTACAGTCCAAAAAATCAATTTTCGGATGAAAAACGATGACTCCGGACCTGTCGAACGATCCCAAAATGGTCAATATGGATGAAATTTCAACATTTAATCTTTTGACTCTAAATGACTGTTGGATGTGAATTATGACTTTGTCAACTAAAATAAGTGTGTGTAAAGTCATTTCTGTGCCTGAAACGGGTCAAAATTGAAGCTTTTGAGTAAGCAAAACTCTGTAAAAATGGCAATTTTGGTCACTGTGAGGGTTTAAAAAGTGGTTATTCAACACGAGGCACGATCCAATTGACATTTTGAATCATTTTTGGTACAGTCCAAAAAATCAATTTTCGAATGAAAAACGATGACTCCGGACCTGTCGAACGATCCCAAAATGGTCAATATGGATGAAATTTCAACATTTAATCTTTTGACTCTAAATGACTGTTGGATGTGAATTATGACTTTGTCAACTAGAATAAGTGTGTTTAAAGTCATTTCTGTGCCTGGAACGGGTCAAAATGGAAGCTTTTGAGTAAGCAAAACTTTGTAAAAATGGCAATTTTGGTCACTGTGAGGGTTTAAAAAGTGGTTATTCAACATGAGGCACGATCCAATTGACATTTTGAATCATTTTTGGTACAGTCCAAAAAATCTATTTTCGGATGAAAAACGATGACTCCGGACCTGTCGAACGATCCCAAAATGGTCAATATGGATGAAATTTCAACATTTAATCTTTTGACTCTAAATGACTGTTGGATGTGAATTATGACTTTGTCAACTAAAATAAGTGTGTTTAAAGTCATTTCTGTTCCTGAAACGGGTCAAAATTGAAGCATTTGAGTAAGCAAAACTCTGTAAAAATGGCAATTTTGGTCACTGTGAGGGTTTAAAAAGTGGTTATTCAACATGAGGCACGATCCAATTGACATTTTGAATCATTTTTGGTACAGTCCAAAAAATCAATTTTCGGATGAAAAACGATGACTCCGGACCTGTCGAACGATCCCAAAATGGTCAATATGGATGAAATTTCAACATTTAATCTTTTGACTCTAAATGACTGTTGGATGTGAATTATGACTTTGTCAACTAGAATAAGTGTGTTTAAAGTCATTTCTGTGCCTGAAACGGGTCAAAATGGAAGCTTTTGATATAGCAAAACTCTGTAAAAATGGCAATTTTGGTCACTGTGAGGGTTTAAAAAGTGGTTATTCAACATGAGGCACGATCCAATTGACATTTTGAATCATTTTTGGTACAGTCCAAAAAATCAATTTTCGGATGAAAAACGATGACTCCGGACCTGTCGAACGATCCCAAAATGGTCAATATGGATGAAATTTCAACATTTAATCTTTTGACTCTAAATGACTGTTGGATGTGAATTATGACTTTGTCAACTAGAATAAGTGTGTTTAAAGTCATTTCTGTGCCTGAAACGGGTCAAAATGGAAGCTTTTGAGTAAGCAAAACTCTGTAAAAATGGCAATTTTGGTCACTGTAAGGGTTTAAAAAGTGGTTATTAAACATGAGGCACAATCCAATTGACATTTTGAATAATTTTTGGTACAGTCCGAAAAATCAATTTTCGGATGAAAAACGATGACTCCGGACCTGTCGAACGATCCCAAAATGGTCAATATGGATGAAATTTCAACATTTAATCTTTTGACTCTAAATGACTGTTGGATGTGAATTATGACTTTGTCAACTAGAATAAGTGTGTTTAAAGTCATTTCTGTGCCTGAAACGGGTCAAAATGGAAGCTTTTGCGATAGCAAAACTCTGTAAAAAAGGCAATTTTGGTCACTGTGAGGGTTTAAAAAGTGGTTATTCAACATGAGGCACGATCCAATTGACATTTTGAATCATTTTTGGTACAGTCCAAAAAATCAATTTTCGGATGAAAAACGATGACTCCGGACCTGTCGAACGATCCCAAAATGGTCAATGTGGATGAAATTTCAACATTTAATCTTTTGACTCTAAATGACTGTTGGATGTGAATTATGAATTTGTCAACTAAAATAAGTGTGTTTAAAGTCATTTCTGTGCCTGAAACTGGTCAAAATTGAAGCTTTTGAGTAAGCAAAACTCTGTAAAAATGGCAATTTTGGTCACTGTGAGGGTTTAAAAAGTGGTTATTCAACATGAGGCACGATCCAATTGACATTTTGAATCATTTTTGGTACAGTCCAAAAAATCAATTTTCGGATGAAAAACGATGACTCCGGACCTGTCGAACGATCCCAAAATGGTCAATATGGATGAAATTTCAACATTTAATCTTTTGACTCTAAATGACTGTTGGATGTGAATTATGACTTTGTCAACTAAAATAAGTGTGTTTAAAGTCATTTCTGTGCCTGAAACGGGTCAAAATTGAAGCTTTTGAGTAAGCAAAACTCTGTAAAAATGGCAATTTTGGTCACTGTGAGGGTTTAAAAAGTGGTTATTCAACATGAGGCACGATCCAATTGACATTTTGAATCATTTTTGGTACAGTCCGAAAAATCAATTTTCGGATGAAAAACGATGACTCCGGACCTGTCTAACGATCCCAAAATGGTCAATATGGATGAAATTTCAACATTTAATCTTTTGACTCTAAATGACTGTTGGATGTGAATTATGACTTTGTCAACTAAAATAAGTGTGTTTAAAGTCATTTCTGTTCCTGAAACGGGTCAAAATTGAAGCATTTGAGTAAGCAAAACTCTGTAAAAATGGCAATTTTGGTCACTGTGAGGGTTTAAAAAGTGGTTATTCAACATGAGGCACGATCCAATTGACATTTTGAATCATTTTTGGTACAGTCCAAAAAATCAATTTTCGGATGAAAAACGATGACTCCGGACCTGTCGAACGATCCCAAAATGGTCAATATGGATGAAATTTCAACATTTAATCTTTTGACTCTAAATGACTGTTGGATGTGAATTATGACTTTGTCAACTAGAATAAGTGTGTTTAAAGTCATTTCTCTGCCTGAAACGGGTCAAAATGGAAGCTTTTGAGATAGCAAAACTCTGTAAAAATGGCAATTTTGGTCACTGTGAGGGTTTAAAAAGTGGTTGTTCAACATGAGGCACGATCCAATTGACATTTTGAATCATTTTTGGTACAGTCCGAAAAATCAATTTTCGGATGAAAAACGATGACTCCGGACCTGTCGAACGATCCCAAAATGGTCAATATGGATGAAATTTCAACATTTAATCTTTTGACTCTAAATGACTGTTGGATGTGAATTATGACTTTGTCAACTAGAATAAGTGTGTTTAAAGTCATTTCTGTGCCTGAAACGGGTCAAAATTGAAGCTTTTGAGTAAGCAAAACTCTGTAAAAATTGCAATTTTGGTCACTGTGAGGGTTTAAAAAGTGGTTATTCAACATGAGGCACGATCCAATTGACATTTTGAATCATTTTTGGTACAGTCCAAAAAATCAATTTTCGGATGAAAAACGATGACTCCGGACCTGTCGAACGATCCCAAAATGGTCAATATGGAGGAAATTTCAACATTTAATCTTTTGACTCTAAATGACTGTTGGATGTGAATTATGACTTTGTCAACTAAAATAAGTGTGTTTAAAGTCATTTCTGTGCCTGAAACGGGTCAAAATTGAAGCTTTTGAGTAAGCAAAACTCTGTAAAAATGGCAATTTTGGTCACTGTGAGGGTTTAAAAAGTGGTTATTCAACACGAGGCACGATCCAATTGACATTTTGAATCATTTTTGGTACAGTCCAAAAAATCAATTTTCGAATGAAAAACGATGACTCCGGACCTGTCGAACGATCCCAAAATGGTCAATATGGATGAAATTTCAACATTTAATCTTTTGACTCTAAATGACTGTTGGATGTGAATTATGACTTTGTCAACTAGAATAAGTGTGTTTAAAGTCATTTCTGTGCCTGGAACGGGTCAAAATGGAAGCTTTTGAGTAAGCAAAACTTTGTAAAAATGGCAATTTTGGTCACTGTGAGGGTTTAAAAAGTGGTTATTCAACATGAGGCACGATCCAATTGACATTTTGAATCATTTTTGGTACAGTCCAAAAAATCTATTTTCGGATGAAAAACGATGACTCCGGACCTGTCGAACGATCCCAAAATGGTCAATATGGATGAAATTTCAACATTTAATCTTTTGACTCTAAATGACTGTTGGATGTGAATTATGACTTTGTCAACTAGAATAAGTGTGTTTAAAGTCATTTCTGTGCCTGGAACGGGTCAAAATTGAAGCTTTTGAGTAAGCAAAACTCTGTAAAAATGGCAATTTTGGTCACTGTGAGGGTTTAAAAAGTGGTTATTCAACATGAGGCACGATCCAATTGACATTTTGAATCATTTTTGGTACAGTCCGAAAAATCAATTTTCGGATGAAAAACGATGACTCCGGACCTGTCTAACGATCCCAAAATGGTCAATATGGATGAAATTTCAACATTTAATCTTTTGACTCTAAATGACTGTTGGATGTGAATTATGACTTTGTCAACTAAAATAAGTGTGTTTAAAGTCATTTCTGTTCCTGAAACGGGTCAAAATTGAAGCATTTGAGTAAGCAAAACTCTGTAAAAATGGCAATTTTGGTCACTGTGAGGGTTTAAAAAGTGGTTATTCAACATGAGGCACGATCCAATTGACATTTTGAATCATTTTTGGTACAGTCCAAAAAATCAATTTTCGGATGAAAAACGATGACTCCGGACCTGTCGAACGATCCCAAAATGGTCAATATGGATGAAATTTCAACATTTAATCTTTTGACTCTAAATGACTGTTGGATGTGAATTATGACTTTGTCAACTAGAATAAGTGTGTTTAAAGTCATTTCTGTGCCTGAAACGGGTCAAAATGGAAGCTTTTGAGTAAGCAAAACTCTGTAAAAATGGCAATTTTGGTCACTGTGAGGGTTTAAAAAGTGGTTATTAAACATGAGGCACAATCCAATTGACATTTTGAATCATTTTTGGTACAGTCCGAAAAATCAATTTTCGGATGAAAAACGATGACTCCGGACCTGTCGAACGATCCCAAAATGGTCAATATGGATGAAATTTCAACATTTAATCTTTTTACTCTAAATGACTGTTGGATGTGAATTATGACTTTGTCAACTAGAATAAGTGTGTTTAAAGTCATTTCTGTGCCTGAAACGGGTCAAAATGGAAGCTTTTGCGATAGCAAAACTCTGTAAAAAAGGCAATTTTGGTCACTGTGAGGGTTTAAAAAGTGGTTATTCAACATGAGGCATGATCCAATTGACATTTTGAATCATTTTTGATACAGTCCAAAAAATCAATTTTCGGATGAAAAACGATGACTCCGGACCTGTCGAACGATCTCAAAATGGTCTATGATGATGAAATTTCAACATTTAATCTTTTGACTCTAAATGACTGTTGGATGTGAATTATGACTTTGTCAACTAGAATAAGTGTGTTTAAAGTCATTTCTGTGCCTGGAACGGGTCAAAATGGAAGCTTTTGAGTAAGCAAAACTCTATAAAAATGGCAATTTTGGTCACTGTGAGGGTTTAAAAAGTGGTTATTCAACATGAGGCACGATCCAATTGACATTTTGAATCATTTTTGGTACAGTCCGAAAAATCAATTTTCGGATGAAAAACGATGACTCCGGACCTGTCGAACGATCCCAAAATGGTCAATATGGATGAAATTTCAACATTTAATCTTTTGACTCTAAATGACTGTTGGATGTGAATTATGACTTTGTCAACTAAAATAAGTGTGTTTAAAGTCATTTCTGTTCCTGAAACGGGTCAAAATTGAAGCATTTGAGTAAGCAAAACTCTGTAAAAATGGCAATTTTGGTCACTGTGAGGGTTTAAAAAGTGGTTATTCAACATGAGGCACGATCCAATTGACATTTTGAATCATTTTTGGTACAGTCCAAAAAATCAATTTTCGAATGAAAAACGATGACTCCGGACCTGTCGAACGATCCCAAAATGGTCAATATGGATGAAATTTCAACATTTAATCTTTTGACTCTAAATGACTGTTGGATGTGAATTATGACTTTGTCAACTAGAATAAGTGTGTTTAAAGTCATTTCTGTGCCTGGAACGGGTCAAAATGGAAGCTTTTGAGTAAGCAAAACTTTGTAAAAATGGCAATTTTGGTCACTGTGAGGGTTTAAAAAGTGGTTATTCAACATGAGGCACGATCCAATTGACATTTTGAATCATTTTTGGTACAGTCCAAAAAATCTATTTTCGGATGAAAAACGATGACTCCGGACCTGTCGAACGATCCCAAAATGGTCAATATGGATGAAATTTCAACATTTAATCTTTTGACTCTAAATGACTGTTGGATGTGAATTATGACTTTGTCAACTAAAATAAGTGTGTTTAAAGTCATTTCTGTTCCTGAAACGGGTCAAAATTGAAGCATTTGAGTAAGCAAAACTCTGTAAAAATGGCAATTTTGGTCACTGTGAGGGTTTAAAAAGTGGTTATTCAACATGAGGCATGATCCAATTGACATTTTGAATCATTTTTGATACAGTCCAAAAAAATCAATTTTCGGATGAAAAACGATGACTCCGGACCTGTCGAACGATCCCAAAATGGTCAATATGGATGAAATTTCAACATTTAATCTTTTGACTCTAAATGACTGTTGGATGTGAATTATGACTTTGTCAACTAGAATAAGTGTGTTTAAAGTCATTTCTGTGCCTGGAACGGGTCAAAATGGAAGCTTTTGAGTAAGCAAAACTCTGTAAAAATGGCAATTTTGGTCACTGTGAGGGTTTAAAAAGTGGTTATTCAACATGAGGCACGATCCAATTGACATTTTGAATCATTTTTGGTACAGTCCAAAAAATCAATTTTCGGATGAAAAACGATGACTCCGGACCTGTCGAACGATCCCAAAATGGTCAATATGGATGAAATTTCAACATTTAATCTTTTGACTCTAAATGACTGTTGGATGTGAATTATGACTTTGTCAACTAAAATAAGTGTGTGTAAAGTCATTTCTGTGCCTGAAACGGGTCAAAATTGAAGCTTTTGAGTAAGCAAAACTCTGTAAAAATGGCAATTTTGGTCACTGTGAGGGTTTAAAAAGTGGTTATTCAACACGAGGCACGATCCAATTGACATTTTGAATCATTTTTGGTACAGTCCAAAAAATCAATTTTCGAATGAAAAACGATGACTCCGGACCTGTCGAACGATCCCAAAATGGTCAATATGGATGAAATTTCAACATTTAATCTTTTGACTCTAAATGACTGTTGGATGTGAATTATGACTTTGTCAACTAGAATAAGTGTGTTTAAAGTCATTTCTGTGCCTGGAACGGGTCAAAATGGAAGCTTTTGAGTAAGCAAAACTTTGTAAAAATGGCAATTTTGGTCACTGTGAGGGTTTAAAAAGTGGTTATTCAACATGAGGCACGATCCAATTGACATTTTGAATCATTTTTGGTACAGTCCAAAAAATCTATTTTCGGATGAAAAACGATGACTCCGGACCTGTCGAACGATCCCAAAATGGTCAATATGGATGAAATTTCAACATTTAATCTTTTGACTCTAAATGACTGTTGGATGTGAATTATGACTTTGTCAACTAAAATAAGTGTGTTTAAAGTCATTTCTGTTCCTGAAACGGGTCAAAATTGAAGCATTTGAGTAAGCAAAACTCTGTAAAAATGGCAATTTTGGTCACTGTGAGGGTTTAAAAAGTGGTTATTCAACATGAGGCACGATCCAATTGACATTTTGAATCATTTTTGGTACAGTCCAAAAAATCAATTTTCGGATGAAAAACGATGACTCCGGACCTGTCGAACGATCCCAAAATGGTCAATATGGATGAAATTTCAACATTTAATCTTTTGACTCTAAATGACTGTTGGATGTGAATTATGACTTTGTCAACTAGAATAAGTGTGTTTAAAGTCATTTCTGTGCCTGAAACGGGTCAAAATGGAAGCTTTTGATATAGCAAAACTCTGTAAAAATGGCAATTTTGGTCACTGTGAGGGTTTAAAAAGTGGTTATTCAACATGAGGCACGATCCAATTGACATTTTGAATCATTTTTGGTACAGTCCAAAAAATCAATTTTCGGATGAAAAACGATGACTCCGGACCTGTCGAACGATCCCAAAATGGTCAATATGGATGAAATTTCAACATTTAATCTTTTGACTCTAAATGACTGTTGGATGTGAATTATGACTTTGTCAACTAGAATAAGTGTGTTTAAAGTCATTTCTGTGCCTGAAACGGGTCAAAATGGAAGCTTTTGAGTAAGCAAAACTCTGTAAAAATGGCAATTTTGGTCACTGTAAGGGTTTAAAAAGTGGTTATTAAACATGAGGCACAATCCAATTGACATTTTGAATAATTTTTGGTACAGTCCGAAAAATCAATTTTCGGATGAAAAACGATGACTCCGGACCTGTCGAACGATCCCAAAATGGTCAATATGGATGAAATTTCAACATTTAATCTTTTGACTCTAAATGACTGTTGGATGTGAATTATGACTTTGTCAACTAGAATAAGTGTGTTTAAAGTCATTTCTGTGCCTGAAACGGGTCAAAATGGAAGCTTTTGCGATAGCAAAACTCTGTAAAAAAGGCAATTTTGGTCACTGTGAGGGTTTAAAAAGTGGTTATTCAACATGAGGCACGATCCAATTGACATTTTGAATCATTTTTGGTACAGTCCAAAAAATCAATTTTCGGATGAAAAACGATGACTCCGGACCTGTCGAACGATCCCAAAATGGTCAATGTGGATGAAATTTCAACATTTAATCTTTTGACTCTAAATGACTGTTGGATGTGAATTATGAATTTGTCAACTAAAATAAGTGTGTTTAAAGTCATTTCTGTGCCTGAAACTGGTCAAAATTGAAGCTTTTGAGTAAGCAAAACTCTGTAAAAATGGCAATTTTGGTCACTGTGAGGGTTTAAAAAGTGGTTATTCAACATGAGGCACGATCCAATTGACATTTTGAATCATTTTTGGTACAGTCCAAAAAATCAATTTTCGGATGAAAAACGATGACTCCGGACCTGTCGAACGATCCCAAAATGGTCAATATGGATGAAATTTCAACATTTAATCTTTTGACTCTAAATGACTGTTGGATGTGAATTATGACTTTGTCAACTAAAATAAGTGTGTTTAAAGTCATTTCTGTGCCTGAAACGGGTCAAAATTGAAGCTTTTGAGTAAGCAAAACTCTGTAAAAATGGCAATTTTGGTCACTGTGAGGGTTTAAAAAGTGGTTATTCAACATGAGGCACGATCCAATTGACATTTTGAATCATTTTTGGTACAGTCCGAAAAATCAATTTTCGGATGAAAAACGATGACTCCGGACCTGTCTAACGATCCCAAAATGGTCAATATGGATGAAATTTCAACATTTAATCTTTTGACTCTAAATGACTGTTGGATGTGAATTATGACTTTGTCAACTAAAATAAGTGTGTTTAAAGTCATTTCTGTTCCTGAAACGGGTCAAAATTGAAGCATTTGAGTAAGCAAAACTCTGTAAAAATGGCAATTTTGGTCACTGTGAGGGTTTAAAAAGTGGTTATTCAACATGAGGCACGATCCAATTGACATTTTGAATCATTTTTGGTACAGTCCAAAAAATCAATTTTCGGATGAAAAACGATGACTCCGGACCTGTCGAACGATCCCAAAATGGTCAATATGGATGAAATTTCAACATTTAATCTTTTGACTCTAAATGACTGTTGGATGTGAATTATGACTTTGTCAACTAGAATAAGTGTGTTTAAAGTCATTTCTCTGCCTGAAACGGGTCAAAATGGAAGCTTTTGAGATAGCAAAACTCTGTAAAAATGGCAATTTTGGTCACTGTGAGGGTTTAAAAAGTGGTTGTTCAACATGAGGCACGATCCAATTGACATTTTGAATCATTTTTGGTACAGTCCGAAAAATCAATTTTCGGATGAAAAACGATGACTCCGGACCTGTCGAACGATCCCAAAATGGTCAATATGGATGAAATTTCAACATTTAATCTTTTGACTCTAAATGACTGTTGGATGTGAATTATGACTTTGTCAACTAGAATAAGTGTGTTTAAAGTCATTTCTGTGCCTGAAACGGGTCAAAATTGAAGCTTTTGAGTAAGCAAAACTCTGTAAAAATTGCAATTTTGGTCACTGTGAGGGTTTAAAAAGTGGTTATTCAACATGAGGCACGATCCAATTGACATTTTGAATCATTTTTGGTACAGTCCAAAAAATCAATTTTCGGATGAAAAACGATGACTCCGGACCTGTCGAACGATCCCAAAATGGTCAATATGGAGGAAATTTCAACATTTAATCTTTTGACTCTAAATGACTGTTGGATGTGAATTATGACTTTGTCAACTAAAATAAGTGTGTTTAAAGTCATTTCTGTGCCTGAAACGGGTCAAAATTGAAGCTTTTGAGTAAGCAAAACTCTGTAAAAATGGCAATTTTGGTCACTGTGAGGGTTTAAAAAGTGGTTATTCAACACGAGGCACGATCCAATTGACATTTTGAATCATTTTTGGTACAGTCCAAAAAATCAATTTTCGAATGAAAAACGATGACTCCGGACCTGTCGAACGATCCCAAAATGGTCAATATGGATGAAATTTCAACATTTAATCTTTTGACTCTAAATGACTGTTGGATGTGAATTATGACTTTGTCAACTAGAATAAGTGTGTTTAAAGTCATTTCTGTGCCTGGAACGGGTCAAAATGGAAGCTTTTGAGTAAGCAAAACTTTGTAAAAATGGCAATTTTGGTCACTGTGAGGGTTTAAAAAGTGGTTATTCAACATGAGGCACGATCCAATTGACATTTTGAATCATTTTTGGTACAGTCCAAAAAATCTATTTTCGGATGAAAAACGATGACTCCGGACCTGTCGAACGATCCCAAAATGGTCAATATGGATGAAATTTCAACATTTAATCTTTTGACTCTAAATGACTGTTGGATGTGAATTATGACTTTGTCAACTAGAATAAGTGTGTTTAAAGTCATTTCTGTGCCTGGAACGGGTCAAAATTGAAGCTTTTGAGTAAGCAAAACTCTGTAAAAATGGCAATTTTGGTCACTGTGAGGGTTTAAAAAGTGGTTATTCAACATGAGGCACGATCCAATTGACATTTTGAATCATTTTTGGTACAGTCCGAAAAATCAATTTTCGGATGAAAAACGATGACTCCGGACCTGTCTAACGATCCCAAAATGGTCAATATGGATGAAATTTCAACATTTAATCTTTTGACTCTAAATGACTGTTGGATGTGAATTATGACTTTGTCAACTAAAATAAGTGTGTTTAAAGTCATTTCTGTTCCTGAAACGGGTCAAAATTGAAGCATTTGAGTAAGCAAAACTCTGTAAAAATGGCAATTTTGGTCACTGTGAGGGTTTAAAAAGTGGTTATTCAACATGAGGCACGATCCAATTGACATTTTGAATCATTTTTGGTACAGTCCAAAAAATCAATTTTCGGATGAAAAACGATGACTCCGGACCTGTCGAACGATCCCAAAATGGTCAATATGGATGAAATTTCAACATTTAATCTTTTGACTCTAAATGACTGTTGGATGTGAATTATGACTTTGTCAACTAGAATAAGTGTGTTTAAAGTCATTTCTGTGCCTGAAACGGGTCAAAATGGAAGCTTTTGAGTAAGCAAAACTCTGTAAAAATGGCAATTTTGGTCACTGTGAGGGTTTAAAAAGTGGTTATTAAACATGAGGCACAATCCAATTGACATTTTGAATCATTTTTGGTACAGTCCGAAAAATCAATTTTCGGATGAAAAACGATGACTCCGGACCTGTCGAACGATCCCAAAATGGTCAATATGGATGAAATTTCAACATTTAATCTTTTTACTCTAAATGACTGTTGGATGTGAATTATGACTTTGTCAACTAGAATAAGTGTGTTTAAAGTCATTTCTGTGCCTGAAACGGGTCAAAATGGAAGCTTTTGCGATAGCAAAACTCTGTAAAAAAGGCAATTTTGGTCACTGTGAGGGTTTAAAAAGTGGTTATTCAACATGAGGCATGATCCAATTGACATTTTGAATCATTTTTGATACAGTCCAAAAAATCAATTTTCGGATGAAAAACGATGACTCCGGACCTGTCGAACGATCTCAAAATGGTCTATGATGATGAAATTTCAACATTTAATCTTTTGACTCTAAATGACTGTTGGATGTGAATTATGACTTTGTCAACTAGAATAAGTGTGTTTAAAGTCATTTCTGTGCCTGGAACGGGTCAAAATGGAAGCTTTTGAGTAAGCAAAACTCTATAAAAATGGCAATTTTGGTCACTGTGAGGGTTTAAAAAGTGGTTATTCAACATGAGGCACGATCCAATTGACATTTTGAATCATTTTTGGTACAGTCCGAAAAATCAATTTTCGGATGAAAAACGATGACTCCGGACCTGTCGAACGATCCCAAAATGGTCAATATGGATGAAATTTCAACATTTAATCTTTTGACTCTAAATGACTGTTGGATGTGAATTATGACTTTGTCAACTAAAATAAGTGTGTTTAAAGTCATTTCTGTTCCTGAAACGGGTCAAAATTGAAGCATTTGAGTAAGCAAAACTCTGTAAAAATGGCAATTTTGGTCACTGTGAGGGTTTAAAAAGTGGTTATTCAACATGAGGCACGATCCAATTGACATTTTGAATCATTTTTGGTACAGTCCAAAAAATCAATTTTCGGATGAAAAACGATGACTCCGGACCTGTCGAACGATCCCAAAATGGTCAATATGGATGAAATTTCAACATTTAATCTTTTGACTCTAAATGACTGTTGGATGTGAATTATGACTTTGTCAACTAGAATAAGTGTGTTTAAAGTCATTTCTGTGCCTGAAACGGGTCAAAATGGAAGCTTTTGATATAGCAAAACTCTGTAAAAATGGCAATTTTGGTCACTGTGAGGGTTTAAAAGGTGGTTATTCAACATGAGGCACGATCCAATTGACATTTTGAATCATTTTTGGTACAGTCCAAAAAATCAATTTTCGGATGAAAAACGATGACTCCGGACCTGTCGAACGATCCCAAAATGGTCAATATGGATGAAATTTCAACATTTAATCTTTTGACTCTAAATGACTGTTGGATGTGAATTATGACTTTGTCAACTAGAATAAGTGTGTTTAAAGTCATTTCTGTGCCTGAAACGGGTCAAAATGGAAGCTTTTGAGTAAGCAAAACTCTGTAAAAATGGCAATTTTGGTCACTGTGAGGGTTTAAAAAGTGGTTATTAAACATGAGGCACAATCCAATTGACATTTTGAATAATTTTTGGTACAGTCCGAAAAATCAATTTTCGGATGAAAAACGATGACTCCGGACCTGTCGAACGATCCCAAAATGGTCAATATGGATGAAATTTCAACATTTAATCTTTTGACTCTAAATGACTGTTGGATGTGAATTATGACTTTGTCAACTAAAATAAGTGTGTTTAAAGTCATTTCTGTTCCTGAAACGGGTCAAAATTGAAGCATTTGAGTAAGCAAAACTCTGTAAAAATGGCAATTTTGGTCACTGTGAGGGTTTAAAAAGTGGTTATTCAACATGAGGCACGATCCAATTGACATTTTGAATCATTTTTGGTACAGTCCAAAAAATCAATTTTCGGATGAAAAACGATGACTCCGGACCTGTCGAACGATCCCAAAATGGTCAATGTGGATGAAATTTCAACATTTAATCTTTTGACTCTAAATGACTGTTGGATGTGAATTATGAATTTGTCAACTAAAATAAGTGTGTTTAAAGTCATTTCTGTGCCTGAAACGGGTCAAAATTGAAGCTTTTGAGTAAGCAAAACTCTGTAAAAATGGCAATTTTGGTCACTGTGAGGGTTTAAAAAGTGGTTATTCAACATGAGGCACGATCCAATTGACATTTTGAATCATTTTTGGTACAGTCCAAAAAATCAATTTTCGGATGAAAAACGATGACTCCGGACCTGTCGAACGATCCCAAAATGGTCAATATGGATGAAATTTCAACATTTAATCTTTTGACTCTAAATGACTGTTGGATGTGAATTATGACTTTGTCAACTAAAATAAGTGTGTTTAAAGTCATTTCTGTGCCTGAAACGGGTCAAAATGGAAGCTTTTGAGTAAGCAAAACTCTGTAAAAATGGCAATTTTGGTCACTGTGAGGGTTTAAAAAGTGGTTATTCAACATGAGGCACGATCCAATTGACATTTTGAATCATTTTTGGTACAGTCCGAAAAATCAATTTTCGGATGAAAAACGATGACTCCGGACCTGTCTAACGATCCCAAAATGGTCAATATGGATGAAATTTCAACATTTAATCTTTTGACTCTAAATGACTGTTGGATGTGAATTATGACTTTGTCAACTAAAATAAGTGTGTTTAAAGTCATTTCTGTTCCTGAAACGGGTCAAAATTGAAGCATTTGAGTAAGCAAAACTCTGTAAAAATGGCAATTTTGGTCACTGTGAGGGTTTAAAAAGTGGTTATTCAACATGAGGCACGATCCAATTGACATTTTGAATCATTTTTGGTACAGTCCAAAAAATCAATTTTCGGATGAAAAACGATGACTCCGGACCTGTCGAACGATCCCAAAATGGTCAATATGGATGAAATTTCAACATTTAATCTTTTGACTCTAAATGACTGTTGGATGTGAATTATGACTTTGTCAACTAGAATAAGTGTGTTTAAAGTCATTTCTCTGCCTGAAACGGGTCAAAATGGAAGCTTTTGAGATAGCAAAACTCTGTAAAAATGGCAATTTTGGTCACTGTGAGGGTTTAAAAAGTGGTTGTTCAACATGAGGCACGATCCAATTGACATTTTGAATCATTTTTGGTACAGTCCGAAAAATCAATTTTCGGATGAAAAACGATGACTCCGGACCTGTCGAACGATCCCAAAATGGTCAATATGGATGAAATTTCAACATTTAATCTTTTGACTCTAAATGACTGTTGGATGTGAATTATGACTTTGTCAACTAGAATAAGTGTGTTTAAAGTCATTTCTGTGCCTGAAACGGGTCAAAATTGAAGCTTTTGAGTAAGCAAAACTCTGTAAAAATTGCAATTTTGGTCACTGTGAGGGTTTAAAAAGTGGTTATTCAACATGAGGCACGATCCAATTGACATTTTGAATCATTTTTGGTACAGTCCAAAAAATCAATTTTCGGATGAAAAACGATGACTCCGGACCTGTCGAACGATCCCAAAATGGTCAATATGGAGGAAATTTCAACATTTAATCTTTTGACTCTAAATGACTGTTGGATGTGAATTATGACTTTGTCAACTAAAATAAGTGTGTTTAAAGTCATTTCTGTGCCTGAAACGGGTCAAAATTGAAGCTTTTGAGTAAGCAAAACTCTGTAAAAATGGCAATTTTGGTCACTGTGAGGGTTTAAAAAGTGGTTATTCAACACGAGGCACAATCCAATTGACATTTTGAATCATTTTTGGTACAGTCCAAAAAATCAATTTTCGAATGAAAAACGATGACTCCGGACCTGTCGAACGATCCCAAAATGGTCAATATGGATGAAATTTCAACATTTAATCTTTTGACTCTAAATGACTGTTGGATGTGAATTATGACTTTGTCAACTAGAATAAGTGTGTTTAAAGTCATTTCTGTGCCTGGAACGGGTCAAAATGGAAGCTTTTGAGTAAGCAAAACTTTGTAAAAATGGCAATTTTGGTCACTGTGAGGGTTTAAAAAGTGGTTATTCAACATGAGGCACGATCCAATTGACATTTTGAATCATTTTTGGTACAGTCCAAAAAATCTATTTTCGGATGAAAAACGATGACTCCGGACCTGTCGAACGATCCCAAAATGGTCAATATGGATGAAATTTCAACATTTAATCTTTTGACTCTAAATGACTGTTGGATGTGAATTATGACTTTGTCAACTAGAATAAGTGTGTTTAAAGTCATTTCTGTGCCTGGAACGGGTCAAAATTGAAGCTTTTGAGTAAGCAAAACTCTGTAAAAATGGCAATTTTGGTCACTGTGAGGGTTTAAAAAGTGGTTATTCAACATGAGGCACGATCCAATTGACATTTTGAATCATTTTTGGTACAGTCCGAAAAATCAATTTTCGGATGAAAAACGATGACTCCGGACCTGTCTAACGATCCCAAAATGGTCAATATGGATGAAATTTCAACATTTAATCTTTTGACTCTAAATGACTGTTGGATGTGAATTATGACTTTGTCAACTAAAATAAGTGTGTTTAAAGTCATTTCTGTTCCTGAAACGGGTCAAAATTGAAGCATTTGAGTAAGCAAAACTCTGTAAAAATGGCAATTTTGGTCACTGTGAGGGTTTAAAAAGTGGTTATTCAACATGAGGCACGATCCAATTGACATTTTGAATCATTTTTGGTACAGTCCAAAAAATCAATTTTCGGATGAAAAACGATGACTCCGGACCTGTCGAACGATCCCAAAATGGTCAATATGGATGAAATTTCAACATTTAATCTTTTGACTCTAAATGACTGTTGGATGTGAATTATGACTTTGTCAACTAGAATAAGTGTGTTTAAAGTCATTTCTGTGCCTGAAACGGGTCAAAATGGAAGCTTTTGAGTAAGCAAAACTCTGTAAAAATGGCAATTTTGGTCACTGTGAGGGTTTAAAAAGTGGTTATTAAACATGAGGCACAATCCAATTGACATTTTGAATCATTTTTGGTACAGTCCGAAAAATCAATTTTCGGATGAAAAACGATGACTCCGGACCTGTCGAACGATCCCAAAATGGTCAATATGGATGAAATTTCAACATTTAATCTTTTTACTCTAAATGACTGTTGGATGTGAATTATGACTTTGTCAACTAGAATAAGTGTGTTTAAAGTCATTTCTGTGCCTGAAACGGGTCAAAATGGAAGCTTTTGCGATAGCAAAACTCTGTAAAAAAGGCAATTTTGGTCACTGTGAGGGTTTAAAAAGTGGTTATTCAACATGAGGCATGATCCAATTGACATTTTGAATCATTTTTGATACAGTCCAAAAAATCAATTTTCGGATGAAAAACGATGACTCCGGACCTGTCGAACGATCTCAAAATGGTCTATGATGATGAAATTTCAACATTTAATCTTTTGACTCTAAATGACTGTTGGATGTGAATTATGACTTTGTCAACTAGAATAAGTGTGTTTAAAGTCATTTCTGTGCCGGGAACGGGTCAAAATGGAAGCTTTTGAGTAAGCAAAACTCTGTAAAAATGGCAATTTTGGTCACTGTGAGGGTTTAAAAAGTGGTTATTCAACATGAGGCACGATCCAATTGACATTTTGAATCATTTTTGGTACAGTCAGAAAAATCAATTTTCGGATGAAAAACGATGACTCCGGACCTGTCGAACGATCCCAAAATGGTCAATATGGATGAAATTTCAACATTTAATCTTTTGATTCTAAATGACTGTTGGATGTGAATTATGACTTTGTCAACTAGAATAAGTGTGTTTAAAGTCATTTCTGTGCCTGGAACGGGTCAAAATGGAAGCTTTTGAGTAAGCAAAACTCTGTAAAAATGGCAATTTTGGTCACTGTGAGGGTTTAAAAAGTGGTTATTCAACATGAGGCACGATCCAATTGACATTTTGAATCATTTTTGGTACAGTCCAAAAAATCAATTTTCGGATGAAAAACGATGACTCCGGACCTGTCGAACGATCCCAAAATGGTCAATATGGATGAAATTTCAACATTTAATCTTTTGACTCTAAATGACTGTTGGATGTGAATTATGACTTTGTCAACTAAAATAAGTGTGTTTAAAGTCATTTCTGTTCCTGAAACGGGTCAAAATTGAAGCATTTGAGTAAGCAAAACTCTGTAAAAATGGCAATTTTGGTCACTGTGAGGGTTTAAAAAGTGGTTATTCAACATGAGGCACGATCCAATTGACATTTTGAATCATTTTTGGTACAGTCCAAAAAATCAATTTTCGGATGAAAAACGATGACTCCGGACCTGTCTAACGATCCCAAAATGGTCAATATGGATGAAATTTCAACATTTAATCTTTTGACTCTAAATGACTGTTGGATGTGAATTATGACTTTGTCAACTAAAATAAGTGTGTTTAAAGTCATTTCTGTTCCTGAAACGGGTCAAAATTGAAGCATTTGAGTAAGCAAAACTCTGTAAAAATGGCAATTTTGGTCACTGTGAGGGTTTAAAAAGTGGTTATTCAACATGAGGCACGATCCAATTGACATTTTGAATCATTTTTGGTACAGTCCAAAAAATCAATTTTCGGATGAAAAACGATGACTCCGGACCTGTCGAACGATCCCAAAATGGTCAATATGGATGAAATTTCAACATTTAATCTTTTGACTCTAAATGACTGTTGGATGTGAATTATGACTTTGTCAACTAGAATAAGTGTGTTTAAAGTCATTTCTCTGCCTGAAACGGGTCAAAATGGAAGCTTTTGAGATAGCAAAACTCTGTAAAAATGGCAATTTTGGTCACTGTGAGGGTTTAAAAAGTGGTTATTCAACATGAGGCACGATCCAATTGACATTTTGAATCATTTTTGGTACAGTCCGAAAAATCAATTTTCGGATGAAAAACGATGACTCCGGACCTGTCGAACGATCCCAAAATGGTCAATATGGATGAAATTTCAACATTTAATCTTTTGACTCTAAATGACTGTTGGATGTGAATTATGACTTTGTCAACTAGAATAAGTGTGTTTAAAGTCATTTCTGTGCCTGAAACGGGTCAAAATTGAAGCTTTTGAGTAAGCAAAACTCTGTAAAAATTGCAATTTTGGTCACTGTGAGGGTTTAAAAAGTGGTTATTCAACATGAGGCACGATCCAATTGACATTTTGAATCATTTTTGGTACAGTCCAAAAAATCAATTTTCGGATGAAAAACGATGACTCCGGACCTGTCGAACGATCCCAAAATGGTCAATATGGATGAAATTTCAACATTTAATCTTTTGACTCTAAATGACTGTTGGATGTGAATTATGACTTTGTCAACTAAAATAAGTGTGTTTAAAGTCATTTCTGTGCCTGAAACGGGTCAAAATTGAAGCTTTTGAGTAAGCAAAACTCTGTAAAAATGGCAATTTTGGTCACTGTGAGGGTTTAAAAAGTGGTTATTCAACACGAGGCACGATCCAATTAACATTTTGAATCATTTTTGGTACAGTCCAAAAAATCAATTTTCGAATGAAAAACGATGACTCCGGACCTGTCGAACGATCCCAAAATGGTCAATATGGATGAAATTTCAACATTTAATCTTTTGACTCTAAATGACTGTTGGATGTGAATTATGACTTTGTCAACTAGAATAAGTGTGTTTAAAGTCATTTCTGTGCCTGGAACGGGTCAAAATGGAAGCTTTTGAGTAAGCAAAACTTTGTAAAAATGGCAATTTTGGTCACTGTGAGGGTTTAAAAAGTGGTTATTCAACATGAGGCACGATCCAATTGACATTTTGAATCATTTTTGGTACAGTCCAAAAAATCTATTTTCGGATGAAAAACGATGACTCCGGACCTGTCGAACGATCCCAAAATGGTCAATATGGATGAAATTTCAACATTTAATCTTTTGACTCTAAATGACTGTTGGATGTGAATTATGACTTTGTCAACTAGAATAAGTGTGTTTAAAGTCATTTCTGTGCCTGGAACGGGTCAAAATTGAAGCTTTTGAGTAAGCAAAACTCTGTAAAAATGGCAATTTTGGTCACTGTGAGGGTTTAAAAAGTGGTTATTCAACATGAGGCACGATCCAATTGACATTTTGAATCATTTTTGGTACAGTCCGAAAAATCAATTTTCGGATGAAAAACGATGACTCCGGACCTGTCTAACGATCCCAAAATGGTCAATATGGATGAAATTTCAACATTTAATCTTTTGACTCTAAATGACTGTTGGATGTGAATTATGACTTTGTCAATTAAAATAAGTGTGTTTAAAGTCATTTCTGTTCCTGAAACGGGTCAAAATTGAAGCATTTGAGTAAGCAAAACTCTGTAAAAATGGCAATTTTGGTCACTGTGAGGGTTTAAAAAGTGGTTATTCAACATGAGGCACGATCCAATTGACATTTTGAATCATTTTTGGTACAGTCCAAAAAATCAATTTTCGGATGAAAAACGATGACTCCGGACCTGTCGAACGATCCCAAAATTGTCAATATGGATGAAATTTCAACATTTAATCTTTTGACTCTAAATGACTGTTGGATGTGAATTATGACTTTGTCAACTAGAATAAGTGTGTTTAAAGTCATTTCTGTGCCTGAAACGGGTCAAAATGGAAGCTTTTGATATAGCAAAACTCTGTAAAAATGGCAATTTTGGTCACTGTGAGGGTTTAAAAAGTGGTTATTCAACATGAGGCACGATCCAATTGACATTTTGAATCATTTTTGGTACAGTCCAAAAAATCAATTTTCGGATGAAAAACGATGACTCCGGACCTGTCGAACGATCCCAAAATGGTCAATATGGATGAAATTTCAACATTTAATCTTTTGACTCTAAATGACTGTTGGATGTGAATTATGACTTTGTCAACTAGAATAAGTGTGTTTAAAGTCATTTCTGTGCCTGAAACGGGTCAAAATGGAAGCTTTTGAGTAAGCAAAACTCTGTAAAAATGGCAATTTTGGTCACTGTGAGGGTTTAAAAAGTGGTTATTAAACATGAGGCACAATCCAATTGACATTTTGAATCATTTTTGGTACAGTCCGAAAAATCAATTTTCGGATGAAAAACGATGACTCCGGACCTGTCGAACGATCCCAAAATGGTCAATATGGATGAAATTTCAACATTTAATCTTTTGACTCTAAATGACTGTTGGATGTGAATTATGACTTTGTCAACTAAAATAAGTGTGTTTAAAGTCATTTCTGTGCCTGAAACGGGTCAAAATGGAAGCTTTTGCGATAGCAAAACTCTGTAAAAAAGGCAATTTTGGTCACTGTGAGGGTTTAAAAAGTGGTTATTCAACATGAGGCACGATCCAATTGACATTTTGAATCATTTTTGGTACAGTCCAAAAAATCAATTTTCGGATGAAAAACGATGACTCCGGACCTGTCGAACGATCCCAAAATGGTCAATATGGATGAAATTTCAACATTTAATCTTTTGACTCTAAATGACTGTTGGATGTGAATTATGACTTTGTCAACTAAAATAAGTGTGTTTAAAGTCATTTCTGTGCCTGAAACGGGTCAAAATGGAAGCTTTTGAGTAAGCAAAACTCTGTAAAAATGGCAATTTTGGTCACTGTGAGGGTTTAAAAAGTGGTTATTCAACATGAGGCACGATCCAATTGACATTTTGAATCATTTTTGGTACAGTCCAAAAAATCAATTTTCGGATGAAAAACGATGACTCCGGACCTGTCGAACGATCCCAAAATGGTCAATATGGATGAAATTTCAACATTTAATCTTTTGACTCTAAATGACTGTTGGATGTGAATTATGACTTTGTCAACTAAAATAAGTGTGTTTAAAGTCATTTCTGTGCCTGAAACGGGTCAAAATTGAAGCTTTTGAGTAAGCAAAACTCTGTAAAAATGGCAATTTTGGTCACTGTGAGGGTTTAAAAAGTGGTTATTCAACATGAGGCACGATCCAATTGACATTTTGAATCATTTTTGGTACAGTCCGAAAAATCAATTTTCGGATGAAAAACGATGACTCCGGACCTGTCTAACGATCCCAAAATGGTCAATATGGATGAAATTTCAACATTTAATCTTTTGACTCTAAATGACTGTTGGATGTGAATTATGACTTTGTCAACTAAAATAAGTGTGTTTAAAGTCATTTCTGTTCCTGAAACGGGTCAAAATTGAAGCATTTGAGTAAGCAAAACTCTGTAAAAATGGCAATTTTGGTCACTGTGAGGGTTTAAAAAGTGGTTATTCAACATGAGGCACGATCCAATTGACATTTTGAATCATTTTTGGTACAGTCCAAAAAATCAATTTTCGGATGAAAAACGATGACTCCGGACCTGTCGAACGATCCCAAAATGGTCAATATGGATGAAATTTCAACATTTAATCTTTTGACTCTAAATGACTGTTGGATGTGAATTATGACTTTGTCAACTAGAATAAGTGTGTTTAAAGTCATTTCTCTGCCTGAAACGGGTCAAAATGGAAGCTTTTGAGATAGCAAAACTCTGTAAAAATGGCAATTTTGGTCACTGTGAGGGTTTAAAAAGTGGTTGTTCAACATGAGGCACGATCCAATTGACATTTTGAATCATTTTTGGTACAGTCCGAAAAATCAATTTTCGGATGAAAAACGATGACTCCGGACCTGTCGAACGATCCCAAAATGGTCAATATGGATGAAATTTCAACATTTAATCTTTTGACTCTAAATGACTGTTGGATGTGAATTATGACTTTGTCAACTAGAATAAGTGTGTTTAAAGTCATTTCTGTGCCTGAAACGGGTCAAAATTGAAGCTTTTGAGTAAGCAAAACTCTGTAAAAATTGCAATTTTGGTCACTGTGAGGGTTTAAAAAGTGGTTATTCAACATGAGGCACGATCCAATTGACATTTTGAATCATTTTTGGTACAGTCCAAAAAATCAATTTTCGGATGAAAAACGATGACTCCGGACCTGTCGAACGATCCCAAAATGGTCAATATGGAGGAAATTTCAACATTTAATCTTTTGACTCTAAATGACTGTTGGATGTGAATTATGACTTTGTCAACTAAAATAAGTGTGTTTAAAGTCATTTCTGTGCCTGAAACGGGTCAAAATTGAAGCTTTTGAGTAAGCAAAACTCTGTAAAAATGGCAATTTTGGTCACTGTGAGGGTTTAAAAAGTGGTTATTCAACACGAGGCACGATCCAATTGACATTTTGAATCATTTTTGGTACAGTCCAAAAAATCAATTTTCGAATGAAAAACGATGACTCCGGACCTGTCGAACGATCCCAAAATGGTCAATATGGATGAAATTTCAACATTTAATCTTTTGACTCTAAATGACTGTTGGATGTGAATTATGACTTTGTCAACTAGAATAAGTGTGTTTAAAGTCATTTCTGTGCCTGGAACGGGTCAAAATGGAAGCTTTTGAGTAAGCAAAACTTTGTAAAAATGGCAATTTTGGTCACTGTGAGGGTTTAAAAAGTGGTTATTCAACATGAGGCACGATCCAATTGACATTTTGAATCATTTTTGGTACAGTCCGAAAAATCTATTTTCGGATGAAAAACGATGACTCCGGACCTGTCTAACGATCCCAAAATGGTCAATATGGATGAAATTTCAACATTTAATCTTTTGACTCTAAATGACTGTTGGATGTGAATTATGACTTTGTCAACTAAAATAAGTGTGTTTAAAGTCATTTCTGTTCCTGAAACGGGTCAAAATTGAAGCATTTGAGTAAGCAAAACTCTGTAAAAATGGCAATTTTGGTCACTGTGAGGGTTTAAAAAGTGGTTATTCAACATGAGGCACGATCCAATTGACATTTTGAATCATTTTTGGTACAGTCCAAAAAATCAATTTTCGGATGAAAAACGATGACTCCGGACCTGTCGAACGATCCCAAAATGGTCAATATGGATGAAATTTCAACATTTAATCTTTTGACTCTAAATGACTGTTGGATGTGAATTATGACTTTGTCAACTAGAATAAGTGTGTTTAAAGTCATTTCTGTGCCTGAAACGGGTCAAAATGGAAGCTTTTGAGTAAGCAAAACTCTGTAAAAATGGCAATTTTGGTCACTGTGAGGGTTTAAAAAGTGGTTATTAAACATGAGGCACAATCCAATTGACATTTTGAATCATTTTTGGTACAGTCCGAAAAATCAATTTTCGGATGAAAAACGATGACTCCGGACCTGTCGAACGATCCCAAAATGGTCAATATGGATGAAATTTCAACATTTAATCTTTTTACTCTAAATGACTGTTGGATGTGAATTATGACTTTGTCAACTAGAATAAGTGTGTTTAAAGTCATTTCTGTGCCTGAAACGGGTCAAAATGGAAGCTTTTGCGATAGCAAAACTCTGTAAAAAAGGCAATTTTGGTCACTGTGAGGGGTTAAAAAGTGGTTATTCAACATGAGGCATGATCCAATTGACATTTTGAATCATTTTTGATACAGTCCAAAAAATCAATTTTCGGATGAAAAACGATGACTCCGGACCTGTCGAACGATCTCAAAATGGTCTATGATGATGAAATTTCAACATTTAATCTTTTGACTCTAAATGACTGTTGGATGTGAATTATGACTTTGTCAACTAGAATAAGTGTGTTTAAAGTCATTTCTGTGCCTGGAACGGGTCAAAATGGAAGCTTTTGAGTAAGCAAAACTCTGTAAAAATGGCAATTTTGGTCACTGTGAGGGTTTAAAAAGTGGTTATTCAACATGAGGCACGATCCAATTGACATTTTGAATCATTTTTGGTACAGTCAGAAAAATCAATTTTCGGATGAAAAACGATGACTCCGGACCTGTCGAACGATCCCAAAATGGTCAATATGGATGAAATTTCAACATTTAATCTTTTGATTCTAAATGACTGTTGGATGTGAATTATGACTTTGTCAACTAGAATAAGTGTGTTTAAAGTCATTTCTGTGCCTGGAACGGGTCAAAATGGAAGCTTTTGAGTAAGCAAAACTCTGTAAAAATGGCAATTTTGGTCACTGTGAGGGTTTAAAAAGTGGTTATTCAACATGAGGCACGATCCAATTGACATTTTGAATCATTTTTGGTACAGTCCAAAAAATCAATTTTCGGATGAAAAACGATGACTCCGGACCTGTCGAACGATCCCAAAATGGTCAATATGGATGAAATTTCAACATTTAATCTTTTGACTCTAAATGACTGTTGGATGTGAATTATGACTTTGTCAACTAAAATAAGTGTGTTTAAAGTCATTTCTGTTCCTGAAACGGGTCAAAATTGAAGCATTTGAGTAAGCAAAACTCTGTAAAAATGGCAATTTTGGTCACTGTGAGGGTTTAAAAAGTGGTTATTCAACATGAGGCACGATCCAATTGACATTTTGAATCATTTTTGGTACAGTCCAAAAAATCAATTTTCGGATGAAAAACGATGACTCCGGACCTGTCTAACGATCCCAAAATGGTCAATATGGATGAAATTTCAACATTTAATCTTTTGACTCTAAATGACTGTTGGATGTGAATTATGACTTTGTCAACTAAAATAAGTGTGTTTAAAGTCATTTCTGTTCCTGAAACGGGTCAAAATTGAAGCATTTGAGTAAGCAAAACTCTGTAAAAATGGCAATTTTGGTCACTGTGAGGGTTTAAAAAGTGGTTATTCAACATGAGGCACGATCCAATTGACATTTTGAATCATTTTTGGTACAGTCCAAAAAATCAATTTTCGGATGAAAAACGATGACTCCGGACCTGTCGAACGATCCCAAAATGGTCAATATGGATGAAATTTCAACATTTAATCTTTTGACTCTAAATGACTGTTGGATGTGAATTATGACTTTGTCAACTAGAATAAGTGTGTTTAAAGTCATTTCTCTGCCTGAAACGGGTCAAAATGGAAGCTTTTGAGATAGCAAAACTCTGTAAAAATGGCAATTTTGGTCACTGTGAGGGTTTAAAAAGTGGTTATTCAACATGAGGCACGATCCAATTGACATTTTGAATCATTTTTGGTACAGTCCGAAAAATCAATTTTCGGATGAAAAACGATGACTCCGGACCTGTCGAACGATCCCAAAATGGTCAATATGGATGAAATTTCAACATTTAATCTTTTGACTCTAAATGACTGTTGGATGTGAATTATGACTTTGTCAACTAGAATAAGTGTGTTTAAAGTCATTTCTGTGCCTGAAACGGGTCAAAATTGAAGCTTTTGAGTAAGCAAAACTCTGTAAAAATTGCAATTTTGGTCACTGTGAGGGTTTAAAAAGTGGTTATTCAACATGAGGCACGATCCAATTGACATTTTGAATCATTTTTGGTACAGTCCAAAAAATCAATTTTCGGATGAAAAACGATGACTCCGGACCTGTCGAACGATCCCAAAATGGTCAATATGGATGAAATTTCAACATTTAATCTTTTGACTCTAAATGACTGTTGGATGTGAATTATGACTTTGTCAACTAAAATAAGTGTGTTTAAAGTCATTTCTGTGCCTGAAACGGGTCAAAATTGAAGCTTTTGAGTAAGCAAAACTCTGTAAAAATGGCAATTTTGGTCACTGTGAGGGTTTAAAAAGTGGTTATTCAACACGAGGCACGATCCAATTAACATTTTGAATCATTTTTGGTACAGTCCAAAAAATCAATTTTCGAATGAAAAACGATGACTCCGGACCTGTCGAACGATCCCAAAATGGTCAATATGGATGAAATTTCAACATTTAATCTTTTGACTCTAAATGACTGTTGGATGTGAATTATGACTTTGTCAACTAGAATAAGTGTGTTTAAAGTCATTTCTGTGCCTGGAACGGGTCAAAATGGAAGCTTTTGAGTAAGCAAAACTTTGTAAAAATGGCAATTTTGGTCACTGTGAGGGTTTAAAAAGTGGTTATTCAACATGAGGCACGATCCAATTGACATTTTGAATCATTTTTGGTACAGTCCAAAAAATCTATTTTCGGATGAAAAACGATGACTCCGGACCTGTCGAACGATCCCAAAATGGTCAATATGGATGAAATTTCAACATTTAATCTTTTGACTCTAAATGACTGTTGGATGTGAATTATGACTTTGTCAACTAGAATAAGTGTGTTTAAAGTCATTTCTGTTCCTGAAACGGGTCAAAATTGAAGCATTTGAGTAAGCAAAACTCTGTAAAAATGGCAATTTTGGTCACTGTGAGGGTTTAAAAAGTGGTTATTCAACATGAGGCACGATCCAATTGACATTTTGAATCATTTTTGGTACAGTCCAAAAAATCAATTTTCGGATGAAAAACGATGACTCCGGACCTGTCGAACGATCCCAAAATGGTCAATATGGATGAAATTTCAACATTTAATCTTTTGACTCTAAATGACTGTTGGATGTGAATTATGACTTTGTCAACTAGAATAAGTGTGTTTAAAGTCATTTCTCTGCCTGAAACGGGTCAAAATGGAAGCTTTTGAGATAGCAAAACTCTGTAAAAATGGCAATTTTGGTCACTGTGAGGGTTTAAAAAGTGGTTATTCAACATGAGGCACGATCCAATTGACATTTTGAATCATTTTTGGTACAGTCCGAAAAATCAATTTTCGGATGAAAAACGATGACTCCGGACCTGTCGAACGATCCCAAAATGGTCAATATGGATGAAATTTCAACATTTAATCTTTTGACTCTAAATGACTGTTGGATGTGAATTATGACTTTGTCAACTAGAATAAGTGTGTTTAAAGTCATTTCTGTGCCTGAAACGGGTCAAAATTGAAGCTTTTGAGTAAGCAAAACTCTGTAAAAATTGCAATTTTGGTCACTGTGAGGGTTTAAAAAGTGGTTATTCAACATGAGGCACGATCCAATTGACATTTTGAATCATTTTTGGTACAGTCCAAAAAATCAATTTTCGGATGAAAAACGATGACTCCGGACCTGTCGAACGATCCCAAAATGGTCAATATGGATGAAATTTCAACATTTAATCTTTTGACTCTAAATGACTGTTGGATGTGAATTATGACTTTGTCAACTAAAATAAGTGTGTTTAAAGTCATTTCTGTGCCTGAAACGGGTCAAAATTGAAGCTTTTGAGTAAGCAAAACTCTGTAAAAATGGCAATTTTGGTCACTGTGAGGGTTTAAAAAGTGGTTATTCAACACGAGGCACGATCCAATTAACATTTTGAATCATTTTTGGTACAGTCCAAAAAATCAATTTTCGAATGAAAAACGATGACTCCGGACCTGTCGAACGATCCCAAAATGGTCAATATGGATGAAATTTCAACATTTAATCTTTTGACTCTAAATGACTGTTGGATGTGAATTATGACTTTGTCAACTAGAATAAGTGTGTTTAAAGTCATTTCTGTGCCTGGAACGGGTCAAAATGGAAGCTTTTGAGTAAGCAAAACTTTGTAAAAATGGCAATTTTGGTCACTGTGAGGGTTTAAAAAGTGGTTATTCAACATGAGGCACGATCCAATTGACATTTTGAATCATTTTTGGTACAGTCCAAAAAATCTATTTTCGGATGAAAAACGATGACTCCGGACCTGTCGAACGATCCCAAAATGGTCAATATGGATGAAATTTCAACATTTAATTTTTTGACTCTAAATGACTGTTGGATGTGAATTATGACTTTGTCAACTAGAATAAGTGTGTTTAAAGTCATTTCTGTGCCTGGAACGGGTCAAAATTGAAGCTTTTGAGTAAGCAAAACTCTGTAAAAATGGCAATTTTGGTCACTGTGAGGGTTTAAAAAGTGGTTATTCAACATGAGGCACGATCCAATTGACATTTTGAATCATTTTTGGTACAGTCCGAAAAATCAATTTTCGGATGAAAAACGATGACTCCGGACCTGTCTAACGATCCCAAAATGGTCAATATGGATGAAATTTCAACATTTAATCTTTTGACTCTAAATGACTGTTGGATGTGAATTATGACTTTGTCAATTAAAATAAGTGTGTTTAAAGTCATTTCTGTTCCTGAAACGGGTCAAAATTGAAGCATTTGAGTAAGCAAAACTCTGTAAAAATGGCAATTTTGGTCACTGTGAGGGTTTAAAAAGTGGTTATTCAACATGAGGCACGATCCAATTGACATTTTGAATCATTTTTGGTACAGTCCAAAAAATCAATTTTCGGATGAAAAACGATGACTCCGGACCTGTCGAACGATCCCAAAATGGTCAATATGGATGAAATTTCAACATTTAATCTTTTGACTCTAAATGACTGTTGGATGTGAATTATGACTTTGTCAACTAAAATAAGTGTGTTTAAAGTCATTTCTGTGCCTGAAACGGGTCAAAATGGAAGCTTTTGCGATAGCAAAACTCTGTAAAAAAGGCAATTTTGGTCACTGTGAGGGTTTAAAAAGTGGTTATTCAACATGAGGCATGATCCAATTGACATTTTGAATCATTTTTGATACAGTCCAAAAAATCAATTTTCGGATGAAAAACGATGACTCCGGACCTGTCGAACGATCTCAAAATGGTCTATGATGATGAAATTTCAACATTTAATCTTTTGACTCTAAATGACTGTTGGATGTGAATTATGACTTTGTCAACTAGAATAAGTGTGTTTAAAGTCATTTCTGTGCCTGGAACGGGTCAAAATGGAAGCTTTTGAGTAAGCAAAACTCTGTAAAAATGGCAATTTTGGTCACTGTGAGGGTTTAAAAAGTGGTTATTCAACATGAGGCACGATCCAATTGACATTTTGAATCATTTTTGGTACAGTCAGAAAAATCAATTTTCGGATGAAAAACGATGACTCCGGACCTGTCGAACGATCCCAAAATGGTCAATATGGATGAAATTTCAACATTTAATCTTTTGACTCTAAATGACTGTTGGATGTGAATTATGACTTTGTCAACTAGAATAAGTGTGTTTAAAGTCATTTCTGTGCCTGGAACGGGTCAAAATTGAAGCTTTTGAGTAAGCAAAACTCTGTAAAAATGGCAATTTTGGTCACTGTGAGGGTTTAAAAAGTGGTTATTCAACATGAGGCACGATCCAATTGACATTTTGAATCATTTTTGGTACAGTCCGAAAAATCAATTTTCGGATGAAAAACGATGACTCCGGACCTGTCGAACGATCCCAAAATGGTCAATATGGATGAAATTTCAACATTTAATCTTTTGACTCTAAATGACTGTTGGATGTGAATTATGACTTTGTCAACTAAAATAAGTGTGTTTAAAGTCATTTCTGTTCCTGAAACGGGTCAAAATTGAAGCATTTGAGTAAGCAAAACTCTGTAAAAATGGCAATTTTGGTCACTGTGAGGGTTTAAAAAGTGGTTATTCAACATGAGGCACGATCCAATTGACATTTTGAATCATTTTTGGTACAGTCCAAAAAATCAATTTTCGGATGAAAAACGATGACTCCGGACCTGTCGAACGATCCCAAAATTGTCAATATGGATGAAATTTCAACATTTAATCTTTTGACTCTAAATGACTGTTGGATGTGAATTATGACTTTGTCAACTAGAATAAGTGTGTTTAAAGTCATTTCTGTGCCTGAAACGGGTCAAAATGGAAGCTTTTGATATAGCAAAACTCTGTAAAAATGGCAATTTTGGTCACTGTGAGGGTTTAAAAAGTGGTTATTCAACATGAGGCACGATCCAATTGACATTTTGAATCATTTTTGGTACAGTCCAAAAAATCAATTTTCGGATGAAAAACGATGACTCCGGACCTGTCGAACGATCCCAAAATGGTCAATATGGATGAAATTTCAACATTTAATCTTTTGACTCTAAATGACTGTTGGATGTGAATTATGACTTTCTCAACTAGAATAAGTGTGTTTAAAGTCATTTCTGTGCCTGAAACGGGTCAAAATGGAAGCTTTTGAGTAAGCAAAACTCTGTAAAAATGGCAATTTTGGTCACTGTGAGGGTTTAAAAAGTGGTTATTAAACATGAGGCACAATCCAATTGACATTTTGAATCATTTTTGGTACAGTCCGAAAAATCAATTTTCGGATGAAAAACGATGACTCCGGACCTGTCGAACGATCCCAAAATGGTCAATATGGATGAAATTTCAACATTTAATCTTTTGACTCTAAATGACTGTTGGATGTGAATTATGACTTTGTCAACTAAAATAAGTGTGTTTAAAGTCATTTCTGTGCCTGAAACGGGTCAAAATGGAAGCTTTTGCGATAGCAAAACTCTGTAAAAAAGGCAATTTTGGTCACTGTGAGGGTTTAAAAAGTGGTTATTCAACATGAGGCACGATCCAATTGACATTTTGAATCATTTTTGGTACAGTCCAAAAAATCAATTTTCGGATGAAAAACGATGACTCCGGACCTGTCGAACGATCCCAAAATGGTCAATATGGATGAAATTTCAACATTTAATCTTTTGACTCTAAATGACTGTTGGATGTGAATTATGACTTTGTCAACTAAAATAAGTGTGTTTAAAGTCATTTCTGTGCCTGAAACGGGTCAAAATGGAAGCTTTTGAGTAAGCAAAACTCTGTAAAAATGGCAATTTTGGTCACTGTGAGGGTTTAAAAAGTGGTTATTCAACATGAGGCACGATCCAATTGACATTTTGAATCATTTTTGGTACAGTCCAAAAAATCAATTTTCGGATGAAAAACGATGACTCCGGACCTGTCGAACGATCCCAAAATGGTCAATATGGATGAAATTTCAACATTTAATCTTTTGACTCTAAATGACTGTTGGATGTGAATTATGACTTTGTCAACTAAAATAAGTGTGTTTAAAGTCATTTCTGTGCCTGAAACGGGTCAAAATTGAAGCTTTTGAGTAAGCAAAACTCTGTAAAAATGGCAATTTTGGTCACTGTGAGGGTTTAAAAAGTGGTTATTCAACATGAGGCACGATCCAATTGACATTTGAATCATTTTTGGTACAGTCCGAAAAATCAATTTTCGGATGAAAAACGATGACTCCGGACCTGTCTAACGATCCCAAAATGGTCAATATGGATGAAATTTCAACATTTAATCTTTTGACTCTAAATGACTGTTGGATGTGAATTATGACTTTGTCAACTAAAATAAGTGTGTTTAAAGTCATTTCTGTTCCTGAAACGGGTCAAAATTGAAGCATTTGAGTAAGCAAAACTCTGTAAAAATGGCAATTTTGGTCACTGTGAGGGTTTAAAAAGTGGTTATTCAACATGAGGCACGATCCAATTGACATTTTGAATCATTTTTGGTACAGTCCAAAAAATCAATTTTCGGATGAAAAACGATGACTCCGGACCTGTCGAACGATCCCAAAATGGTCAATATGGATGAAATTTCAACATTTAATCTTTTGACTCTAAATGACTGTTGGATGTGAATTATGACTTTGTCAACTAGAATAAGTGTGTTTAAAGTCATTTCTCTGCCTGAAACGGGTCAAAATGGAAGCTTTTGAGATAGCAAAACTCTGTAAAAATGGCAATTTTGGTCACTGTGAGGGTTTAAAAAGTGGTTGTTCAACATGAGGCACGATCCAATTGACATTTTGAATCATTTTTGGTACAGTCCGAAAAATCAATTTTCGGATGAAAAACGATGACTCCGGACCTGTCGAACGATCCCAAAATGGTCAATATGGATGAAATTTCAACATTTAATCTTTTGACTCTAAATGACTGTTGGATGTGAATTATGACTTTGTCAACTAGAATAAGTGTGTTTAAAGTCATTTCTGTGCCTGAAACGGGTCAAAATTGAAGCTTTTGAGTAAGCAAAACTCTGTAAAAATTGCAATTTTGGTCACTGTGAGGGTTTAAAAAGTGGTTATTCAACATGAGGCACGATCCAATTGACATTTTGAATCATTTTTGGTACAGTCCAAAAAATCAATTTTCGGATGAAAAACGATGACTCCGGACCTGTCGAACGATCCCAAAATGGTCAATATGGAGGAAATTTCAACATTTAATCTTTTGACTCTAAATGACTGTTGGATGTGAATTATGACTTTGTCAACTAAAATAAGTGTGTTTAAAGTCATTTCTGTGCCTGAAACGGGTCAAAATTGAAGCTTTTGAGTAAGCAAAACTCTGTAAAAATGGCAATTTGGTCACTGTGAGGGTTTAAAAAGTGGTTATTCAACACGAGGCACGATCCAATTGACATTTTGAATCATTTTTGGTACAGTCCAAAAAATCAATTTTCGAATGAAAAACGATGACTCCGGGCCTGTCGAACGATCCAAAATGGTCAATATGGATGAAATTTCAACATTTAATCTTTTGACTCTAAATGACTGTTGGATGTGAATTATGACTTTGTCAACTAGAATAAGTGTGTTTAAAGTCATTTCTGTGCCTGGAACGGGTCAAAATGGAAGCTTTTGAGTAAGCAAAACTTTGTAAAAATGGCAATTTTGGTCACTGTGAGGGTTTAAAAAGTGGTTATTCAACATGAGGCACGATCCAATTGACATTTTGAATCATTTTTGGTACAGTCCAAAAAATCTATTTTCGGATGAAAAACGATGACTCCAGACCTGTCGAACGATCCCAAAATGGTCAATATGGATGAAATTTCAACATTTAATCTTTTGACTCTAAAGACTGTTGGATGTGAATTATGACTTTGTCAACTAGAATAAGTGTGTTTAAAAGTCATTTCTGTGCCTGGAACGGGTCAAAATTGAAGCTTTTGAGTAAGCAAAACTCTGTAAAAATGGCAATTTTGGTCACTGTGAGGGTTTAAAAGTGGTTATTCAACATGAGGCACGATCCAATTGACATTTTGAATCATTTTTGGTACAGTCCGAAAAATCAATTTTCGGATGAAAAACGATGACTCCGGACCTGTCTAACGATCCCAAAATGGTCAATATGGATGAAATTTCAACATTTAATCTTTTGACTCTAAATGACTGTTGGATGTGAATTATGACTTTGTCAACTAAAATAAGTGTGTTTAAAGTCATTTCTGTTCCTGAAACGGGTCAAAATTGAAGCATTTGAGTAAGCAAAACTCTGTAAAAATGGCAATTTTGGTCACTGTGAGGGTTTAAAAAGTGGTTATTCAACATGAGGCACGATCCAATTGACATTTTGAATCATTTTTGGTACAGTCCAAAAAATCAATTTTCGGATGAAAAACGATGACTCCGGACCTGTCGAACATGGTCAATATGGATGAAATTTCAACATTTAATCTTTTTTGACTCTAAATGACTGTTGGATGTGAATTATGACTTTGTCAACTAGAATAAGTGTGTTTTAAAGTCATTTTCTGTGCCTGAAACGGGTCAAAAATGGAAGCTTTTGAGTAAGCAAAACTCTGTAAAATGGCATTTTGGTCACTGTGAGGGTTTTAAAAAGTGGTTATTAAACATGAGGCACAATCCAATTGACATTTTGAATCATTTTTTGGTACAGTCCGAAAAATCAATTTTCGGATGAAAAACGATGACTCCGGACCTGTCGAACGATCCCAAAATGGTCAATATGGATGAAATTTCAACATTTAATCTTTTTACTCTAAATGACTGTTGGATGTGAATTATGACTTTGTCAACTAGAATAAGTGTGTTTAAAGTCATTTCTGTGCCTGAAACGGGTCAAAATGGAAGCTTTTGCGATAGCAAAACTCTGTAAAAAAGGCAATTTTGGTCACTGTGAGGGGTTAAAAAGTGGTTATTCAACATGAGGCATGATCCAATTGACATTTTGAATCATTTTTGATACAGTCCAAAAAATCAATTTTCGGATGAAAAACGATGACTCCGGACCTGTCGAACGATCTCAAAATGGTCTATGATGATGAAATTTCAACATTTAATCTTTTGACTCTAAATGACTGTTGGATGTGAATTATGACTTTGTCAACTAGAATAAGTGTGTTTAAAGTCATTTCTGTGCCTGGAACGGGTCAAATGGAAGCTTTTGAGTAAGCAAAACTCTGTAAAAATGGCAATTTTGGTCACTGTGAGGGTTTAAAAAGTGGTTATTCAACATGAGGCACGATCCAATTGACATTTTGAATCATTTTTGGTACAGTCAGAAAAATCAATTTTCGGATGAAAAACGATGACTCCGGACCTGTCGAACGATCCCAAAATGGTCAATATGGATGAAATTTCAACATTTAATCTTTTGATTCTAAATGACTGTTGGATGTGAATTATGACTTTGTCAACTAGAATAAGTGTGTTTAAAGTCATTTCTGTGCCTGGAACGGGTCAAAATGGAAGCTTTTGAGTAAGCAAAACTCTGTAAAAATGGCAATTTTGGTCACTGTGAGGGTTTAAAAAGTGGTTATTCAACATGAGGCACGATCCAATTGACATTTTGAATCATTTTTGGTACAGTCCAAAAAATCAATTTTCGGATGAAAACGATGACTCCGGACCTGTCGAACGATCCCAAAATGGTCAATATGGATGAAATTTCAACATTTAATCTTTTGACTCTAAATGACTGTTGGATGTGAATTATGACTTTGTCAACTAAAATAAGTGTGTTTAAAGTCATTTCTGTTCCTGAAACGGGTCAAAATTGAAGCATTTGAGTAAGCAAAACTCTGTAAAAATGGCAATTTTGGTCACTGTGAGGGTTTAAAAAGTGGTTATTCAACATGAGGCACGATCCAATTGACATTTTGAATCATTTTTGGTACAGTCCAAAAAATCAATTTTCGGATGAAAAACGATGACTCCGGACCTGTCTAACGATCCCAAAATGGTCAATATGGATGAAATTTCAACATTTAATCTTTTGACTCTAAATGACTGTTGGATGTGAATTATGACTTTGTCAACTAAAATAAGTGTGTTTAAAGTCATTTCTGTTCCTGAAACGGGTCAAAATTGAAGCATTTGAGTAAGCAAAACTCTGTAAAAATGGCAATTTTGGTCACTGTGAGGGTTTAAAAAGTGGTTATTCAACATGAGGCACGATCCAATTGACATTTTGAATCATTTTTGGTACAGTCCAAAAAATCAATTTTCGGATGAAAAACGATGACTCCGGACCTGTCGAACGATCCCAAAATGGTCAATATGGATGAAATTTCAACATTTAATCTTTTGACTCTAAATGACTGTTGGATGTGAATTATGACTTTGTCAACTAGAATAAGTGTGTTTAAAGTCATTTCTCTGCCTGAAACGGGTCAAAATGGAAGCTTTTGAGATAGCAAAACTCTGTAAAAATGGCAATTTTGGTCACTGTGAGGGTTTAAAAAGTGGTTATTCAACATGAGGCACGATCCAATTGACATTTTGAATCATTTTTGGTACAGTCCGAAAAATCAATTTTCGGATGAAAAACGATGACTCCGGACCTGTCGAACGATCCCAAAATGGTCAATATGGATGAAATTTCAACATTTAATCTTTTGACTCTAAATGACTGTTGGATGTGAATTATGACTTTGTCAACTAGAATAAGTGTGTTTAAAGTCATTTCTGTGCCTGAAACGGGTCAAAATTGAAGCTTTTGAGTAAGCAAAACTCTGTAAAAATTGCAATTTTGGTCACTGTGAGGGTTTAAAAAGTGGTTATTCAACATGAGCCACGATCCAATTGACATTTTGAATCATTTTTGGTACAGTCCAAAAAATCAATTTTCGGATGAAAAACGATGACTCCGGACCTGTCGAACGATCCCAAAATGGTCAATATGGATGAAATTTCAACATTTAATCTTTTGACTCTAAATGACTGTTGGATGTGAATTATGACTTTGTCAACTAAAATAAGTGTGTTTAAAGTCATTTCTGTGCCTGAAACGGGTCAAAATTGAAGCTTTTGAGTAAGCAAAACTCTGTAAAAATGGCAATTTTGGTCACTGTGAGGGTTTAAAAAGTGGTTATTCAACACGAGGCACGATCCAATTAACATTTTGAATCATTTTTGGTACAGTCCAAAAAATCAATTTTCGAATGAAAAACGATGACTCCGGACCTGTCGAACGATCCCAAAATGGTCAATATGGATGAAATTTCAACATTTAATCTTTTGACTCTAAATGACTGTTGGATGTGAATTATGACTTTGTCAACTAGAATAAGTGTGTTTAAAGTCATTTCTGTGCCTGGAACGGGTCAAAATGGAAGCTTTTGAGTAAGCAAAACTTTGTAAAAATGGCAATTTTGGTCACTGTGAGGGTTTAAAAAGTGGTTATTCAACATGAGGCACGATCCAATTGACATTTTGAATCATTTTTGGTACAGTCCAAAAAATCTATTTTCGGATGAAAAACGATGACTCCGGACCTGTCGAACGATCCCAAAATGGTCAATATGGATGAAATTTCAACATTTAATCTTTTGACTCTAAATGACTGTTGGATGTGAATTATGACTTTGTCAATTAAAATAAGTGTGTTTAAAGTCATTTCTGTTCCTGAAACGGGTCAAAATTGAAGCATTTGAGTAAGCAAAACTCTGTAAAAATGGCAATTTTGGTCACTGTGAGGGTTTAAAAAGTGGTTATTCAACATGAGGCACGATCCAATTGACATTTTGAATCATTTTTGGTACAGTCCAAAAAATCAATTTTCGGATGAAAAACGATGACTCCGGACCTGTCGAACGATCCCAAAATTGTCAATATGGATGAAATTTCAACATTTAATCTTTTGACTCTAAATGACTGTTGGATGTGAATTATGACTTTGTCAACTAGAATAAGTGTGTTTAAAGTCATTTCTGTGCCTGAAACGGGTCAAAATGGAAGCTTTTGATATAGCAAAACTCTGTAAAAATGGCAATTTTGGTCACTGTGAGGGTTTAAAAAGTGGTTATTCAACATGAGGCACGATCCAATTGACATTTTGAATCATTTTTGGTACAGTCCAAAAAATCAATTTTCGGATGAAAAACGATGACTCCGGACCTGTCGAACGATCCCAAAATGGTCAATATGGATGAAATTTCAACATTTAATCTTTTGACTCTAAATGACTGTTGGATGTGAATTATGACTTTGTCAACTAGAATAAGTGTGTTTAAAGTCATTTCTGTGCCTGAAACGGGTCAAAATGGAAGCTTTTGAGTAAGCAAAACTCTGTAAAAATGGCAATTTTGGTCACTGTGAGGGTTTAAAAAGTGGTTATTAAACATGAGGCACAATCCAATTGACATTTTGAATCATTTTTGGTACAGTCCGAAAAATCAATTTTCGGATGAAAAACGATGACTCCGGACCTGTCGAACGATCCCAAAATGGTCAATATGGATGAAATTTCAACATTTAATCTTTTGACTCTAAATGACTGTTGGATGTGAATTATGACTTTGTCAACTAAAATAAGTGTGTTTAAAGTCATTTCTGTGCCTGAAACGGGTCAAAATGGAAGCTTTTGCGATAGCAAAACTCTGTAAAAAAGGCAATTTTGGTCACTGTGAGGGTTTAAAAAGTGGTTATTCAACATGAGGCATGATCCAATTGACATTTTGAATCATTTTTGATACAGTCCAAAAAATCAATTTTCGGATGAAAAACGATGACTCCGGACCTGTCGAACGATCTCAAAATGGTCTATGATGATGAAATTTCAACATTTAATCTTTTGACTCTAAATGACTGTTGGATGTGAATTATGACTTTGTCAACTAGAATAAGTGTGTTTAAAGTCATTTCTGTGCCTGGAACGGGTCAAAATGGAAGCTTTTGAGTAAGCAAAACTCTGTAAAAATGGCAATTTTGGTCACTGTGAGGGTTTAAAAAGTGGTTATTCAACATGAGGCACGATCCAATTGACATTTTGAATCATTTTTGGTACAGTCAGAAAAATCAATTTTCGGATGAAAAACGATGACTCCGGACCTGTCGAACGATCCCAAAATGGTCAATATGGATGAAATTTCAACATTTAATCTTTTGACTCTAAATGACTGTTGGATGTGAATTATGACTTTGTCAACTAGAATAAGTGTGTTTAAAGTCATTTCTGTGCCTGGAACGGGTCAAAATTGAAGCTTTTGAGTAAGCAAAACTCTGTAAAAATGGCAATTTTGGTCACTGTGAGGGTTTAAAAAGTGGTTATTCAACATGAGGCACGATCCAATTGACATTTTGAATCATTTTTGGTACAGTCCGAAAAATCAATTTTCGGATGAAAAACGATGACTCCGGACCTGTCGAACGATCCCAAAATGGTCAATATGGATGAAATTTCAACATTTAATCTTTTGACTCTAAATGACTGTTGGATGTGAATTATGACTTTGTCAACTAAAATAAGTGTGTTTAAAGTCATTTCTGTTCCTGAAACGGGTCAAAATTGAAGCATTTGAGTAAGCAAAACTCTGTAAAAATGGCAATTTTGGTCACTGTGAGGGTTTAAAAAGTGGTTATTCAACATGAGGCACGATCCAATTGACATTTTGAATCATTTTTGGTACAGTCCAAAAAATCAATTTTCGGATGAAAAACGATGACTCCGGACCTGTCGAACGATCCCAAAATGGTCAATATGGATGAAATTTCAACATTTAATCTTTTGACTCTAAATGACTGTTGGATGTGAATTATGACTTTGTCAACTAGAATAAGTGTGTTTAAAGTCATTTCTGTGCCTGAAACGGGTCAAAATGGAAGCTTTTGATATAGCAAAACTCTGTAAAAATGGCAATTTTGGTCACTGTGAGGGTTTAAAAAGTGGTTATTCAACATGAGGCACGATCCAATTGACATTTTGAATCATTTTTGGTACAGTCCAAAAAATCAATTTTCGGATGAAAAACGATGACTCCGGACCTGTCGAACGATCCCAAAATGGTCAATATGGATGAAATTTCAACATTTAATCTTTTGACTCTAAATGACTGTTGGATGTGAATTATGACTTTGTCAACTAGAATAAGTGTGTTTAAAGTCATTTCTGTGCCTGGAACGGGTCAAAATGGAAGCTTTTGAGTAAGCAAAACTCTGTAAAAATGGCAATTTTGGTCACTGTGAGGGTTTAAAAAGTGGTTATTCAACATGAGGCACGATCCAATTGACATTTTGAATCATTTTTGGTACAGTCAGAAAAATCAATTTTCGGATGAAAAACGATGACTTCGGACCTGTCGAACGATCCCAAAATGGTCAATATGGATGAAATTTCAACATTTAATCTTTTGATTCTAAATGACTGTTGGATGTGAATTATGACTTTGTCAACTAGAATAAGTGTGTTTAAAGTCATTTCTGTGCCTGGAACGGGTCAAAATGGAAGCTTTTGAGTAAGCAAAACTCTGTAAAAATGGCAATTTTGGTCACTGTGAGGGTTTAAAAAGTGGTTATTCAACATGAGGCACGATCCAATTGACATTTTGAATCATTTTTGGTACAGTCCAAAAAATCAATTTTCGGATGAAAAACGATGACTCCGGACCTGTCGAACGATCCCAAAATGGTCAATATGGATGAAATTTCAACATTTAATCTTTTGACTCTAAATGACTGTTGGATGTGAATTATGACTTTGTCAACTAAAATAAGTGTGTTTAAAGTCATTTCTGTTCCTGAAACGGGTCAAAATTGAAGCATTTGAGTAAGCAAAACTCTGTAAAAATGGCAATTTTGGTCACTGTGAGGGTTTAAAAAGTGGTTATTCAACATGAGGCACGATCCAATTGACATTTTGAATCATTTTTGGTACAGTCCAAAAAATCAATTTTCGGATGAAAAACGATGACTCCGGACCTGTCGAACGATCCCAAAATGGTCAATATGGATGAAATTTCAACATTTAATCTTTTGACTCTAAATGACTGTTGGATGTGAATTATGACTTTGTCAACTAGAATAAGTGTGTTTAAAGTCATTTCTCTGCCTGAAACGGGTCAAAATGGAAGCTTTTGAGATAGCAAAACTCTGTAAAAATGGCAATTTTGGTCACTTTGAGGGTTTAAAAAGTGGTTATTCAACATGAGGCACGATCCAATTGACATTTTGAATCATTTTTGGTACAGTCCGAAAAATCAATTTTCGGATGAAAAACGATGACTCCGGACCTGTCGAACGATCCCAAAATGGTCAATATGGATGAAATTTCAACATTTAATCTTTTGACTCTAAATGACTGTTGGATGTGAATTATGACTTTGTCAACTAGAATAAGTGTGTTTAAAGTCATTTCTGTGCCTGAAACGGGTCAAAATTGAAGCTTTTGAGTAAGCAAAACTCTGTAAAAATTGCAATTTTGGTCACTGTGAGGGTTTAAAAAGTGGTTATTCAACATGAGGCACGATCCAATTGACATTTTGAATCATTTTTGGTACAGTCCAAAAAATCAATTTTCGGATGAAAAACGATGACTCCGGACCTGTCGAACGATCCCAAAATGGTCAATATGGATGAAATTTCAACATTTAATCTTTTGACTCTAAATGACTGTTGGATGTGAATTATGACTTTGTCAACTAGAATAAGTGTGTTTAAAGTCATTTCTGTGCCTGAAACGGGTCAAAATGGAAGCTTTTGATATAGCAAAACTCTGTAAAAATGGCAATTTTGGTCACTGTGAGGGTTTAAAAAGTGGTTATTCAACATGAGGCACGATCCAATTGACATTTTGAATCATTTTTGGTACAGTCCAAAAAATCAATTTTCGGATGAAAAATGATGACTCCGGACCTGTCGAACGATCCCAAAATGGTCAATATGGATGAAATTTCAACATTTAATCTTTTGACTCTAAATGACTGTTGGATGTGAATTATGACTTTGTCAACTAGAATAAGTGTGTTTAAAGTCATTTCTGTGCCTGAAACGGGTCAAAATGGAAGCTTTTGAGTAAGCAAAACTTTGTAAAAATGGCAATTTTGGTCACTGTGAGGGTTTAAAAAGTGGTTATTCAACATGAGGCACGATCCAATTGACATTTTGAATCATTTTTGGTACAGTCCAAAAAATCTATTTTCGGATGAAAAACGATGACTCCGGACCTGTCGAACGATCCCAAAATGGTCAATATGGATGAAATTTCAACATTTAATCTTTTGACTCTAAATGACTGTTGGATGTGAATTATGACTTTGTCAACTAGAATAAGTGTGTTTAAAGTCATTTCTGTGCCTGGAACGGGTCAAAATTGAAGCTTTTGAGTAAGCAAAACTCTGTAAAAATGGCAATTTTGGTCACTGTGAGGGTTTAAAAAGTGGTTATTCAACATGAGGCACGATCCAATTGACATTTTGAATCATTTTTGGTACAGTCCGAAAAATCAATTTTCGGATGAAAAACGATGACTCCGGACCTGTCTAACGATCCCAAAATGGTCAATATGGATGAAATTTCAACATTTAATCTTTTGACTCTAAATGACTGTTGGATGTGAATTATGACTTTGTCAACTAAAATAAGTGTGTTTAAAGTCATTTCTGTTCCTGAAACGGGTCAAAATTGAAGCATTTGAGTAAGCAAAACTCTGTAAAAATGGCAATTTTGGTCACTGTGAGGGTTTAAAAAGTGGTTATTCAACATGAGGCACGATCCAATTGACATTTTGAATCATTTTTGGTACAGTCCAAAAAATCAATTTTCGGATGAAGAACGATGACTCCGGACCTGTCGAACGATCCCAAAATGGTCAATATGGATGAAATTTCAACATTTAATCTTTTGACTCTAAATGACTGTTGGATGTGAATTATGACTTTGTCAACTAGAATAAGTGTGTTTAAAGTCATTTCTGTGCCTGAAACGGGTCAAAATGGAAGCTTTTGATATAGCAAAACTCTGTAAAAATGGCAATTTTGGTCACTGTGAGGGTTTAAAAAGTGGTTATTCAACATGAGGCACGATCCAATTGACATTTTGAATCATTTTTGGTACAGTCCAAAAAATCAATTTTCGGATGAAAAATGATGACTCCGGACCTGTCGAACAATCCCAAAATGGTCAATATGGATGAAATTTCAACATTTAATCTTTTGACTCTAAATGACTGTTGGATGTGAATTATGACTTTGTCAACTAGAATAAGTGTGTTTAAAGTCATTTCTGTGCCTGAAACGGGTCAAAATGGAAGCTTTTGAGTAAGCAAAACTCTGTAAAAATGGCAATTTTGGTCACTGTGAGGGTTTAAAAAGTGGTTATTAAACATGAGGCACAATCCAATTGACATTTTGAATCATTTTTGGTACAGTCCGAAAAATCAATTTTCGGATGAAAAACGATGACTCCGGACCTGTCGAACGATCCCAAAATGGTCAATATGGATGAAATTTCAACATTTAATCTTTTGACTCTAAATGACTGTTGGATGTGAATTATGACTTTGTCAACTAGAATAAGTGTGTTTAAAGTCATTTCTGTGCCTGAAACGGGTCAAAATGGAAGCTTTTGCGATAGCAAAACTCTGTAAAAAAGGCAATTTTGGTCACTGTGAGGGTTTAAAAAGTGGTTATTCAACATGAGGCATGATCCAATTGACATTTTGAATCATTTTTGATACAGTCCAAAAAATCAATTTTCGGATGAAAAACGATGACTCCGGACCTGTCGAACGATCTCAAAATGGTCTATGATGATGAAATTTCAACATTTAATCTTTTGACTCTAAATGACTGTTGGATGTGAATTATGACTTTGTCAACTAGAATAAGTGTGTTTAAAGTCATTTCTGTGCCTGGAACGGGTCAAAATGGAAGCTTTTGAGTAAGCAAAACTCTGTAAAAATGGCAATTTTGGTCACTGTGAGGGTTTAAAAAGTGGTTATTCAACATGAGGCACGATCCAATTGACATTTTGAATCATTTTTGGTACAGTCAGAAAAATCAATTTTCGGATGAAAAACGATGACTCCGGACCTGTCGAACGATCCCAAAATGGTCAATATGGATGAAATTTCAACATTTAATCTTTTGATTCTAAATGACTGTTGGATGTGAATTATGACTTTGTCAACTAGAATAAGTGTGTTTAAAGTCATTTCTGTGCCTGGAACGGGTCAAAATGGAAGCTTTTGAGTAAGCAAAACTCTGTAAAAATGGCAATTTTGGTCACTGTGAGGGTTTAAAAAGTGGTTATTCAACATGAGGCACGATCCAATTGACATTTTGAATCATTTTTGGTACAGTCCAAAAAATCAATTTTCGGATGAAAAACGATGACTCCGGACCTGTCTAACGATCCCAAAATGGTCAATATGGATGAAATTTCAACATTTAATCTTTTGACTCTAAATGACTGTTGGATGTGAATTATGACTTTGTCAACTAAAATAAGTGTGTTTAAAGTCATTTCTGTTCCTGAAACGGGTCAAAATTGAAGCATTTGAGTAAGCAAAACTCTGTAAAAATGGCAATTTTGGTCACTGTGAGGGTTTAAAAAGTGGTTATTCAACATGAGGCACGATCCAATTGACATTTTGAATTCTTTTTGGTACAGTCCAAAAAATCAATTTTCGGATGAAGAACGATGACTCCGGACCTGTCGAACGATCCCAAAATGGTCAATATGGATGAAATTTCAACATTTAATCTTTTGACTCTAAATGACTGTTGGATGTGAATTATGACTTTGTCAACTAGAATAAGTGTGTTTAAAGTCATTTCTGTGCCTGAAACGGGTCAAAATGGAAGCTTTTGATATAGCAAAACTCTGTAAAAATGGCAATTTTGGTCACTGTGAGGGTTTAAAAAGTGGTTATTCAACATGAGGCACGATCCAATTGACATTTTGAATCATTTTTGGTACAGTCCAAAAAATCAATTTTCGGATGAAAAATGATGACTCCGGACCTGTCGAACGGATCCCAAAATGGTCAATATGGATGAAATTTCAACATTTAATCTTTTGACTCTAAATGACTGTTGGATGTGAATTATGACTTTGTCAACTAGAATAAGTGTGTTTAAAGTCATTTCTGTGCTGAAACGGGTCAAAATGGAAGCTTTTGAGTAAGCAAACTCTGTAAAAATGGCAATTTTGGTCACTGTGAGGGTTTAAAAAGTGGTTATTAAACATGAGGCACAATCCAATTGACATTTTGAATCATTTTTGGTACAGTCCGAAAAATCAATTTTCGGATGAAAAACGATGACTCCGGACCTGTCGAACAGATCCCAAAATGGTCAATATGGATGAAATTTCAACATTTAATCTTTTGACTCTAAATGACTGTTGGATGTGAATTATGACTTTGTCAACTAGAATAAGTGTGTTTAAAGTCATTTCTGTGCCTGAAACGGGTCAAAATGGAAGCTTTTGCGATAGCAAAACTCTGTAAAAAAAGGCAATTTTGGTCACTGTGAGGGTTTAAAAAGTGGTTATTCAACATGAGGCATGATCCAATTGACATTTTGAATCATTTTTGATACAGTCCAAAAATCAATTTTCGGATGAAAAACGATGACTCCGGACCTGTCGAACGATCTCAAAAATGGTCTATGATGATGAAATTTCAACATTTAATCTTTTGACTCTAAATGACTGTTGGATGTGAATTATGACTTTGTCAACTAGAATAAGTGTGTTTAAAGTCATTTCTGTGCCTGGAACGGGTCAAAATGGAAGCTTTTGAGTAAGCAAAACTCTGTAAAAATGGCAATTTTGGTCACTGTGAGGGTTTAAAAAGTGGTTATTCAACATGAGGCACGATCCAATTGACATTTTGAATCATTTTTGGTACAGTCCAAAAAATCAATTTTCGGATGAAAAACGATGACTCCGGACCTGTCGAACGATCCCAAAATGGTCAATATGGATGAAATTTCAACATTTAATCTTTTGACTCTAAATGACTGTTGGATGTGAATTATGACTTTGTCAACTAGAATAAGTGTGTTTAAAGTCATTTCTGTGCCTGAAACGGGTCAAAATTGAAGCTTTTGAGTAAGCAAAACTCTGTAAAAATTGCAATTTTGGTCACTGTGAGGGTTTAAAAAGTGGTTATTCAACATGAGGCACGATCCAATTGACATTTTGAATCATTTTTGGTACAGTCCAAAAAATCAATTTTCGGATGAAAAACGATGACTCCGGACCTGTCGAACGATCCCAAAATGGTCAATATGGATGAAATTTCAACATTTAATCTTTTGACTCTAAATGACTGTTGGATGTGAATTATGACTTTGTCAACTAGAATAAGTGTGTTTAAAGTCATTTCTGTGCCTGAAACGGGTCAAAATGGAAGCTTTTGATATAGCAAAACTCTGTAAAAATGGCAATTTTGGTCACTGTGAGGGTTTAAAAAGTGGTTATTCAACATGAGGCACGATCCAATTGACATTTTGAATCATTTTTGGTACAGTCCAAAAAATCAATTTTCGGATGAAAAATGATGACTCCGGACCTGTCGAACGATCCCAAAATGGTCAATATGGATGAAATTTCAACATTTAATCTTTTGACTCTAAATGACTGTTGGATGTGAATTATGACTTTGTCAACTAGAATAAGTGTGTTTAAAGTCATTTCTGTGCCTGAAACGGGTCAAAATGGAAGCTTTTGAGTAAGCAAAACTTTGTAAAAATGGCAATTTTGGTCACTGTGAGGGTTTAAAAAGTGGTTATTCAACATGAGGCACGATCCAATTGACATTTTGAATCATTTTTGGTACAGTCCAAAAAATCAATTTTCGGATGAAAAATGATGACTCCGGACCTGTCGAACGATCCCAAAATGGTCAATATGGATGAAATTTCAACATTTAATCTTTTGACTCTAAATGACTGTTGGATGTGAATTATGACTTTGTCAACTAGAATAAGTGTGTTTAAAGTCATTTCTGTGCCTGAAACGGGTCAAAATGGAAGCTTTTGAGTAAGCAAAACTTTGTAAAAATGGCAATTTTGGTCACTGTGAGGGTTTAAAAAGTGGTTATTCAACATGAGGCACGATCCAATTGACATTTTGAATCATTTTTGGTACAGTCCAAAAAATCTATTTTCGGATGAAAAACGATGACTCCGGACCTGTCGAACGATCCCAAAATGGTCAATATGGATGAAATTTCAACATTTAATCTTTTGACTCTAAATGACTGTTGGATGTGAATTATGACTTTGTCAACTAGAATAAGTGTGTTTAAAGTCATTTCTGTGCCTGGAACGGGTCAAAATTGAAGCTTTTGAGTAAGCAAAACTCTGTAAAAATGGCAATTTTGGTCACTGTGAGGGTTTAAAAAGTGGTTATTCAACATGAGGCACGATCCAATTGACATTTTGAATCATTTTTGGTACAGTCCGAAAAATCAATTTTCGGATGAAAAACGAAGACTCCGGACCTGTCTAACGATCCCAAAATGGTCAATATGGATGAAATTTCAACATTTAATCTTTTGACTCTAAATGACTGTTGGATGTGAATTATGACTTTGTCAACTAAAATAAGTGTGTTTAAAGTCATTTCTGTTCCTGAAACGGGTCAAAATTGAAGCATTTGAGTAAGCAAAACTCTGTAAAAATGGCAATTTTGGTCACTGTGAGGGTTTAAAAAGTGGTTATTCAACATGAGGCACGATCCAATTGACATTTTGAATCATTTTTGGTACAGTCCAAAAAATCAATTTTCGGATGAAGAACGATGACTCCGGACCTGTCGAACGATCCCAAAATGGTCAATATGGATGAAATTTCAACATTTAATCTTTTGACTCTAAATGACTGTTGGATGTGAATTATGACTTTGTCAACTAGAATAAGTGTGTTTAAAGTCATTTCTGTGCCTGAAACGGGTCAAAATGGAAGCTTTTGATATAGCAAAACTCTGTAAAAATGGCAATTTTGGTCACTGTGAGGGTTTAAAAAGTGGTTATTCAACATGAGGCACGATCCAATTGACATTTTGAATCATTTTTGGTACAGTCCAAAAAATCAATTTTCGGATGAAAAATGATGACTCCGGACCTGTCGAACAATCCCAAAATGGTCAATATGGATGAAATTTCAACATTTAATCTTTTGACTCTAAATGACTGTTGGATGTGAATTATGACTTTGTCAACTAGAATAAGTGTGTTTAAAGTCATTTCTGTGCCTGAAACGGGTCAAAATGGAAGCTTTTGAGTAAGCAAAACTCTGTAAAAATGGCAATTTTGGTCACTGTGAGGGTTTAAAAAGTGGTTATTAAACATGAGGCACAATCCAATTGACATTTTGAATCATTTTTGGTACAGTCCGAAAAATCAATTTTCGGATGAAAAACGATGACTCCGGACCTGTCGAACGATCCCAAAATGGTCAATATGGATGAAATTTCAACATTTAATCTTTTGACTCTAAATGACTGTTGGATGTGAATTATGACTTTGTCAACTAGAATAAGTGTGTTTAAAGTCATTTCTGTGCCTGAAACGGGTCAAAATGGAAGCTTTTGCGATAGCAAAACTCTGTAAAAAAGGCAATTTTGGTCACTGTGAGGGTTTAAAAAGTGGTTATTCAACATGAGGCATGATCCAATTGACATTTTGAATCATTTTTGATACAGTCCAAAAAATCAATTTTCGGATGAAAAACGATGACTCCGGACCTGTCGAACGATCTCAAAATGGTCTATGATGATGAAATTTCAACATTTAATCTTTTGACTCTAAATGACTGTTGGATGTGAATTATGACTTTGTCAACTAGAATAAGTGTGTTTAAAGTCATTTCTGTGCCTGGAACGGGTCAAAATGGAAGCTTTTGAGTAAGCAAAACTCTGTAAAAATGGCAATTTTGGTCACTGTGAGGGTTTAAAAAGTGGTTATTCAACATGAGGCACGATCCAATTGACATTTTGAATCATTTTTGGTACAGTCAGAAAAATCAATTTTCGGATGAAAAACGATGACTCCGGACCTGTCGAACGATCCCAAAATGGTCAATATGGATGAAATTTCAACATTTAATCTTTTGATTCTAAATGACTGTTGGATGTGAATTATGACTTTGTCAACTAGAATAAGTGTGTTTAAAGTCATTTCTGTGCCTGGAACGGGTCAAAATGGAAGCTTTTGAGTAAGCAAAACTCTGTAAAAATGGCAATTTTGGTCACTGTGAGGGTTTAAAAAGTGGTTATTCAACATGAGGCACGATCCAATTGACATTTTGAATCATTTTTGGTACAGTCCAAAAAATCAATTTTCGGATGAAAAACGATGACTCCGGACCTGTCTAACGATCCCAAAATGGTCAATATGGATGAAATTTCAACATTTAATCTTTTGACTCTAAATGACTGTTGGATGTGAATTATGACTTTGTCAACTAAAATAAGTGTGTTTAAAGTCATTTCTGTTCCTGAAACGGGTCAAAATTGAAGCATTTGAGTAAGCAAAACTCTGTAAAAATGGCAATTTTGGTCACTGTGAGGGTTTAAAAAGTGGTTATTCAACATGAGGCACGATCCAATTGACATTTTGAATTCTTTTTGGTACAGTCCAAAAAATCAATTTTCGGATGAAGAACGATGACTCCGGACCTGTCGAACGATCCCAAAATGGTCAATATGGATGAAATTTCAACATTTAATCTTTTGACTCTAAATGACTGTTGGATGTGAATTATGACTTTGTCAACTAGAATAAGTGTGTTTAAAGTCATTTCTGTGCCTGAAACGGGTCAAAATGGAAGCTTTTGATATAGCAAAACTCTGTAAAAATGGCAATTTTGGTCACTGTGAGGGTTTAAAAAGTGGTTATTCAACATGAGGCACGATCCAATTGACATTTTGAATCATTTTTGGTACAGTCCAAAAAATCAATTTTCGGATGAAAAATGATGACTCCGGACCTGTCGAACGATCCCAAAATGGTCAATATGGATGAAATTTCAACATTTAATCTTTTGACTCTAAATGACTGTTGGATGTGAATTATGACTTTGTCAACTAGAATAAGTGTGTTTAAAGTCATTTCTGTGCCTGAAACGGGTCAAAATGGAAGCTTTTGAGTAAGCAAAACTCTGTAAAAATGGCAATTTTGGTCACTGTGAGGGTTTAAAAAGTGGTTATTAAACATGAGGCACAATCCAATTGACATTTTGAATCATTTTTGGTACAGTCCGAAAAATCAATTTTCGGATGAAAAACGATGACTCCGGACCTGTCGAACGATCCCAAAATGGTCAATATGGATGAAATTTCAACATTTAATCTTTTGACTCTAAATGACTGTTGGATGTGAATTATGACTTTGTCAACTAGAATAAGTGTGTTTAAAGTCATTTCTGTGCCTGAAACGGGTCAAAATGGAAGCTTTTGCGATAGCAAAACTCTGTAAAAAAGGCAATTTTGGTCACTGTGAGGGTTTAAAAAGTGGTTATTCAACATGAGGCATGATCCAATTGACATTTTGAATCATTTTTGATACAGTCCAAAAAATCAATTTTCGGATGAAAAACGATGACTCCGGACCTGTCGAACGATCTCAAAATGGTCTATGATGATGAAATTTCAACATTTAATCTTTTGACTCTAAATGACTGTTGGATGTGAATTATGACTTTGTCAACTAGAATAAGTGTGTTTAAAGTCATTTCTGTGCCTGGAACGGGTCAAAATGGAAGCTTTTGAGTAAGCAAAACTCTGTAAAAATGGCAATTTTGGTCACTGTGAGGGTTTAAAAAGTGGTTATTCAACATGAGGCACGATCCAATTGACATTTTGAATCATTTTTGGTACAGTCAGAAAAATCAATTTTCGGATGAAAAACGATGACTCCGGACCTGTCGAACGATCCCAAAATGGTCAATATGGATGAAATTTCAACATTTAATCTTTTGATTCTAAATGACTGTTGGATGTGAATTATGACTTTGTCAACTAGAATAAGTGTGTTTAAAGTCATTTCTGTGCCTGGAACGGGTCAAAATGGAAGCTTTTGAGTAAGCAAAACTCTGTAAAAATGGCAATTTTGGTCACTGTGAGGGTTTAAAAAGTGGTTATTCAACATGAGGCACGATCCAATTGACATTTTGAATCATTTTTGGTACAGTCCAAAAAATCAATTTTCGGATGAAAAACGATGACTCCGGACCTGTCGAACGATCCCAAAATGGTCAATATGGATGAAATTTCAACATTTAATCTTTTGACTCTAAATGACTGTTGGATGTGAATTATGACTTTGTCAACTAGAATAAGTGTGTTTAAAGTCATTTCTGTGCCTGAAACGGGTCAAAATTGAAGCTTTTGAGTAAGCAAAACTCTGTAAAAATTGCAATTTTGGTCACTGTGAGGGTTTAAAAAGTGGTTATTCAACATGAGGCACGATCCAATTGACATTTTGAATCATTTTTGGTACAGTCCAAAAAATCAATTTTCGGATGAAAAACGATGACTCCGGACCTGTCGAACGATCCCAAAATGGTCAATATGGATGAAATTTCAACATTTAATCTTTTGACTCTAAATGACTGTTGGATGTGAATTATGACTTTGTCAACTAGAATAAGTGTGTTTAAAGTCATTTCTGTGCCTGAAACGGGTCAAAATGGAAGCTTTTGATATAGCAAAACTCTGTAAAAATGGCAATTTTGGTCACTGTGAGGGTTTAAAAAGTGGTTATTCAACATGAGGCACGATCCAATTGACATTTTGAATCATTTTTGGTACAGTCCAAAAAATCAATTTTCGGATGAAAAATGATGACTCCGGACCTGTCGAACGATCCCAAAATGGTCAATATGGATGAAATTTCAACATTTAATCTTTTGACTCTAAATGACTGTTGGATGTGAATTATGACTTTGTCAACTAGAATAAGTGTGTTTAAAGTCATTTCTGTGCCTGAAACGGGTCAAAATGGAAGCTTTTGAGTAAGCAAAACTTTGTAAAAATGGCAATTTTGGTCACTGTGAGGGTTTAAAAAGTGGTTATTCAACATGAGGCACGATCCAATTGACATTTTGAATCATTTTTGGTACAGTCCAAAAAATCTATTTTCGGATGAAAAACGATGACTCCGGACCTGTCGAACGATCCCAAAATGGTCAATATGGATGAAATTTCAACATTTAATCTTTTGACTCTAAATGACTGTTGGATGTGAATTATGACTTTGTCAACTAGAATAAGTGTGTTTAAAGTCATTTCTGTGCCTGGAACGGGTCAAAATTGAAGCTTTTGAGTAAGCAAAACTCTGTAAAAATGGCAATTTTGGTCACTGTGAGGGTTTAAAAAGTGGTTATTCAACATGAGGCACGATCCAATTGACATTTTGAATCATTTTTGGTACAGTCCGAAAAATCAATTTTCGGATGAAAAACGAAGACTCCGGACCTGTCTAACGATCCCAAAATGGTCAATATGGATGAAATTTCAACATTTAATCTTTTGACTCTAAATGACTGTTGGATGTGAATTATGACTTTGTCAACTAAAATAAGTGTGTTTAAAGTCATTTCTGTTCCTGAAACGGGTCAAAATTGAAGCATTTGAGTAAGCAAAACTCTGTAAAAATGGCAATTTTGGTCACTGTGAGGGTTTAAAAAGTGGTTATTCAACATGAGGCACGATCCAATTGACATTTTGAATCATTTTTGGTACAGTCCAAAAAATCAATTTTCGGATGAAGAACGATGACTCCGGACCTGTCGAACGATCCCAAAATGGTCAATATGGATGAAATTTCAACATTTAATCTTTTGACTCTAAATGACTGTTGGATGTGAATTATGACTTTGTCAACTAGAATAAGTGTGTTTAAAGTCATTTCTGTGCCTGAAACGGGTCAAAATGGAAGCTTTTGATATAGCAAAACTCTGTAAAAATGGCAATTTTGGTCACTGTGAGGGTTTAAAAAGTGGTTATTCAACATGAGGCACGATCCAATTGACATTTTGAATCATTTTTGGTACAGTCCAAAAAATCAATTTTCGGATGAAAAATGATGACTCCGGACCTGTCGAACGATCCCAAAATGGTCAATATGGATGAAATTTCAACATTTAATCTTTTGACTCTAAATGACTGTTGGATGTGAATTATGACTTTGTCAACTAGAATAAGTGTGTTTAAAGTCATTTCTGTGCCTTAAACGGGTCAAAATGGAAGCTTTTGAGTAAGCAAAACTCTGTAAAAATGGCAATTTTGGTCACTGTGAGGGTTTAAAAAGTGGTTATTAAACATGAGGCACAATCCAATTGACATTTTGAATCATTTTTGGTACAGTCCGAAAAATCAATTTTCGGATGAAAAACGATGACTCCGGACCTGTCGAACGATCCCAAAATGGTCAATATGGATGAAATTTCAACATTTAATCTTTTGACTCTAAATGACTGTTGGATGTGAATTATGACTTTGTCAACTAGAATAAGTGTGTTTAAAGTCATTTCTGTGCCTGAAACGGGTCAAAATGGAAGCTTTTGCGATAGCAAAACTCTGTAAAAAAGGCAATTTTGGTCACTGTGAGGGTTTAAAAAGTGGTTATTCAACATGAGGCATGATCCAATTGACATTTTGAATCATTTTTGATACAGTCCAAAAAATCAATTTTCGGATGAAAAACGATGACTCCGGACCTGTCGAACGATCTCAAAATGGTCTATGATGATGAAATTTCAACATTTAATCTTTTGACTCTAAATGACTGTTGGATGTGAATTATGACTTTGTCAACTAGAATAAGTGTGTTTAAAGTCATTTCTGTGCCTGGAACGGGTCAAAATGGAAGCTTTTGAGTAAGCAAAACTCTGTAAAAATGGCAATTTTGGTCACTGTGAGGGTTTAAAAAGTGGTTATTCAACATGAGGCACGATCCAATTGACATTTTGAATCATTTTTGGTACAGTCAGAAAAATCAATTTTCGGATGAAAAACGATGACTCCGGACCTGTCGAACGATCCCAAAATGGTCAATATGGATGAAATTTCAACATTTAATCTTTTGATTCTAAATGACTGTTGGATGTGAATTATGACTTTGTCAACTAGAATAAGTGTGTTTAAAGTCATTTCTGTGCCTGGAACGGGTCAAAATGGAAGCTTTTGAGTAAGCAAAACTCTGTAAAAATGGCAATTTTGGTCACTGTGAGGGTTTAAAAAGTGGTTATTCAACATGAGGCACGATCCAATTGACATTTTGAATCATTTTTGGTACAGTCCAAAAAATCAATTTTCGGATGAAAAACGATGACTCCGGACCTGTCGAACGATCCCAAAATGGTCAATATGGATGAAATTTCAACATTTAATCTTTTGACTCTAAATGACTGTTGGATGTGAATTATGACTTTGTCAACTAGAATAAGTGTGTTTAAAGTCATTTCTGTGCCTGAAACGGGTCAAAATGGAAGCTTTTGAGATAGCAAAACTCTGTAAAAATGGCAATTTTGGTCACTGTGAGGGTTTAAAAAGTGGTTATTCAACATGAGGCACGATCCAATTGACATTTTGAATCATTTTTGGTACAGTCCGAAAAATCAATTTTCGGATGAAAAACGATGACTCCGGACCTGTCGAACGATCCCAAAATGGTCAATATGGATGAAATTTCAACATTTAATCTTTTGACTCTAAATGACTGTTGGATGTGAATTATGACTTTGTCAACTAGAATAAGTGTGTTTAAAGTCATTTCTGTGCCTGAAACGGGTCAAAATTGAAGCTTTTGAGTAAGCAAAACTCTGTAAAAATTGCAATTTTGGTCACTGTGAGGGTTTAAAAAGTGGTTATTCAACATGAGGCACAATCCAATTGACATTTTGAATCATTTTTGGTACAGTCCAAAAAATCAATTTTCGGATGAAAAATGATGACTCCGGACCTGTCGAACGATCCCAAAATGGTCAATATGGATGAAATTTCAACATTTAATCTTTTGACTCTAAATGACTGTTGGATGTGAATTATGACTTTGTCAACTAAAATAAGTGTGTTTAAAGTCATTTCTGTGCCTGAAACGGGTCAAAATTGAAGCTTTTGAGTAAGCAAAACTCTGTAAAAATGGCAATTTTGGTCACTGTGAGGGTTTAAAAAGTGGTTATTCAACATGAGGCACGATCCAATTGACATTTTGAATCATTTTTGGTACAGTCCGAAAAATCAATTTTCGGATGAAAAACGATGACTCCGGACCTGTCTAACGATCCCAAAATGGTCAATATGGATGAAATTTCAACATTTAATCTTTTGACTCTAAATGACTGTTGGATGTGAATTATGACTTTGTCAACTAAAATAAGTGTGTTTAAAGTCATTTCTGTTCCTGAAACGGGTCAAAATTGAAGCATTTGAGTAAGCAAAACTCTGTAAAAATGGCAATTTTGGTCACTGTGAGGGTTTAAAAAGTGGTTATTCAACATGAGGCACGATCCAATTGACATTTTGAATCATTTTTGGTGCAGTCCAAAAAATCAATTTTCGGATGAAAAACGATGACTCCGGACCTGTCGAACGATCCCAAAATGGTCAATATGGATGAAATTTCAACATTTAATCTTTTGACTCTAAATGACTGTTGGATGTGAATTATGACTTTGTCAACTAGAATAAGTGTGTTTAAAGTCATTTCTCTGCCTGAAACGGGTCAAAATGGAAGCTTTTGAGATAGCAAAACTCTGTAAAAATGGCAATTTTGGTCACTGTGAGGGTTTAAAAAGTGGTTATTCAACATGAGGCACGATCCAATTGACATTTTGAATCATTTTTGGTACAGTCCGAAAAATCAATTTTCGGATGAAAAACGATGACTCCGGACCTGTCGAACGATCCCAAAATGGTCAATATGGATGAAATTTCAACATTTAATCTTTTGACTCTAAATGACTGTTGGATGTGAATTTTGACTTTGTCAACTAGAATAAGTGTGTTTAAAGTCATTTCTGTGCCTGAAACGGGTCAAAATGGAAGCTTTTGATATAGCAAAACTCTGTAAAAATGGCAATTTTGGTCACTGTGAGGGTTTAAAAAGTGGTTATTCAACATGAGGCACGATCCAATTGACATTTTGAATCATTTTTGGTACAGTCCAAAAAATCAATTTTCGGATGAAAAATGATGACTCCGGACCTGTCGAACGATCCCAAAATGGTCAATATGGATGAAATTTCAACATTTAATCTTTTGACTCTAAATGACTGTTGGATGTGAATTATGACTTTGTCAACTAGAATAAGTGTGTTTAAAGTCATTTCTGTGCCTGAAACGGGTCAAAATGGAAGCTTTTGAGTAAGCAAAACTCTGTAAAAATGGCAATTTTGGTCACTGTGAGGGTTTAAAAAGTGGTTATTAAACATGAGGCACAATCCAATTGACATTTTGAATCATTTTTGGTACAGTCCGAAAAATCAATTTTCGGATGAAAAACGATGACTCCGGACCTGTCGAACGATCCCAAAATGGTCAATATGGATGAAATTTCAACATTTAATCTTTTGACTCTAAATGACTGTTGGATGTGAATTATGACTTTGTCAACTAGAATAAGTGTGTTTAAAGTCATTTCTGTGCCTGAAACGGGTCAAAATGGAAGCTTTTGCGATAGCAAAACTCTGTAAAAAAGGCAATTTTGGTCACTGTGAGGGTTTAAAAAGTGGTTATTCAACATGAGGCATGATCCAATTGACATTTTGAATCATTTTTGATACAGTCCAAAAAATCAATTTTCGGATGAAAAACGATGACTCCGGACCTGTCGAACGATCTCAAAATGGTCTATGATGATGAAATTTCAACATTTAATCTTTTGACTCTAAATGACTGTTGGATGTGAATTATGACTTTGTCAACTAGAATAAGTGTGTTTAAAGTCATTTCTGTGCCTGGAACGGGTCAAAATGGAAGCTTTTGAGTAAGCAAAACTCTGTAAAAATGGCAATTTTGGTCACTGTGAGGGTTTAAAAAGTGGTTATTCAACATGAGGCACGATCCAATTGACATTTTGAATCATTTTTGGTACAGTCAGAAAAATCAATTTTCGGATGAAAAACGATGACTCCGGACCTGTCGAACGATCCCAAAATGGTCAATATGGATGAAATTTCAACATTTAATCTTTTGATTCTAAATGACTGTTGGATGTGAATTATGACTTTGTCAACTAGAATAAGTGTGTTTAAAGTCATTTCTGTGCCTGGAACGGGTCAAAATGGAAGCTTTTGAGTAAGCAAAACTCTGTAAAAATGGCAATTTTGGTCACTGTGAGGGTTTAAAAAGTGGTTATTCAACATGAGGCACGATCCAATTGACATTTTGAATCATTTTTGGTACAGTCCAAAAAATCAATTTTCGGATGAAAAACGATGACTCCGGACCTGTCGAACGATCCCAAAATGGTCAATATGGATGAAATTTCAACATTTAATCTTTTGACTCTAAATGACTGTTGGATGTGAATTATGACTTTGTCAACTAGAATAAGTGTGTTTAAAGTCATTTCTGTGCCTGAAACGGGTCAAAATTGAAGCTTTTGAGTAAGCAAAACTCTGTAAAAATTGCAATTTTGGTCACTGTGAGGGTTTAAAAAGTGGTTATTCAACATGAGGCACGATCCAATTGACATTTTGAATCATTTTTGGTACAGTCCAAAAAATCAATTTTCGGATGAAAAACGATGACTCCGGACCTGTCGAACGATCCCAAAATGGTCAATATGGATGAAATTTCAACATTTAATCTTTTGACTCTAAATGACTGTTGGATGTGAATTATGACTTTGTCAACTAGAATAAGTGTGTTTAAAGTCATTTCTGTGCCTGAAACGGGTCAAAATGGAAGCTTTTGATATAGCAAAACTCTGTAAAAATGGCAATTTTGGTCACTGTGAGGGTTTAAAAAGTGGTTATTCAACATGAGGCACGATCCAATTGACATTTTGAATCATTTTTGGTACAGTCCAAAAAATCAATTTTCGGATGAAAAATGATGACTCCGGACCTGTCGAACGATCCCAAAATGGTCAATATGGATGAAATTTCAACATTTAATCTTTTGACTCTAAATGACTGTTGGATGTGAATTATGACTTTGTCAACTAGAATAAGTGTGTTTAAAGTCATTTCTGTGCCTGAAACGGGTCAAAATGGAAGCTTTTGAGTAAGCAAAACTTTGTAAAAATGGCAATTTTGGTCACTGTGAGGGTTTAAAAAGTGGTTATTCAACATGAGGCACGATCCAATTGACATTTTGAATCATTTTTGGTACAGTCCAAAAAATCTATTTTCGGATGAAAAACGATGACTCCGGACCTGTCGAACGATCCCAAAATGGTCAATATGGATGAAATTTCAACATTTAATCTTTTGACTCTAAATGACTGTTGGATGTGAATTATGACTTTGTCAACTAGAATAAGTGTGTTTAAAGTCATTTCTGTGCCTGGAACGGGTCAAAATTGAAGCTTTTGAGTAAGCAAAACTCTGTAAAAATGGCAATTTTGGTCACTGTGAGGGTTTAAAAAGTGGTTATTCAACATGAGGCACGATCCAATTGACATTTTGAATCATTTTTGGTACAGTCCGAAAAATCAATTTTCGGATGAAAAACGAAGACTCCGGACCTGTCGAACGATCCCAAAATGGTCAATATGGATGAAATTTCAACATTTAATCTTTTGACTCTAAATGACTGTTGGATGTGAATTATGACTTTGTCAACTAGAATAAGTGTGTTTAAAGTCATTTCTGTGCCTGAAACGGGTCAAAATGGAAGCTTTTGATATAGCAAAACTCTGTAAAAATGGCAATTTTGGTCACTGTGAGGGTTTAAAAAGTGGTTATTCAACATGAGGCACGATCCAATTGACATTTTGAATCATTTTTGGTACAGTCCAAAAAATCAATTTTCGGATGAAAAATGATGACTCCGGACCTGTCGAACGATCCCAAAATGGTCAATATGGATGAAATTTCAACATTTAATCTTTTGACTCTAAATGACTGTTGGATGTGAATTATGACTTTGTCAACTAGAATAAGTGTGTTTAAAGTCATTTCTGTGCCTGAAACGGGTCAAAATGGAAGCTTTTGAGTAAGCAAAACTCTGTAAAAATGGCAATTTTGGTCACTGTGAGGGTTTAAAAAGTGGTTATTAAACATGAGGCACAATCCAATTGACATTTTGAATCATTTTTGGTACAGTCCGAAAAATCAATTTTCGGATGAAAAACGATGACTCCGGACCTGTCGAACGATCCCAAAATGGTCAATATGGATGAAATTTCAACATTTAATCTTTTGACTCTAAATGACTGTTGGATGTGAATTATGACTTTGTCAACTAGAATAAGTGTGTTTAAAGTCATTTCTGTGCCTGAAACGGGTCAAAATGGAAGCTTTTGAGTAAGCAAAACTTTGTAAAAATGGCAATTTTGGTCACTGTGAGGGTTTAAAAAGTGGTTATTCAACATGAGGCACGATCCAATTGACATTTTGAATCATTTTTGGTACAGTCCAAAAAATCTATTTTCGGATGAAAAACGATGACTCCGGACCTGTCGAACGATCCCAAAATGGTCAATATGGATGAAATTTCAACATTTAATCTTTTGACTCTAAATGACTGTTGGATGTGAATTATGACTTTGTCAACTAGAATAAGTGTGTTTAAAGTCATTTCTGTGCCTGGAACGGGTCAAAATTGAAGCTTTTGAGTAAGCAAAACTCTGTAAAAATGGCAATTTTGGTCACTGTGAGGGTTTAAAAAGTGGTTATTCAACATGAGGCACGATCCAATTGACATTTTGAATCATTTTTGGTACAGTCCGAAAAATCAATTTTCGGATGAAAAACGAAGACTCCGGACCTGTCTAACGATCCCAAAATGGTCAATATGGATGAAATTTCAACATTCAATCTTTTGACTCTAAATGACTGTTGGATGTGAATTATGACTTTGTCAACTAGAATAAGTGTGTTTAAAGTCATTTCTGTGCCTGAAACGGGTCAAAATGGAAGCTTTTGCGATAGCAAAACTCTGTAAAAAAGGCAATTTTGGTCACTGTGAGGGTTTAAAAAGTGGTTATTCAACATGAGGCATGATCCAATTGACATTTTGAATCATTTTTGATACAGTCCAAAAAATCAATTTTCGGATGAAAAACGATGACTCCGGACCTGTCGAACGATCTCAAAATGGTCTATGATGATGAAATTTCAACATTTAATCTTTTGACTCTAAATGACTGTTGGATGTGAATTATGACTTTGTCAACTAGAATAAGTGTGTTTAAAGTCATTTCTGTGCCTGGAACGGGTCAAAATGGAAGCTTTTGAGTAAGCAAAACTCTGTAAAAATGGCAATTTTGGTCACTGTGAGGGTTTAAAAAGTGGTTATTCAACATGAGGCACGATCCAATTCACATTTTGAATCATTTTTGGTACAGTCAGAAAAATCAATTTTCGGATGAAAAACGATGACTCCGGACCTGTCGAACGATCCCAAAATGGTCAATATGGATGAAATTTCAACATTTAATCTTTTGATTCTAAATGACTGTTGGATGTGAATTATGACTTTGTCAACTAGAATAAGTGTGTTTAAAGTCATTTCTGTGCCTGGAACGGGTCAAAATGGAAGCTTTTGAGTAAGCAAAACTCTGTAAAAATGGCAATTTTGGTCACTGTGAGGGTTTAAAAAGTGGTTATTCAACATGAGGCACGATCCAATTGACATTTTGAATCATTTTTGGTACAGTCCAAAAAATCAATTTTCGGATGAAAAACGATGACTCCGGACCTGTCGAACGATCCCAAAATGGTCAATATGGATGAAATTTCAACATTTAATCTTTTGACTCTAAATGACTGTTGGATGTGAATTATGACTTTGTCAACTAGAATAAGTGTGTTTAAAGTCATTTCTGTGCCTGAAACGGGTCAAAATTGAAGCTTTTGAGTAAGCAAAACTCTGTAAAAATTGCAATTTTGGTCACTGTGAGGGTTTAAAAAGTGGTTATTCAACATGAGGCACGATCCAATTGACATTTTGAATCATTTTTGGTACAGTCCAAAAAATCAATTTTCGGATGAAAAATGATGACTCCGGACCTGTCGAACGATCCCAAAATGGTCAATATGGATGAAATTTCAACATTTAATCTTTTGACTCTAAATGACTGTTGGATGTGAATTATGACTTTGTCAACTAGAATAAGTGTGTTTAAAGTCATTTCTGTGCCTTAAACGGGTCAAAATGGAAGCTTTTGAGTAAGCAAAACTCTGTAAAAATGGCAATTTTGGTCACTGTGAGGGTTTAAAAAGTGGTTATTCAACATGAGGCACGATCCAATTGACATTTTGAATCATTTTTGGTACAGTCCAAAAAATCAATTTTCGGATGAAGAACGATGACTCCGGACCTGTCGAACGATCCCAAAATGGTCAATATGGATGAAATTTCAACATTTAATCTTTTGACTCTAAATGACTGTTGGATGTGAATTATGACTTTGTCAACTAGAATAAGTGTGTTTAAAGTCATTTCTGTGCCTGAAACGGGTCAAAATGGAAGCTTTTGATATAGCAAAACTCTGTAAAAATGGCAATTTTGGTCACTGTGAGGGTTTAAAAAGTGGTTATTCAACATGAGGCACGATCCAATTGACATTTTGAATCATTTTTGGTACAGTCCAAAAAATCAATTTTCGGATGAAAAATGATGACTCCGGACCTGTCGAACGATCCCAAAATGGTCAATATGGATGAAATTTCAACATTTAATCTTTTGACTCTAAATGACTGTTGGATGTGAATTATGACTTTGTCAACTAGAATAAGTGTGTTTAAAGTCATTTCTGTGCCTTAAACGGGTCAAAATGGAAGCTTTTGAGTAAGCAAAACTCTGTAAAAATGGCAATTTTGGTCACTGTGAGGGTTTAAAAAGTGGTTATTAAACATGAGGCACAATCCAATTGACATTTTGAATCATTTTTGGTACAGTCCGAAAAATCAATTTTCGGATGAAAAACGATGACTCCGGACCTGTCGAACGATCCCAAAATGGTCAATATGGATGAAATTTCAACATTTAATCTTTTGACTCTAAATGACTGTTGGATGTGAATTATGACTTTGTCAACTAGAATAAGTGTGTTTAAAGTCATTTCTGTGCCTGAAACGGGTCAAAATGGAAGCTTTTGCGATATGTAAAAATGGCAATTTTGGTCACTGTGAGGGTTTAAAAAGTGGTTATTCAACATGAGGCACGATCCAATTGACATTTTGAATCATTTTTGGTACAGTCCAAAAAAATCAATTATCGGATGAAAAACGATGACTCCGGACCTGTCGAACGATCCCAAAATGGTCAATATGGATGAAATTTCAACATTTAATCTTTTGACTCTAAATGACTGTTGGATGTGAATTATGACTTTGTCAACTAGAATAAGTGTGTTTAAAGTCATTTATGTGCCTGAAACGGGTCAAAATGGAAGCTTTTGAGTAAGCAAAACTCTGTAAAAATGGCAATTTTGGTCACTGTGAGGGTTTAAAAAGTGGTTATTAAACATGAGGCACAATCCAATTGACATTTTGAATCATTTTTGGTACAGTCCGAAAAATCAATTTTCGGATGAAAAACGATGACTCCGGACCTGTCGAACGATCCCAAAATGGTCAATATGGATGAAATTTCAACATTTAATCTTTTGACTCTAAATGACTGTTGGATGTGAATTATGACTTTGTCAACTAGAATAAGTGTGTTTAAAGTCATTTCTGTGCCTGAAACGGGTCAAAATGGAAGCTTTTGAGATAGCAAAACTCTGTAAAAATGGCAATTTAGGTCACTGTGAGGGTTTAAAAAGTGGTTATTCAACATGAGGCACGATCCAATTGACATTTTGAATCATTTTTGGTACAGTCCAAAAAATCAATTTTCGGATGAAAAACGATGACTCCGGACCTGTCGAACGATCCCAAAATGGTCAATATGGATGAAATTTCAACATTTAATCTTTTGACTCTAAATGACTGTTGGATGTGAATTATGACTTTGTCAACTAAAATAAGTGTGTTTAAAGTCATTTCTGTGCCTGAAACGGGTCAAAATTGAAGCTTTTGAGTAAGCAAAACTCTGTAAAAATGGCAATTTTGGTCACTGTGAGGGTTTAAAAAGTGGTTATTCAACATGAGGCACGATCCAATTGACATTTTGAATCATTTTTGGTACAGTCCGAAAAATCAATTTTCGGATGAAAAACGATGACTCCGGACCTGTCGAACGATCCCAAAATGGTCAATATGGATGAAATTTCAACATTTAATCTTTTGACTCTAAATGACTGTTGGATGTGAATTATGACTTTGTCAACTAAAATAAGTGTGTTTAAAGTCATTTCTGTGCCTGAAACGGGTCAAAATTGAAGCATTTGAGTAAGCAAAACTCTGTAAAAATGGCAATTTTGGTCACTGTGAGGGTTTAAAAAGTGGTTATTCAACATGAGGCACGATCCAATTGACATTTTGAATCATTTTTGCTACAGTCCAAAAAATCAATTTTCGGATGAAAAACGATGACTCCGGACCTGTCGAACGATCCCAAAATGGTCAATATGGATGAAATTTCAACATTTAATCTTTTGACTCTAAATGACTGTTGGATGTGAATTATGACTTTGTCAACTAGAATAAGTGTGTTTAAAGTCATTTCTGTGCCTGGAACGGGTCAAAATGGAAGCTTTTGAGTAAGCAAAACTCTGTAAAAATGGCAATTTTGGTCACTGTGAGGGTTTAAAAAGTGGTTATTCAACATGAGGCATGATCCAATTGACATTTTGAATCCTTTTTGGTACAGTCCAAAAAATCAATTTTCGGATGAAAAACGATGACTCCGGACCTGTCGAACGATCCCAAAATGGTCAATATGGATGAAATTTCAACATTTAATCTTTTGACTCTAAATGACTGTTGGATGTGAATTATGACTTTGTCAACTAGAATAAGTGTGTTTAAAGTCATTTCTGTGCCTGAAACGGGTCAAAATGGAAGCTTTTGAGTAAGCAAAACTCTGTAAAAATGGCAATTTTGGTCACTGTGAGGGTTTAAAAAGTGGTTATTCAACATGAGGCATGATCCAATTGACATTTTGAATCCTTTTTGGTACAGTCCAAAAAATCAATTTTCGGATGAAAAACGATGACTCCGGACCTGTCGAACGATCCCAAAATGGTCAATATGGATGAAATTTCAACATTTAATCTTTTGACTCTAAATGACTGTTGGATGTGAATTATGACTTTGTCAACTAGAATAAGTGTGTTTAAAGTCATTTCTGTGCCTGGAACGGGTCAAAATGGAAGCTTTTGAGTAAGCAAAACTCTGTAAAAATGGCAATTTTGGTCACTGTGAGGGTTTAAAAAGTGGTTATTCAACATGAGGCATGATCCAATTGACATTTTGAATCCTTTTTGGTACAGTCCAAAAAATCAATTTTCGGAAGAAAAACGATGACTCCGGACCTGTCGAACGATCCCAAAATGGTCAATATGGATGAAATTTCAACATTTAATCTTTTGACTCTAAATGACTGTTGGATGTGAATTATGACTTTGTCAACTAGAATAAGTGTGTTTAAAGTCATTTCTGTGCCTGAAACGGGTCAAAATGGAAGCTTTTGAGTAAGCAAAACTCTGTAAAAATGGCAATTTTGGTCACTGTGAGGGTTTAAAAAGTGGTTATTCAACATGAGGCATGATCCAATTGACATTTTGAATCCTTTTTGGTACAGTCCAAAAAATCAATTTTCGGATGAAAAACGATGACTCCGGACCTGTCGAACGATCCCAAAAATGGTCAATATGGATGAAATTTCAACATTTAATCTTTTGACTCTAAATGACTGTTGGATGTGAATTATGACTTTGTCAACTAGAATAAGTGTGTTTAAAGTCATTTCTGTGCCTGGAACGGGTCAAAATGGAAGCTTTTGAGTAAGCAAAACTCTGTAAAAATGGCAATTTTGGTCACTGTGAGGGTTTAAAAAGTGGTTATTAAACATGAGGCACGATCCAATTGACATTTTGAATCATTTTTGGTACAGTCCGAAAAATCAATTTTCGGATGAAAAACGATGACTCCGGACCTGTCGAACGATCCCAAAATGGTCAATATGGATGAAATTTCAACATTTAATCTTTTGACTCTAAATGACTGTTGGATGTGAATTATGACTTTGTCAACTAGAATAAGTGTGTTTAAAGTCATTTCTGTGCCTGAAACGGGTCAAAATGGAAGCTTTTGAGATAGCAAAACTCTGTAAAAATGGCAATTTTGGTCACTGTGAGGGTTTAAAAAGTGGTTATTCAACATGAGGCACGATCCAATTGACATTTTGAATCATTTTTGGTACAGTCCAAAAAATCAATTTTCGGATGAAAAACGATGACTCCGGACCTGTCGAACGATCCCAAAATGGTCAATATGGATGAAATTTCAACATTTAATCTTTTGACTCTAAATGACTGTTGGATGTGAATTATGACTTTGTCAACTAAAATAAGTGTGTTTAAAATCATTTCTGTGCCTGAAACGGGTCAAAATTGAAGCTTTTGAGTAAGCAAAACTCTGTAAAAATGGCAATTTTGGTCACTGTGAGGGTTTAAAAAGTGGTTATTCAACATGAGGCACGATCCAATTGACATTTTGAATCATTTTTGGTACAGTCCGAAAAATCAATTTTCGGATGAAAAACGATGACTCCGGACCTGTCGAACGATCCCAAAATGGTCAATATGGATGAAATTTCAACATTTAATCTTTTGACTCTAAATGACTGTTGGATGTGAATTATGACTTTGTCAACTAAAATAAGTGTGTTTAAAGTCATTTCTGTGCCTGAAACGGGTCAAAATTGAAGCATTTGAGTAAGCAAAACTCTGTAAAAATGGCAATTTTGGTCACTGTGAGGGTTTAAAAAGTGGTTATTCAACATGAGGCACGATCCAATTGACATTTTGAATCATTTTTGCTACAGTCCAAAAAATCAATTTTCGGATGAAAAACGATGACTCCGGACCTGTCGAACGATCCCAAAATGGTCAATATGGATGAAATTTCAACATTTAATCTTTTGACTCTAAATGACTGTTGGATGTGAATTATGACTTTGTCAACTAGAATAAGTGTGTTTAAAGTCATTTCTGTGCCTGGAACGGGTCAAAATGGAAGCTTTTGAGTAAGCAAAACTCTGTAAAAATGGCAATTTTGGTCACTGTGAGGGTTTAAAAAGTGGTTATTCAACATGAGGCATGATCCAATTGACATTTTGAATCCTTTTTGGTACAGTCCAAAAAATCAATTTTCGGATGAAAAACGATGACTCCGGACCTGTCGAACGATCCCAAAATGGTCAATATGGATGAAATTTCAACATTTAATCTTTTGACTCTAAATGACTGTTGGATGTGAATTATGACTTTGTCAACTAGAATAAGTGTGTTTAAAGTCATTTCTGTGCCTGAAACGGGTCAAAATGGAAGCTTTTGAGTAAGCAAAACTCTGTAAAAATGGCAATTTTGGTCACTGTGAGGGTTTAAAAAGTGGTTATTCAACATGAGGCATGATCCAATTGACATTTTGAATCCTTTTTGGTACAGTCCAAAAAATCAATTTTCGGATGAAAAACGATGACTCCGGACCTGTCGAACGATCCCAAAATGGTCAATATGGATGAAATTTCAACATTTAATCTTTTGACTCTAAATGACTGTTGGATGTGAATTATGACTTTGTCAACTAGAATAAGTGTGTTTAAAGTCATTTCTGTGCCTGGAACGGGTCAAAATGGAAGCTTTTGAGTAAGCAAAACTCTGTAAAAATGGCAATTTTGGTCACTGTGAGGGTTTAAAAAGTGGTTATTCAACATGAGGCATGATCCAATTGACATTTTGAATCCTTTTTGGTACAGTCCAAAAAATCAATTTTCGGAAGAAAAACGATGACTCCGGACCTGTCGAACGATCCCAAAATGGTCAATATGGATGAAATTTCAACATTTAATCTTTTGACTCTAAATGACTGTTGGATGTGAATTATGACTTTGTCAACTAGAATAAGTGTGTTTAAAGTCATTTCTGTGCCTGAAACGGGTCAAAATGGAAGCTTTTGAGTAAGCAAAACTCTGTAAAAATGGCAATTTTGGTCACTGTGAGGGTTTAAAAAGTGGTTATTCAACATGAGGCATGATCCAATTGACATTTTGAATCCTTTTTGGTACAGTCCAAAAAATCAATTTTCGGATGAAAAACGATGACTCCGGACCTGTCGAACGATCCCAAAAATGGTCAATATGGATGAAATTTCAACATTTAATCTTTTGACTCTAAATGACTGTTGGATGTGAATTATGACTTTGTCAACTAGAATAAGTGTGTTTAAAGTCATTTCTGTGCCTGGAACGGGTCAAAATGGAAGCTTTTGAGTAAGCAAAACTCTGTAAAAATGGCAATTTTGGTCACTGTGAGGGTTTAAAAAGTGGTTATTCAACATGAGGCACGATCCAATTGACATTTTGAATCATTTTTGGTACAGTCAGAAAAATCAATTTTCGGATGAAAAACGATGACTCCGGACCTGTCGAACGATCCCAAAATGGTCAATATGGATGAAATTTCAACATTTAATCTTTTGACTCTAAATGACTGTTGGATGTGAATTATGACTTTGTCAACTAGAATAAGTGTGTTTAAAGTCATTTCTGTGCCTGGAACGGGTCAAAATTGAAGCTTTTGAGTAAGCAAAACTCTGTAAAAATGGCAATTTTGGTCACTGTGAGGGTTTAAAAAGTGGTTATGCAACATGAGGCACGATCCAATTGACATTTTGAATAATTTTTGGTACAGTCCAAAAAATCCATTTTCGGATGAAAAACGATGACTCCGGACCTGTCGAATGATCCCAAAATGGTCAATATGGATGAAATTTCAACATTTAATCTTTTGACTCTAAATGACTGTTGGATGTGAATTATGACTTTGTCAACTAAAATAAGTGTGTTTAAAGTCATTTCTGTGCCTGAAACGGGTCAAAATTGAAGCTTTTGAGTAAGCAAAACTCTGTAAAAATGGCAATTTTGGTCACTGTGAGGGTTTAAAAAGTGGTTATTCAACATGAGGCACGATCCAATTGACATTTTGAATCATTTTTGGTACAGTCCAAAAAATCAATTTTCGGATGAAAAACGATGACTCCGGACCTGTCGAACGATCCCAAAATGGTCAATATGGATGAAATTTCAACATTTAATCTTTTGACTCTAAATGACTGTTGGATGTGAATTATGACTTTGTCAACTAGAATAAGTGTGTTTAAAGTCATTTCTGTGCCTGAAACGGGTCAAAATGGAAGCTTTTGAGATAGCAAAACTCTGTAAAAATGGCAATTTTGGTCACTGTGAGGGTTTAAAAAGTGGTTATTCAACATGAGGCACGATCCAATTGACATTTTGAATCATTTTTGGTACAGTCCGAAAAATCAATTTTCGGATGAAAAACGATGACTCCGGACCTGTCGAACGATCCCAAAATGGTCAATATGGATGAAATTTCAACATTTAATCTTTTGACTCTAAATGACTGTTGGATGTGAATTATGACTTTGTCAACTAGAATAAGTGTGTTTAAAGTCATTTCTGTGCCTGAAACGGGTCAAAATGGAAGCTTTTGAGTAAGCAAAACTCTGTAAAAATGGCAATTTTGGTCACTGTGAGGGTTTAAAAAGTGGTTATTAAACATGAGGCACAATCCAATTGACATTTTGAATCATTTTTGGTACAGTCCGAAAAATCAATTTTCGGATGAAAAACGATGACTCCGGACCTGTCGAACGATCCCAAAATGGTCAATATGGATGAAATTTCAACATTTAATCTTTTGACTCTAAATGACTGTTGGATGTGAATTATGACTTTGTCAACTAGAATAAGTGTGTTTAAAGTCATTTCTGTGCCTGAAACGGGTCAAAATGGAAGCTTTTGAGATAGCAAAACTCTGTAAAAATGGCAATTTTGGTCACTGTGAGGGTTTAAAAAGTGGTTATTCAACATGAGGCATGATCCAATTGACATTTTGAATCATTTTTGGTACAGTCCAAAAAATCAATTTTCGGATGAAAAACGATGACTCCGGACCTGTCGAACGATCCCAAAATGGTCAATATGGATGAAATTTCAACATTTTATCTTTTGACTCTAAATGACTGTTGGATGTGAATTATGACTTTGTCAACTAGAATAAGTGTGTTTAAAGTCATTTCTGTGCCTAGAACGGGTCAAAATGGAAGCTTTTGAGTAAGCAAAACTCTGTAAAAATGGCAATTTTGGTCACTGTGAGGGTTTAAAAAGTGGTTATTCAACATGAGGCACGATCCAATTGACATTTTGAATCATTTTTGGTACAGTCCAAAAAAATCAATTATCGGATGAAAAACGATGACTCCGGACCTGTCGAACGATCCCAAAATGGTCAATATGGATGAAATTTCAACATTTAATCTTTTGACTCTAAATGACTGTTGGATGTGAATTATGACTTTGTCAACTAGAATAAGTGTGTTTAAAGTCATTTCTGTGCCTGGAACGGGTCAAAATGGAAGCTTTTGAGTAAGCAAAACTCTGTAAAAATGGCAATTTTGGTCACTGTGAGGGTTTAAAAAGTGGTTATTAAACATGAGGCACGATCCAATTGACATTTTGAATCATTTTTGGTACAGTCCGAAAAATCAATTTTCGGATGAAAAACGATGACTCCGGACCTGTCGAACGATCCCAAAATGGTCAATATGGATGAAATTTCAACATTTAATCTTTTGACTCTAAATGACTGTTGGATGTGAATTATGACTTTGTCAACTAGAATAAGTGTGTTTAAAGTCATTTCTGTGCCTGAAACGGGTCAAAATGGAAGCTTTTGAGATAGCAAAACTCTGTAAAAATGGCAATTTTGGTCACTGTGAGGGTTTAAAAAGTGGTTATTCAACATGAGGCACGATCCAATTGACATTTTGAATCATTTTTGGTACAGTCCAAAAAATCAATTTTCGGATGAAAAACGATGACTCCGGACCTGTCGAACGATCCCAAAATGGTCAATATGGATGAAATTTCAACATTTAATCTTTTGACTCTAAATGACTGTTGGATGTGAATTATGACTTTGTCAACTAAAATAAGTGTGTTTAAAGTCATTTCTGTGCCTGAAACGGGTCAAAATTGAAGCTTTTGAGTAAGCAAAACTCTGTAAAAATGGCAATTTTGGTCACTGTGAGGGTTTAAAAAGTGGTTATTCAACATGAGGCACGATCCAATTGACATTTTGAATCATTTTTGGTACAGTCCAAAAAATCAATTTTCGAATGAAAAACGATGACTCCGGACCTGTCGAACGATCCCAAAATGGTCAATATGGATGAAATTTCAACATTTAATCTTTTGACTCTAAATGACTGTTGGATGTGAATTATGACTTTGTCAACTAGAATAAGTGTGTTTAAAGTCATTTCTGTGCCTGAAACGGGTCAAAATGGAAGCTTTTGAGATAGCAAAACTCTGTAAAAATGGCAATTTTGGTCACTGTGAGGGTTTAAAAAGTGGTTATTCAACATGAGGCATGATCCAATTGACATTTTGAATCATTTTTGGTACAGTCCAAAAAATCAATTTTCGGATGAAAAACGATGACTCCGGACCTGTCGAACGATCCCAAAATGGTCAATATGGATGAAATTTCAACATTTTATCTTTTGACTCTAAATGACTGTTGGATGTGAATTATGACTTTGTCAACTAGAATAAGTGTGTTTAAAGTCATTTCTGTGCCTGGAACGGGTCAAAATGGAAGCTTTTGAGTAAGCAAAACTCTGTAAAAATGGCAATTTTGGTCACTGTGAGGGTTTAAAAAGTGGTTATTCAACATGAGGCACGATCCAATTGACATTTTGAATCATTTTTGGTACAGTCCAAAAAAATCAATTATCGGATGAAAAACGATGACTCCGGACCTGTCGAACGATCCCAAAATGGTCAATATGGATGAAATTTCAACATTTAATCTTTTGACTCTAAATGACTGTTGGATGTGAATTATGACTTTGTCAACTAGAATAAGTGTGTTTAAAGTCATTTATGTGCCTGAAACGGGTCAAAATGGAAGCTTTTGAGTAAGCAAAACTCTGTAAAAATGGCAATTTTGGTCACTGTGAGGGTTTAAAAAGTGGTTATTAAACATGAGGCACGATCCAATTGACATTTTGAATCATTTTTGGTACAGTCCGAAAAATCAATTTTCGGATGAAAAACGATGACTCCGGACCTGTCGAACGATCCCAAAATGGTCAATATGGATGAAATTTCAACATTTAATCTTTTGACTCTAAATGACTGTTGGATGTGAATTATGACTTTGTCAACTAGAATAAGTGTGTTTAAAGTCATTTCTGTGCCTGAAACGGGTCAAAATGGAAGCTTTTGAGATAGCAAAACTCTGTAAAAATGGCAATTTTGGTCACTGTGAGGGTTTAAAAAGTGGTTATTCAACATGAGGCACGATCCAATTGACATTTTGAATCATTTTTGGTACAGTCCAAAAAATCAATTTTCGGATGAAAAACGATGACTCCGGACCTGTCGAACGATCCCAAAATGGTCAATATGGATGAAATTTCAACATTTAATCTTTTGACTCTAAATGACTGTTGGATGTGAATTATGACTTTGTCAACTAAAATAAGTGTGTTTAAAGTCATTTCTGTGCCTGAAACGGGTCAAAATTGAAGCTTTTGAGTAAGCAAAACTCTGTAAAAATGGCAATTTTGGTCACTGTGAGGGTTTAAAAAGTGGTTATTCAACATGAGGCACGATCCAATTGACATTTTGAATCATTTTTGGTACAGTCCGAAAAATCAATTTTCGGATGAAAAACGATGACTCCGGACCTGTCGAACGATCCCAAAATGGTCAATATGGATGAAATTTCAACATTTAATCTTTTGACTCTAAATGACTGTTGGATGTGAATTATGACTTTGTCAACTAAAATAAGTGTGTTTAAAGTCATTTCTGTGCCTGAAACGGGTCAAAATTGAAGCATTTGAGTAAGCAAAACTCTGTAAAAATGGCAATTTTGGTCACTGTGAGGGTTTAAAAAGTGGTTATTCAACATGAGGCACGATCCAATTGACATTTTGAATCATTTTTGCTACAGTCCAAAAAATCAATTTTCGGATGAAAAACGATGACTCCGGACCTGTCGAACGATCCCAAAATGGTCAATATGGATGAAATTTCAACATTTAATCTTTTGACTCTAAATGACTGTTGGATGTGAATTATGACTTTGTCAACTAGAATAAGTGTGTTTAAAGTCATTTCTGTGCCTGGAACGGGTCAAAATGGAAGCTTTTGAGTAAGCAAAACTCTGTAAAAATGGCAATTTTGGTCACTGTGAGGGTTTAAAAAGTGGTTATTCAACATGAGGCATGATCCAATTGACATTTTGAATCCTTTTTGGTACAGTCCAAAAAATCAATTTTCGGATGAAAAACGATGACTCCGGACCTGTCGAACGATCCCAAAATGGTCAATATGGATGAAATTTCAACATTTAATCTTTTGACTCTAAATGACTGTTGGATGTGAATTATGACTTTGTCAACTAGAATAAGTGTGTTTAAAGTCATTTCTGTGCCTGAAACGGGTCAAAATGGAAGCTTTTGAGAAAGCAAAACTCTGTAAAAATGGCAATTTTGGTCACTGTGAGGGTTTAAAAAGTGGTTATTCAACATGAGGCATGATCCAATTGACATTTTGAATCCTTTTTGGTACAGTCCAAAAAATCAATTTTCGGATGAAAAACGATGACTCCGGACCTGTCGAACGATCCCAAAATGGTCAATATGGATGAAATTTCAACATTTAATCTTTTGACTCTAAATGACTGTTGGATGTGAATTATGACTTTGTCAACTAGAATAAGTGTGTTTAAAGTCATTTCTGTGCCTGAAACGGGTCAAAATGGAAGCTTTTCAGTAAGCAAAACTCTGTAAAAATGGCAATTTTGGTCACTGTGAGGGTTTAAAAAGTGGTTATTAAACATGAGGCACAATCCAATTGACATTTTGAATCATTTTTGGTACAGTCCGAAAAATCAATTTTCGGATGAAAAACGATGACTCCGGACCTGTCGAACGATCCCAAAATGGTCAATATGGATGAAATTTCAACATTTAATCTTTTGACTCTAAATGACTGTTGGATGTGAATTATGACTTTGTCAACTAGAATAAGTGTGTTTAAAGTCATTTCTGTGCCTGAAACGGGTCAAAATGGAAGCTTTTGAGATAGCAAAACTCTGTAAAAATGGCAATTTTGGTCACTGTGAGGGTTTAAAAAGTGGTTATTCAACATGAGGCATGATCCAATTGACATTTTGAATCATTTTTGGTACAGTCCAAAAAATCAATTTTCGGATGAAAAACGATGACTCCGGACCTGTCGAACGATCCCAAAATGGTCAATATGGATGAAATTTCAACATTTTATCTTTTGACTCTAAATGACTGTTGGATGTGAATTATGACTTTGTCAACTAGAATAAGTGTGTTTAAAGTCATTTCTGTGCCTGGAACGGGTCAAAATGGAAGCTTTTGAGTAAGCAAAACTCTGTAAAAATGGCAATTTTGGTCACTGTGAGGGTTTAAAAAGTGGTTATTCAACATGAGGCACGATCCAATTGACATTTTGAATCATTTTTGGTACAGTCCAAAAAAATCAATTATCGGATGAAAAACGATGACTCTGGACCTGTCGAACGATCCCAAAATGGTCAATATGGATGAAATTTCAACATTTAATCTTTTGACTCTAAATGACTGTTGGATGTGAATTATGACTTTGTCAACTAGAATAAGTGTGTTTAAAGTCATTTATGTGCCTGAAACGGGTCAAAATGGAAGCTTTTGAGTAAGCAAAACTCTGTAAAAATGGCAATTTTGGTCACTGTGAGGGTTTAAAAAGTGGTTATTAAACATGAGGCACGATCCAATTGACATTTTGAATCATTTTTGGTACAGTCCGAAAAATCAATTTTCGGATGAAAAACGATGACTCCGGACCTGTCGAACGATCCCAAAATGGTCAATATGGATGAAATTTCAACATTTAATCTTTTGACTCTAAATGACTGTTGGATGTGAATTATGACTTTGTCAACTAGAATAAGTGTGTTTAAAGTCATTTCTGTGCCTGAAACGGGTCAAAATGGAAGCTTTTGAGATAGCAAAACTCTGTAAAAATGGCAATTTTGGTCACTGTGAGAGTTTAAAAAGTGGTTATTCAACATGAGGCACGATCCAATTGACATTTTGAATCATTTTTGGTACAGTCCAAAAAATCAATTTTCGGATGAAAAACGATGACTCCGGACCTGTCGAACGATCCCAAAATGGTCAATATGGATGAAATTTCAACATTTTATCTTTTGACTCTAAATGACTGTTGGATGTGAATTATGACTTTGTCAACTAGAATAAGTGTGTTTAAAGTCATTTCTGTGCCTGGAACGGGTCAAAATGGAAGCTTTTGAGTAAGCAAAACTCTGTAAAAATGGCAATTTTGGTCACTGTGAGGGTTTAAAAAGTGGTTATTCAACATGAGGCACGATCCAATTGACATTTTGAATCATTTTTGGTACAGTCCAAAAAAATCAATTATCGGATGAAAAACGATGACTCCGGACCTGTCGAACGATCCCAAAATGGTCAATATGGATGAAATTTCAACATTTAATCTTTTGACTCTAAATGACTGTTGGATGTGAATTATGACTTTGTCAACTAGAATAAGTGTGTTTAAAGTCATTTATGTGCCTGAAACGGGTCAAAATGGAAGCTTTTGAGTAAGCAAAACTCTGTAAAAATGGCAATTTTGGTCACTGTGAGGGTTTAAAAAGTGGTTATTAAACATGAGGCACGATCCAATTGACATTTTGAATCATTTTTGGTACAGTCCGAAAAATCAATTTTCGGATGAAAAACGATGACTCCGGACCTGTCGAACGATCCCAAAATGGTCAATATGGATGAAATTTCAACATTTAATCTTTTGACTCTAAATGACTGTTGGATGTGAATTATGACTTTGTCAACTAGAATAAGTGTGTTTAAAGTCATTTCTGTGCCTGAAACGGGTCAAAATGGAAGCTTTTGAGATAGCAAAACTCTGTAAAAATGGCAATTTTGGTCACTGTGAGGGTTTAAAAAGTGGTTATTCAACATGAGGCACGATCCAATTGACATTTTGAATCATTTTTGGTACAGTCCAAAAAATCAATTTTCGGATGAAAAACGATGACTCCGGACCTGTCGAACGATCCCAAAATGGTCAATATGGATGAAATTTCAACATTTAATCTTTTGACTCTAAATGACTGTTGGATGTGAATTATGACTTTGTCAACTAAAATAAGTGTGTTTAAAGTCATTTCTGTGCCTGAAACGGGTCAAAATTGAAGCTTTTGAGTAAGCAAAACTCTGTAAAAATGGCAATTTTGGTCACTGTGAGGGTTTAAAAAGTGGTTATTCAACATGAGGCACGATCCAATTGACATTTTGAATCATTTTTGGTACAGTCCGAAAAATCAATTTTCGGATGAAAAACGATGACTCCGGACCTGTCGAACGATCCCAAAATGGTCAATATGGATGAAATTTCAACATTTAATCTTTTGACTCTAAATGACTGTTGGATGTGAATTATGACTTTGTCAACTAAAATAAGTGTGTTTAAAGTCATTTCTGTGCCTGAAACGGGTCAAAATTGAAGCATTTGAGTAAGCAAAACTCTGTAAAAATGGCAATTTTGGTCACTGTGAGGGTTTAAAAAGTGGTTATTCAACATGAGGCACGATCCAATTGACATTTTGAATCATTTTTGCTACAGTCCAAAAAATCAATTTTCGGATGAAAAACGATGACTCCGGACCTGTCGAACGATCCCAAAATGGTCAATATGGATGAAATTTCAACATTTAATCTTTTGACTCTAAATGACTGTTGGATGTGAATTATGACTTTGTCAACTAGAATAAGTGTGTTTAAAGTCATTTCTGTGCCTGGAACGGGTCAAAATGGAAGCTTTTGAGTAAGCAAAACTCTGTAAAAATGGCAATTTTGGTCACTGTGAGGGTTTAAAAAGTGGTTATTCAACATGAGGCATGATCCAATTGACATTTTGAATCCTTTTTGGTACAGTCCAAAAAATCAATTTTCGGATGAAAAACGATGACTCCGGACCTGTCGAACGATCCCAAAATGGTCAATATGGATGAAATTTCAACATTTAATCTTTTGACTCTAAATGACTGTTGGATGTGAATTATGACTTTGTCAACTAGAATAAGTGTGTTTAAAGTCATTTCTGTGCCTGAAACGGGTCAAAATGGAAGCTTTTGAGTAAGCAAAACTCTGTAAAAATGGCAATTTTGGTCACTGTGAGGGTTTAAAAAGTGGTTATTCAACATGAGGCATGATCCAATTGACATTTTGAATCCTTTTTGGTACAGTCCAAAAAATCAATTTTCGGATGAAAAACGATGACTCCGGACCTGTCGAACGATCCCAAAATGGTCAATATGGATGAAATTTCAACATTTAATCTTTTGACTCTAAATGACTGTTGGATGTGAATTATGACTTTGTCAACTAGAATAAGTGTGTTTAAAGTCATTTCTGTGCCTGAAACGGGTCAAAATGGAAGCTTTTGGGTAAGCAAAACTCTGTAAAAATGGCAATTTTGGTCACTGTGAGGGTTTAAAAAGTGGTTATTAAACATGAGGCACAATCCAATTGACATTTTGAATCATTTTTGGTACAGTCCGAAAAATCAATTTTCGGATGAAAAACGATGACTCCGGACCTGTCGAACGATCCCAAAATGGTCAATATGGATGAAATTTCAACATTTAATCTTTTGACTCTAAATGACTGTTGGATGTGAATTATGACTTTGTCAACTAGAATAAGTGTGTTTAAAGTCATTTCTGTGCCTGAAACGGGTCAAAATGGAAGCTTTTGAGATAGCAAAACTCTGTAAAAATGGCAATTTTGGTCACTGTGAGGGTTTAAAAAGTGGTTATTCAACATGAGGCATGATCCAATTGACATTTTGAATCATTTTTGGTACAGTCCAAAAAATCAATTTTCGGATGAAAAACGATGACTCCGGACCTGTCGAACGATCCCAAAATGGTCAATATGGATGAAATTTCAACATTTTATCTTTTGACTCTAAATGACTGTTGGATGTGAATTATGACTTTGTCAACTAGAATAAGTGTGTTTAAAGTCATTTCTGTGCCTGGAACGGGTCAAAATGGAAGCTTTTGAGTAAGCAAAACTCTGTAAAAATGGCAATTTTGGTCACTGTGAGGGTTTAAAAAGTGGTTATTCAACATGAGGCACGATCCAATTGACATTTTGAATCATTTTTGGTACAGTCCGAAAAATCAATTTTCGGATGAAAAACGATGACTCCGGACCTGTCGAACGATCCCAAAATGGTCAATATGGATGAAATTTCAACATTTAATCTTTTGACTCTAAATGACTGTTGGATGTGAATTATGACTTTGTCAACTAAAATAAGTGTGTTTAAAGTCATTTCTGTGCCTGAAACGGGTCAAAATTGAAGCATTTGAGTAAGCAAAACTCTGCAAAAATGGCAATTTTGGTCACTGTGAGGGTTTAAAAAGTGGTTATTCAACATGAGGCACAATCCAATTGACATTTTGAATCATTTTTGCTACAGTCCAAAAAATCAATTTTCGGATGAAAAACGATGACTCCGGACCTGTCGAATGATCCCAAAATGGTCAATATGGATGAAATTTCAACATTTAATCTTTTGACTCTAAATGACTGTTGGATGTGAATTATGACTTTGTCAACTAGAATAAGTGTGTTTAAAGTCATTTCTGTGCCTGGAACGGGTCAAAATGGAAGCTTTTGAGTAAGCAAAACTCTGTAAAAATGGCAATTTTGGTCACTGTGAGGGTTTAAAAAGTGGTTATTCAACATGAGGCACGATCCAATTGACATTTTGAATCCTTTTTGGTACAGTCCAAAAAATCAATTTTCGGATGAAAAACGATGACTCCGGACCTGTCGAACGATCCCAAAATGGTCAATATGGATGAAATTTCAACATTTAATCTTTTGACTCTAAATGACTGTTGGATGTGAATTATGACTTTGTCAACTAGAATAAGTGTGTTTAAAGTCATTTCTGTGCCTGAAACGGGTCAAAATGGAAGCTTTTGAGTAAGCAAAACTCTGTAAAAATGGCAATTTTGGTCACTGTGAGGGTTTAAAAAGTGGTTATTCAACATGAGGCATGATCCAATTGACATTTTGAATCCTTTTTGGTACAGTCCAAAAAATCAATTTTCGGATGAAAAACGATGACTCCGGACCTGTCGAACGATCCCAAAATGGTCAATATGGATGAAATTTCAACATTTAATCTTTTGACTCTAAATGACTGTTGGATGTGAATTATGACTTTGTCAACTAGAATAAGTGTGTTTAAAGTCATTTCTGTGCCTGGAACGGGTCAAAATGGAAGCTTTTGAGTAAGCAAAACTCTGTAAAAATGGCAATTTTGGTCACTGTGAGGGTTTAAAAAGTGGTTATTCAACATGAGGCACGATCCAATTGACATTTTGAATCATTTTTGGTACAGTCAGAAAAATCAATTTTCGGATGAAAAACGATGACTCCGGACCTGTCGAACGATCCCAAAATGGTCAATATGGATGAAATTTCAACATTTAATCTTTTGACTCTAAATGACTGTTGGATGTGAATTATGACTTTGTCAACTAGAATAAGTGTGTTTAAAGTCATTTCTGTGCCTGGAACGGGTCAAAATTGAAGCTTTTGAGTAAGCAAAACTCTGTAAAAATGGCAATTTTGGTCACTGTGAGGGTTTAAAAAGTGGTTATGCAACATGAGGCACGATCCAATTGACATTTTGAATCATTTTTGGTACAGTCCAAAAAATCCATTTTTGGATGAAAAACGATGACTCCGGACCTGTCGAACGATCCCAAAATGGTCAATATGGATGAAATTTCAACATTTAATCTTTTGACTCTAAATGACTGTTGGATGTGAATTATGACTTTGTCAACTAAAATAAGTGTGTTTAAAGTCATTTCTGTGCCTGAAACGGGTCAAAATTGAAGCTTTTGAGTAAGCAAAACTCTGTAAAAATGGCAATTTTGGTCACTGTGAGGGTTTAAAAAGTGGTTATTCAACATGAGGCACGATCCAATTGACATTTTGAATCATTTTTGGTACAGTCCAAAAAATCAATTTTCGGATGAAAAACGATGACTCCGGACCTGTCGAACGATCCCAAAATGGTCAATATGGATGAAATTTCAACATTTAATCTTTTGACTCTAAATGACTGTTGGATGTGAATTATGACTTTGTCAACTAGAATAAGTGTGTTTAAAGTCATTTCTGTGCCTGAAACGGGTCAAAATGGAAGCTTTTGAGATAGCAAAACTCTGTAAAAATAGCAATTTTGGTCACTGTGAGGGTTTAAAAAGTGGTTATTCAACATGAGGCACGATCCAATTGACATTTTGAATCATTTTTGGTACAGTCCGAAAAATCAATTTTCGGATGAAAAACGATGACTCCGGACCTGTCGAACGATCCCAAAATGGTCAATATGGATGAAATTTCAACATTTAATCTTTTGACTCTAAATGACTGTTGGATGTGAATTATGACTTTGTCAACTAGAATAAGAGTGTTTAAAGTCATTTCTGTGCCTGAAACGGGTCAAAATTGAAGCTTTTGAGTAAGCAAAACTCTGTAAAAATTGCAATTTTGGTCACTGTGAGGGTTTAAAAAGTGGTTATTCAACATGAGGCACGATCCAATTGACATTTTGAATCATTTTTGGTACAGTCCAAAAAATCAATTTTCGAATGAAAAACGATGACTCCGGACCTGTCGAACGATCCCAAAATGGTCAATATGGATGAAATTTCAACATTTAATCTTTTGACTCTAAATGACTGTTGGATGTGAATTATGACTTTGTCAACTAGAATAAGTGTGTTTAAAGTCATTTCTGTGCCTGAAACGGGTCAAAATGGAAGCTTTTGAGATAGCAAAACTCTGTAAAAATGGCAATTTTGGTCACTGTGAGGGTTTAAAAAGTGGTTATTCAACATGAGGCATGATCCAATTGACATTTTGAATCATTTTTGGTACAGTCCAAAAAATCAATTTTCGGATGAAAAACGATGACTCCGGACCTGTCGAATGATCCCAAAATGGTCAATATGGATGAAATTTCAACATTTTATCTTTTGACTCTAAATGACTGTTGGATGTGAATTATGACTTTGTCAACTAGAATAAGTGTGTTTAAAGTCATTTCTGTGCCTGGAACGGGTCAAAATGGAAGCTTTTGAGTAAGCAAAACTCTGTAAAAATGGCAATTTTGGTCACTGTGAGGGTTTAAAAAGTGGTTATTCAACATGAGGCACGATCCAATTGACATTTTGAATCATTTTTGGTACAGTCCAAAAAAATCAATTATCGGATGAAAAACGATGACTCCGGACCTGTCGAACGATCCCAAAATGGTCAATATGGATGAAATTTCAACATTTAATCTTTTGACTCTAAATGACTGTTGGATGTGAATTATGACTTTGTCAACTAGAATAAGTGTGTTTAAAGTCATTTATGTGCCTGAAACGGGTCAAAATGGAAGCTTTTGAGTAAGCAAAACTCTGTAAAAATGGCAATTTTGGTCACTGTGAGGGTTTAAAAAGTGGTTATTAAACATGAGGCACGATCCAATTGACATTTTGAATCATTTTTGGTACAGTCCAAAAAATCAATTTTCGAATGAAAAACGATGACTCCGGACCTGTCGAACGATCCCAAAATGGTCAATATGGATGAAATTTCAACATTTAATCTTTTGACTCTAAATGACTGTTGGATGTGAATTATGACTTTGTCAACTAGAATAAGTGTGTTTAAAGTCATTTCTGTGCCTGAAACGGGTCAAAATGGAAGCTTTTGAGATAGCAAAACTCTGTAAAAATGGCAATTTTGGTCACTGTGAGGGTTTAAAAAGTGGTTATTCAACATGAGGCATGATCCAATTGACATTTTGAATCATTTTTGGTACAGTCCAAAAAATCAATTTTCGGATGAAAAACGATGACTCCGGACCTGTCGAATGATCCCAAAATGGTCAATATGGATGAAATTTCAACATTTTATCTTTTGACTCTAAATGACTGTTGGATGTGAATTATGACTTTGTCAACTAGAATAAGTGTGTTTAAAGTCATTTCTGTGCCTGGAACGGGTCAAAATGGAAGCTTTTGAGTAAGCAAAACTCTGTAAAAATGGCAATTTTGGTCACTGTGAGGGTTTAAAAAGTGGTTATTCAACATGAGGCACGATCCAATTGACATTTTGAATCATTTTTGGTACAGTCCAAAAAAATCAATTATCGGATGAAAAACGATGACTCCGGACCTGTCGAACGATCCCAAAATGGTCAATATGGATGAAATTTCAACATTTAATCTTTTGACTCTAAATGACTGTTGGATGTGAATTATGACTTTGTCAACTAGAATAAGTGTGTTTAAAGTCATTTATGTGCCTGAAACGGGTCAAAATGGAAGCTTTTGAGTAAGCAAAACTCTGTAAAAATGGCAATTTTGGTCACTGTGAGGGTTTAAAAAGTGGTTATTAAACATGAGGCACGATCCAATTGACATTTTGAATCATTTTTGGTACAGTGCGAAAAATCAATTTTCGGATGAAAAACGATGACTCCGGACGTGTCGAACGATCCCAAAATGGTCAATATGGATGAAATTTCAACATTTAATCTTTTGACTCTAAATGACTGTTGGATGTGAATTATGACTTTGTCAACTAAAATAAGTGTGTTTAAAGTCATTTCTGTGCCTGAAACGGGTCAAAATTGAAGCTTTTGAGTAAGCAAAACTCTGTAAAAATGGCAATTTTGGTCACTGTGAGGGTTTAAAAAGTGGTTATTCAACATGAGGCACGATCCAATTGACATTTTGAATCATTTTTGGTACAGTCCGAAAAATCAATTTTCGGATGAAAAACGATGACTCCGGACCTGTCGAACGATCCCAAAATGGTCAATATGGATGAAATTTCAACATTTAATCTTTTGACTCTAAATGACTGTTGGATGTGAATTATGACTTTGTCAACTAAAATAAGTGTGTTTAAAGTCTTTTCTGTGCCTGAAACGGGTCAAAATTGAAGCATTTGAGTAAGCAAAACTCTGTAAAAATGGCAATTTTGGTCACTGTGAGGGTTTAAAAAGTGGTTATTCAACATGAGGCACGATCCAATTGACATTTTGAATCATTTTTGCTACAGTCCAAAAAATCAATTGTCGGATGAAAAACGATGACTCCGGACCTGTCGAACGGTCCCAAAATGGTCAATATGGATGAAATTTCAACATTTAATCTTTTGACTCTAAATGACTGTTGGATGTGAATTATGACTTTGTCAACTAGAATAAGTGTGTTTAAAGTCATTTCTGTGCCTGGAACGGGTCAAAATGGAAGCTTTTGAGTAAGCAAAACTTTGTAAAAATGGCAATTTTGGTCACTGTGAGGGTTTAAAAAGTGGTTATTCAACATGAGGCACGATCCAATTGACATTTTGAATCATTTTTGGTACAGTCCAAAAAATCTATTTTCGGATGAAAAACGATGACTCCGGACCTGTCGAACGATCCCAAAATGGTCAATATGGATGAAATTTCAACATTTAATCTTTTGACTCTAAATGACTGTTGGATGTGAATTATGACTTTGTCAACTAGAATAAGTGTGTTTAAAGTCATTTCTGTGCCTGGAACGGGTCAAAATTGAAGCTTTTGAGTAAGCAAAACTCTGTAAAAATGGCAATTTTGGTCACTGTGAGGGTTTAAAAAGTGGTTATTCAACATGAGGCACGATCCAATTGACATTTTGAATCATTTTTGGTACAGTCCGAAAAATCAATTTTCGGATGAAAAACGATGACTCCGGACCTGTCTAACGATCCCAAAATGGTCAATATGGATGAAATTTCAACATTTAATCTTTTGACTCTAAATGACTGTTGGATGTGAATTATGACTTTGTCAACTAAAATAAGTGTGTTTAAAGTCATTTCTGTTCCTGAAACGGGTCAAAATTGAAGCATTTGAGTAAGCAAAACTCTGTAAAAATGGCAATTTTGGTCACTGTGAGGGTTTAAAAAGTGGTTATTCAACATGAGGCACGATCCAATTGACAATTTGAATCATTTTTGGTACAGTCCAAAAAATCAATTTTCGGATGAAAAACGATGACTCCGGACCTGTCGAACGATCCCAAAATGGTCAATATGGATGAAATTTCAACATTTAATCTTTTGACTCTAAATGACTGTTGGATGTGAATTATGACTTTGTCAACTAGAATAAGTGTGTTTAAAGTCATTTCTGTGCCTGAAACGGGTCAAAATTGAAGCTTTTGAGTAAGCAAAACTCTGTAAAAATGGCAATTTTGGTCACTGTGAGGGTTTAAAAAGTGGTTATTCAACATGAGGCACGATCCAATTGACATTTTGAATCATTTTTGGTACAGTCCAAAAAATCAATTTTCGGATGAAAAACGATGACTCCGGACCTGTCGAACGATCCCAAAATGGTCAATATGGATGAAATTTCAACATTTAATCTTTTGACTCTAAATGACTGTTGGATGTGAATTATGACTTTGTCAACTAGAATAAGTGTGTTTAAAGTCATTTCTGTGCCTGAAACGGGTCAAAATTGAAGCTTTTGAGTAAGCAAAACTCTGTAAAAATTGCAATTTTGGTCACTGTGAGGGTTTAAAAAGTGGTTATTCAACATGAGGCACGATCCAATTGACATTTTGAATCATTTTTGGTACAGTCCAAAAAATCAATTTTCGAATGAAAAACGATGACTCCGGACCTGTCGAACGATCCCAAAATGGTCAATATGGATGAAATTTCAACATTTAATCTTTTGACTGTAAATGACTGTTGGATGTGAATTATGACTTTGTCAACTAGAATAAGTGTGTTTAAAGTCATTTCTGTGCCTGAAACGGGTCAAAATGGAAGCTTTTGAGTAAGCAAAACTCTGTAAAAATGGCAATTTTGGTCACTGTGAGGGTTTAAAAAGTGGTTATTAAACATGAGGCACAATCCAATTGACATTTTGAATCATTTTTGGTACAGTCCGAAAAATCAATTTTCGGATGAAAAACGATGACTCCGGACCTGTCGAACGATCCCAAAATGGTCAATATGGATGAAATTTCAACATTTAATCTTTTGACTCTAAATGACTGTTGGATGTGAATTATGACTTTGTCAACTAGAATAAGTGTGTTTAAAGTCATTTCTGTGCCTGAAACGGGTCAAAATGGAAGCTTTTGAGATAGCAAAACTCTGTAAAAATGGCAATTTTGGTCACTGTGAGGGTTTAAAAAGTGGTTATTCAACATGAGGCATGATCCAATTGACATTTTGAATCATTTTTGGTACAGTCCAAAAAATCAATTTTCGGATGAAAAACGATGACTCCGGACCTGTCGAACGATCCCAAAATGGTCAATATGGATGAAATTTCAACATTTTATCTTTTGACTCTAAATGACTGTTGGATGTGAATTATGACTTTGTCAACTAGAATAAGTGTGTTTAAAGTCATTTCTGTGCCTGGAACGGGTCAAAATGGAAGCTTTTGAGTAAGCAAAACTCTGTAAAAATGGCAATTTTGGTCACTGTGAGGGTTTAAAAAGTGGTTATTCAACATGAGGCACGATCCAATTGACATTTTGAATCATTTTTGGTACAGTCCAAAAAAATCAATTATCGGATGAAAAACGATGACTCCGGACCTGTCGAACGATCCCAAAATGGTCAATATGGATGAAATTTCAACATTTAATCTTTTGACTCTAAATGACTGTTGGATGTGAATTATGACTTTGTCAACTAGAATAAGTGTGTTTAAAGTCATTTATGTGCCTGAAACGGGTCAAATTGGAAGCTTTTGAGTAAGCAAAACTCTGTAAAAATGGCAATTTTGGTCACTGTGAGGGTTTAAAAAGTGGTTATTCAACATGAGGCACGATCCAATTGACATTTTGAATCATTTTTGGTACAGTCCAAAAAATCAATTTTCGGATGAAAAACGATGACTCCGGACCTGTCGAACGATCCCAAAATGGTCAATATGGATGAAATTTCAACATTTAATCTTTTGACTCTAAATGACTGTTGGATGTGAATTATGACTTTGTCAACTAAAATAAGTGTGTTTAAAGTCATTTCTGTGCCTGAAACGGGTCAAAATTGAAGCTTTTGAGTAAGCAAAACTCTGTAAAAATGGCAATTTTGGTCACTGTGAGGGTTTAAAAAGTGGTTATTCAACATGAGGCACGATCCAATTGACATTTTGAATCATTTTTGGTACAGTCCGAAAAATCAATTTTCGGATGAAAAACGATGACTCCGGACCTGTCGAACGATCCCAAAATGGTCAATATGGATGAAATTTCAACATTTAATCTTTTGACTCTAAATGACTGTTGGATGTGAATTATGACTTTGTCAACTAAAATAAGTGTGTTTAAAGTCGTTTCTGTGCCTGAAACGGGTCAAAATTGAAGCATTTGAGTAAGCAAAACTCTGTAAAAATGGCAATTTTGGTCACTGTGAGGGTTTAAAAAGTGGTTATTCAACATGAGGCACGATCCAATTGACATTTTGAATCATTTTTGCTACAGTCCAAAAAATCAATTGTCGGATGAAAAACGATGACTCCGGACCTGTCGAACGATCCCAAAATGGTCAATATGGATGAAATTTCAACATTTAATCTTTTGACTCTAAATGACTGTTGGATGTGAATTATGACTTTGTCAACTAGAATAAGTGTGTTTAAAGTCATTTCTGTGCCTGGAACGGGTCAAAATGGAAGCTTTTGAGTAAGCAAAACTTTGTAAAAATGGCAATTTTGGTCACTGTGAGGGTTTAAAAAGTGGTTATTCAACATGAGGCACGATCCAATTGACATTTTGAATCATTTTTGGTACAGTCCAAAAAATCTATTTTCGGATGAAAAACGATGACTCCGGACCTGTCGAACGATCCCAAAATGGTCAATATGGATGAAATTTCAACATTTAATCTTTTGACTCTAAATGACTGTTGGATGTGAATTATGACTTTGTCAACTAGAATAAGTGTGTTTAAAGTCATTTCTGTGCCTGGAACGGGTCAAAATTGAAGCTTTTGAGTAAGCAAAACTCTGTAAAAATGGCAATTTTGGTCACTGTGAGGGTTTAAAAAGTGGTTATTCAACATGAGGCACGATCCAATTGACATTTTGAATCATTTTTGGTACAGTCCGAAAAATCAATTTTCGGATGAAAAACGATGACTCCGGACCTGTCTAACGATCCCAAAATGGTCAATATGGATGAAATTTCAACATTTAATCTTTTGACTCTAAATGACTGTTGGATGTGAATTATGACTTTGTCAACTAAAATAAGTGTGTTTAAAGTCATTTCTGTTCCTGAACGGGTCAAAATTGAAGCATTTGAGTAAGCAAAACTCTGTAAAAATGGCAATTTTGGTCACTGTGAGGGTTTAAAAAGTGGTTATTCAACATGAGGCACGATCCAATTGACATTTTGAATCATTTTTGGTACAGTCCAAAAAATCAATTTTCGGATGAAAAACGATGACTCCGGACCTGTCGAACGATCCCAAAATGGTCAATATGGATGAAATTTCAACATTTAATCTTTTGACTCTAAATGACTGTTGGATGTGAATTATGACTTTGTCAACTAGAATAAGTGTGTTTAAAGTCATTTCTGTGCCTGGAACGGGTCAAAATGGAAGCTTTTGAGTAAGCAAAACTCTGTAAAAATGGCAATTTTGGTCACTGTGAGGGTTTAAAAAGTGGTTATTCAACATGAGGCACGATCCAATTGACATTTTGAATCATTTTTGGTACAGTCCAAAAAAATCAATTATCGGATGAAAAACGATGACTCCGGACCTGTCGAACGATCCCAAAATGGTCAATATGGATGAAATTTCAACATTTAATCTTTTGACTCTAAATGACTGTTGGATGTGAATTATGACTTTGTCAACTAGAATAAGTGTGTTTAAAGTCATTTATGTGCCTGAAACGGGTCAAAATGGAAGCTTTTGAGTAAGCAAAACTCTGTAAAAATGGCAATTTTGGTCACTGTGAGGGTTTAAAAAGTGGTTATTAAACATGAGGCACGATCCAATTGACATTTTGAATCATTTTTGGTACAGTCCGAAAAATCAATTTTCGGATGAAAAACGATGACTCCGGACCTGTCGAACGATCCCAAAATGGTCAATATGGATGAAATTTCAACATTTAATCTTTTGACTCTAAATGACTGTTGGATGTGAATTATGACTTTGTCAACTAGAATAAGTGTGTTTAAAGTCATTTCTGTGCCTGAAACGGGTCAAAATGGAAGCTTTTGAGATAGCAAAACTCTGTAAAAATGGCAATTTTGGTCACTGTGAGGGTTTAAAAAGTGGTTATTCAACATGAGGCACGATCCAATTGACATTTTGAATCATTTTTGGTACAGTCCGAAAAATCAATTTTCGGATGAAAAACGATGACTCCGGACCTGTCGAACGATCCCAAAATGGTCAATATGGATGAAATTTCAACATTTAATCTTTTGACTCTAAATGACTGTTGGATGTGAATTATGACTTTGTCAACTAAAATAAGTGTGTTTAAAGTCATTTCTGTGCCTGAAACGGGTCAAAATTGAAGCTTTTGAGTAAGCAAAACTCTGTAAAAATGGCAATTTTGGTCACTGTGAGGGTTTAAAAAGTGGTTATTCAACATGAGGCACGATCCAATTGACATTTTGAATCATTTTTGGTACAGTCCGAAAAATCAATTTTCGGATGAAAAACGATGACTCCGGACCTGTCGAACGATCCCAAAATGGTCAATATGGATGAAATTTCAACATTTAATCTTTTGACTCTAAATGACTGTTGGATGTGAATTATGACTTTGTCAACTAAAATAAGTGTGTTTAAAGTCATTTCTGTGCCTGAAACGGGTCAAAATTGAAGCATTTGAGTAAGCAAAACTCTGTAAAAATGGCAATTTTGGTCACTGTGAGGGTTTAAAAAGTGGTTATTCAACATGAGGCACGATCCAATTGACATTTTGAATCATTTTTGCTACAGTCCAAAAAATCAATTTTCGGATGAAAAACGATGACTCCGGACCTGTCGAACGATCCCAAAATGGTCAATATGGATGAAATTTCAACATTTAATCTTTTGACTCTAAATGACTGTTGGATGTGAATTATGACTTTGTCAACTAGAATAAGTGTGTTTAAAGTCATTTCTGTGCCTGGAACGGGTCAAAATGGAAGCTTTTGAGTAAGCAAAACTCTGTAAAAATGGCAATTTTGGTCACTGTGAGGGTTTAAAAAGTGGTTATTCAACATGAGGCATGATCCAATTGACATTTTGAATCCTTTTTGGTACAGTCCAAAAAATCAATTTTCGGATGAAAAACGATGACTCCGGACCTGTCGAACGATCCCAAAATGGTCAATATGGATGAAATTTCAACATTTAATCTTTTGACTCTAAATGACTGTTGGATGTGAATTATGACTTTGTCAACTAGAATAAGTGTGTTTAAAGTCATTTCTGTGCCTGAAACGGGTCAAAATGGAAGCTTTTGAGAAAGCAAAACTCTGTAAAAATGGCAATTTTGGTCACTGTGAGGGTTTAAAAAGTGGTTATTCAACATGAGGCATGATCCAATTGACATTTTGAATCCTTTTTGGTACAGTCCAAAAAATCAATTTTCGGATGAAAAACGATGACTCCGGACCTGTCGAACGATCCCAAAATGGTCAATATGGATGAAATTTCAACATTTAATCTTTTGACTCTAAATGACTGTTGGATGTGAATTATGACTTTGTCAACTAGAATAAGTGTGTTTAAAGTCATTTCTGTGCCTGAAACGGGTCAAAATGGAAGCTTTTGAGTAAGCAAAACTCTGTAAAAATGGCAATTTTGGTCACTGTGAGGGTTTAAAAAGTGGTTATTAAACATGAGGCACAATCCAATTGACATTTTGAATCATTTTTGGTACAGTCCGAAAAATCAATTTTCGGATGAAAAACGATGACTCCGGACCTGTCGAACGATCCCAAAATGGTCAATATGGATGAAATTTCAACATTTAATCTTTTGACTCTAAATGACTGTTGGATGTGAATTATGACTTTGTCAACTAGAATAAGTGTGTTTAAAGTCATTTCTGTGCCTGAAACGGGTCAAAATGGAAGCTTTTGAGATAGCAAAACTCTGTAAAAATGGCAATTTTGGTCACTGTGAGGGTTTAAAAAGTGGTTATTCAACATGAGGCATGATCCAATTGACATTTTGAATCATTTTTGGTACAGTCCAAAAAATCAATTTTCGGATGAAAAACGATGACTCCGGACCTGTCGAACGATCCCAAAATGGTCAATATGGATGAAATTTCAACATTTTATCTTTTGACTCTAAATGACTGTTGGATGTGAATTATGACTTTGTCAACTAGAATAAGTGTGTTTAAAGTCATTTCTGTGCCTGGAACGGGTCAAAATGGAAGCTTTTGAGTAAGCAAAACTCTGTAAAAATGGCAATTTTGGTCACTGTGAGGGTTTAAAAAGTGGTTATTCAACATGAGGCACGATCCAATTGACATTTTGAATCATTTTTGGTACAGTCCAAAAAAATCAATTATCGGATGAAAAACGATGACTCCGGACCTGTCGAACGATCCCAAAATGGTCAATATGGATGAAATTTCAACATTTAATCTTTTGACTCTAAATGACTGTTGGATGTGAATTATGACTTTGTCAACTAGAATAAGTGTGTTTAAAGTCATTTATGTGCCTGAAACGGGTCAAAATGGAAGCTTTTGAGTAAGCAAAACTCTGTAAAAATGGCAATTTTGGTCACTGTGAGGGTTTAAAAAGTGGTTATTAAACATGAGGCACGATCCAATTGACATTTTGAATCATTTTTGGTACAGTCCGAAAAATCAATTTTCGGATGAAAAACGATGACTCCGGACCTGTCGAACGATCCCAAAATGGTCAATATGGATGAAATTTCAACATTTAATCTTTTGACTCTAAATGACTGTTGGATGTGAATTATGACTTTGTCAACTAGAATAAGTGTGTTTAAAGTCATTTCTGTGCCTGAAACGGGTCAAAATGGAAGCTTTTGAGATAGCAAAACTCTGTAAAAATGGCAATTTTGGTCACTGTGAGAGTTTAAAAAGTGGTTATTCAACATGAGGCACGATCCAATTGACATTTTGAATCATTTTTGGTACAGTCCAAAAAATCAATTTTCGGATGAAAAACGATGACTCCGGACCTGTCGAACGATCCCAAAATGGTCAATATGGATGAAATTTCAACATTTTATCTTTTGACTCTAAATGACTGTTGGATGTGAATTATGACTTTGTCAACTAGAATAAGTGTGTTTAAAGTCATTTCTGTGCCTGGAACGGGTCAAAATGGAAGCTTTTGAGTAAGCAAAACTCTGTAAAAATGGCAATTTTGGTCACTGTGAGGGTTTAAAAAGTGGTTATTCAACATGAGGCACGATCCAATTGACATTTTGAATCATTTTTGGTACAGTCCAAAAAAATCAATTATCGGATGAAAAACGATGACTCCGGACCTGTCGAACGATCCCAAAATGGTCAATATGGATGAAATTTCAACATTTAATCTTTTGACTCTAAATGACTGTTGGATGTGAATTATGACTTTGTCAACTAGAATAAGTGTGTTTAAAGTCATTTATGTGCCTGAAACGGGTCAAAATGGAAGCTTTTGAGTAAGCAAAACTCTGTAAAAATGGCAATTTTGGTCACTGTGAGGGTTTAAAAAGTGGTTATTAAACATGAGGCACGATCCAATTGACATTTTGAATCATTTTTGGTACAGTCCGAAAAATCAATTATCGGATGAAAAACGATGACTCCGGACCTGTCGAACGATCCCAAAATGGTCAATATGGATGAAATTTCAACATTTAATCTTTTGACTCTAAATGACTGTTGGATGTGAATTATGACTTTGTCAACTAGAATAAGTGTGTTTAAAGTCATTTATGTGCCTGAAACGGGTCAAATTGGAAGCTTTTGAGTAAGCAAAACTCTGTAAAAATGGCAATTTTGGTCACTGTGAGGGTTTAAAAAGTGGTTATTCAACATGAGGCACGATCCAATTGACATTTTGAATCATTTTTGGTACAGTCCAAAAAATCAATTTTCGGATGAAAAACGATGACTCCGGACCTGTCGAACGATCCCAAAATGGTCAATATGGATGAAATTTCAACATTTAATCTTTTGACTCTAAATGACTGTTGGATGTGAATTATGACTTTGTCAACTAAAATAAGTGTGTTTAAAGTCATTTCTGTGCCTGAAACGGGTCAAAATTGAAGCTTTTGAGTAAGCAAAACTCTGTAAAAATGGCAATTTTGGTCACTGTGAGGGTTTAAAAAGTGGTTATTCAACATGAGGCACGATCCAATTGACATTTTGAATCATTTTTGGTACAGTCCGAAAAATCAATTTTCGGATGAAAAACGATGACTCCGGACCTGTCGAACGATCCCAAAATGGTCAATATGGATGAAATTTCAACATTTAATCTTTTGACTCTAAATGACTGTTGGATGTGAATTATGACTTTGTCAACTAAAATAAGTGTGTTTAAAGTCGTTTCTGTGCCTGAAACGGGTCAAAATTGAAGCATTTGAGTAAGCAAAACTCTGTAAAAATGGCAATTTTGGTCACTGTGAGGGTTTAAAAAGTGGTTATTCAACATGAGGCACGATCCAATTGACATTTTGAATCATTTTTGCTACAGTCCAAAAAATCAATTGTCGGATGAAAAACGATGACTCCGGACCTGTCGAACGATCCCAAAATGGTCAATATGGATGAAATTTCAACATTTAATCTTTTGACTCTAAATGACTGTTGGATGTGAATTATGACTTTGTCAACTAGAATAAGTGTGTTTAAAGTCATTTCTGTGCCTGGAACGGGTCAAAATGGAAGCTTTTGAGTAAGCAAAACTTTGTAAAAATGGCAATTTTGGTCACTGTGAGGGTTTAAAAAGTGGTTATTCAACATGAGGCACGATCCAATTGACATTTTGAATCATTTTTGGTACAGTCCAAAAAATCTATTTTCGGATGAAAAACGATGACTCCGGACCTGTCGAACGATCCCAAAATGGTCAATATGGATGAAATTTCAACATTTAATCTTTTGACTCTAAATGACTGTTGGATGTGAATTATGACTTTGTCAACTAGAATAAGTGTGTTTAAAGTCATTTCTGTGCCTGGAACGGGTCAAAATTGAAGCTTTTGAGTAAGCAAAACTCTGTAAAAATGGCAATTTTGGTCACTGTGAGGGTTTAAAAAGTGGTTATTCAACATGAGGCACGATCCAATTGACATTTTGAATCATTTTTGGTACAGTCCGAAAAATCAATTTTCGGATGAAAAACGATGACTCCGGACCTGTCTAACGATCCCAAAATGGTCAATATGGATGAAATTTCAACATTTAATCTTTTGACTCTAAATGACTGTTGGATGTGAATTATGACTTTGTCAACTAAAATAAGTGTGTTTAAAGTCATTTCTGTTCCTGAAACGGGTCAAAATTGAAGCATTTGAGTAAGCAAAACTCTGTAAAAATGGCAATTTTGGTCACTGTGAGGGTTTAAAAAGTGGTTATTCAACATGAGGCACGATCCAATTGACATTTTGAATCATTTTTGGTACAGTCCAAAAAATCAATTTTCGGATGAAAAACGATGACTCCGGACCTGTCGAACGATCCCAAAATGGTCAATATGGATGAAATTTCAACATTTAATCTTTTGACTCTAAATGACTGTTGGATGTGAATTATGACTTTGTCAACTAGAATAAGTGTGTTTAAAGTCATTTCTGTGCCTGGAACGGGTCAAAATGGAAGCTTTTGAGTAAGCAAAACTCTGTAAAAATGGCAATTTTGGTCACTGTGAGGGTTTAAAAAGTGGTTATTCAACATGAGGCACGATCCAATTGACATTTTGAATCATTTTTGGTACAGTCCAAAAAAATCAATTATCGGATGAAAAACGATGACTCCGGACCTGTCGAACGATCCCAAAATGGTCAATATGGATGAAATTTCAACATTTAATCTTTTGACTCTAAATGACTGTTGGATGTGAATTATGACTTTGTCAACTAGAATAAGTGTGTTTAAAGTCATTTATGTGCCTGAAACGGGTCAAAATGGAAGCTTTTGAGTAAGCAAAACTCTGTAAAAATGGCAATTTTGGTCACTGTGAGGGTTTAAAAAGTGGTTATTAAACATGAGGCACGATCCAATTGACATTTTGAATCATTTTTGGTACAGTCCGAAAAATCAATTTTCGGATGAAAAACGATGACTCCGGACCTGTCGAACGATCCCAAAATGGTCAATATGGATGAAATTTCAACATTTAATCTTTTGACTCTAAATGACTGTTGGATGTGAATTATGACTTTGTCAACTAGAATAAGTGTGTTTAAAGTCATTTCTGTGCCTGAAACGGGTCAAAATGGAAGCTTTTGAGATAGCAAAACTCTGTAAAAATGGCAATTTTGGTCACTGTGAGGGTTTAAAAAGTGGTTATTCAACATGAGGCACGATCCAATTGACATTTTGAATCATTTTTGGTACAGTCCGAAAAATCAATTTTCGGATGAAAAACGATGACTCCGGACCTGTCGAACGATCCCAAAATGGTCAATATGGATGAAATTTCAACATTTAATCTTTTGACTCTAAATGACTGTTGGATGTGAATTATGACTTTGTCAACTAAAATAAGTGTGTTTAAAGTCATTTCTGTGCCTGAAACGGGTCAAAATTGAAGCTTTTGAGTAAGCAAAACTCTGTAAAAATGGCAATTTTGGTCACTGTGAGGGTTTAAAAAGTGGTTATTCAACATGAGGCACGATCCAATTGACATTTTGAATCATTTTTGGTACAGTCCGAAAAATCAATTTTCGGATGAAAAACGATGACTCCGGACCTGTCGAACGATCCCAAAATGGTCAATATGGATGAAATTTCAACATTTAATCTTTTGACTCTAAATGACTGTTGGATGTGAATTATGACTTTGTCAACTAAAATAAGTGTGTTTAAAGTCATTTCTGTGCCTGAAACGGGTCAAAATTGAAGCATTTGAGTAAGCAAAACTCTGTAAAAATGGCAATTTTGGTCACTGTGAGGGTTTAAAAAGTGGTTATTCAACATGAGGCACGATCCAATTGACATTTTGAATCATTTTTGCTACAGTCCAAAAAATCAATTTTCGGATGAAAAACGATGACTCCGGACCTGTCGAACGATCCCAAAATGGTCAATATGGATGAAATTTCAACATTTAATCTTTTGACTCTAAATGACTGTTGGATGTGAATTATGACTTTGTCAACTAGAATAAGTGTGTTTAAAGTCATTTCTGTGCCTGGAACGGGTCAAAATGGAAGCTTTTGAGTAAGCAAAACTCTGTAAAAATGGCAATTTTGGTCACTGTGAGGGTTTAAAAAGTGGTTATTCAACATGAGGCATGATCCAATTGACATTTTGAATCCTTTTTGGTACAGTCCAAAAAATCAATTTTCGGATGAAAAACGATGACTCCGGACCTGTCGAACGATCCCAAAATGGTCAATATGGATGAAATTTCAACATTTAATCTTTTGACTCTAAATGACTGTTGGATGTGAATTATGACTTTGTCAACTAGAATAAGTGTGTTTAAAGTCATTTCTGTGCCTGAAACGGGTCAAAATGGAAGCTTTTGAGAAAGCAAAACTCTGTAAAAATGGCAATTTTGGTCACTGTGAGGGTTTAAAAAGTGGTTATTCAACATGAGGCATGATCCAATTGACATTTTGAATCCTTTTTGGTACAGTCCAAAAAATCAATTTTCGGATGAAAAACGATGACTCCGGACCTGTCGAACGATCCCAAAATGGTCAATATGGATGAAATTTCAACATTTAATCTTTTGACTCTAAATGACTGTTGGATGTGAATTATGACTTTGTCAACTAAAATAAGTGTGTTTAAAGTCATTTCTGTGCCTGAAACGGGTCAAAATTGAAGCTTTTGAGTAAGCAAAACTCTGTAAAAATGGCAATTTTGGTCACTGTGAGGGTTTAAAAAGTGGTTATTCAACATGAGGCACGATCCAATTGACATTTTGAATCATTTTTGGTACAGTCCGAAAAATCAATTTTCGGATGAAAAACGATGACTCCGGACCTGTCGAACGATCCCAAAATGGTCAATATGGATGAAATTTCAACATTTAATCTTTTGACTCTAAATGACTGTTGGATGTGAATTATGACTTTGTCAACTAAAATAAGTGTGTTTAAAGTCATTTCTGTGCCTGAAACGGGTCAAAATTGAAGCATTTGAGTAAGCAAAACTCTGTAAAAATGGCAATTTTGGTCACTGTGAGGGTTTAAAAAGTGGTTATTCAACATGAGGCACGATCCAATTGACATTTTGAATCATTTTTGCTACAGTCCAAAAAATCAATTTTCGGATGAAAAACGATGACTCCGGACCTGTCGAACGATCCCAAAATGGTCAATATGGATGAAATTTCAACATTTAATCTTTTGACTCTAAATGACTGTTGGATGTGAATTATGACTTTGTCAACTAGAATAAGTGTGTTTAAAGTCATTTCTGTGCCTGGAACGGGTCAAAATGGAAGCTTTTGAGTAAGCAAAACTCTGTAAAAATGGCAATTTTGGTCACTGTGAGGGTTTAAAAAGTGGTTATTCAACATGAGGCATGATCCAATTGACATTTTGAATCCTTTTTGGTACAGTCCAAAAAATCAATTTTCGGATGAAAAACGATGACTCCGGACCTGTCGAACGATCCCAAAATGGTCAATATGGATGAAATTTCAACATTTAATCTTTTGACTCTAAATGACTGTTGGATGTGAATTATGACTTTGTCAACTAGAATAAGTGTGTTTAAAGTCATTTCTGTGCCTGAAACGGGTCAAAATGGAAGCTTTTGAGAAAGCAAAACTCTGTAAAAATGGCAATTTTGGTCACTGTGAGGGTTTAAAAAGTGGTTATTCAACATGAGGCATGATCCAATTGACATTTTGAATCCTTTTTGGTACAGTCCAAAAAATCAATTTTCGGATGAAAAACGATGACTCCGGACCTGTCGAACGATCCCAAAATGGTCAATATGGATGAAATTTCAACATTTAATCTTTTGACTCTAAATGACTGTTGGATGTGAATTATGACTTTGTCAACTAGAATAAGTGTGTTTAAAGTCATTTCTGTGCCTGAAACGGGTCAAAATGGAAGCTTTTGAGTAAGCAAAACTCTGTAAAAATGGCAATTTTGGTCACTGTGAGGGTTTAAAAAGTGGTTATTAAACATGAGGCACAATCCAATTGACATTTTGAATCATTTTTGGTACAGTCCGAAAAATCAATTTTCGGATGAAAAACGATGACTCCGGACCTGTCGAACGATCCCAAAATGGTCAATATGGATGAAATTTCAACATTTAATCTTTTGACTCTAAATGACTGTTGGATGTGAATTATGACTTTGTCAACTAGAATAAGTGTGTTTAAAGTCATTTCTGTGCCTGAAACGGGTCAAAATGGAAGCTTTTGAGATAGCAAAACTCTGTAAAAATGGCAATTTTGGTCACTGTGAGGGTTTAAAAAGTGGTTATTCAACATGAGGCATGATCCAATTGACATTTTGAATCATTTTTGGTACAGTCCAAAAAATCAATTTTCGGATGAAAAACGATGACTCCGGACCTGTCGAACGATCCCAAAATGGTCAATATGGATGAAATTTCAACATTTTATCTTTTGACTCTAAATGACTGTTGGATGTGAATTATGACTTTGTCAACTAGAATAAGTGTGTTTAAAGTCATTTCTGTGCCTGGAACGGGTCAAAATGGAAGCTTTTGAGTAAGCAAAACTCTGTAAAAATGGCAATTTTGGTCACTGTGAGGGTTTAAAAAGTGGTTATTCAACATGAGGCACGATCCAATTGACATTTTGAATCATTTTTGGTACAGTCCAAAAAAATCAATTATCGGATGAAAAACGATGACTCCGGACCTGTCGAACGATCCCAAAATGGTCAATATGGATGAAATTTCAACATTTAATCTTTTGACTCTAAATGACTGTTGGATGTGAATTATGACTTTGTCAACTAGAATAAGTGTGTTTAAAGTCATTTATGTGCCTGAAACGGGTCAAAATGGAAGCTTTTGAGTAAGCAAAACTCTGTAAAAATGGCAATTTTGGTCACTGTGAGGGTTTAAAAAGTGGTTATTAAACATGAGGCACGATCCAATTGACATTTTGAATCATTTTTGGTACAGTCCGAAAAATCAATTTTCGGATGAAAAACGATGACTCCGGACCTGTCGAACGATCCCAAAATGGTCAATATGGATGAAATTTCAACATTTAATCTTTTGACTCTAAATGACTGTTGGATGTGAATTATGACTTTGTCAACTAGAATAAGTGTGTTTAAAGTCATTTCTGTGCCTGAAACGGGTCAAAATGGAAGCTTTTGAGATAGCAAAACTCTGTAAAAATGGCAATTTTGGTCACTGTGAGAGTTTAAAAAGTGGTTATTCAACATGAGGCACGATCCAATTGACATTTTGAATCATTTTTGGTACAGTCCAAAAAATCAATTTTCGGATGAAAAACGATGACTCCGGACCTGTCGAACGATCCCAAAATGGTCAATATGGATGAAATTTCAACATTTTATCTTTTGACTCTAAATGACTGTTGGATGTGAATTATGACTTTGTCAACTAGAATAAGTGTGTTTAAAGTCATTTCTGTGCCTGGAACGGGTCAAAATGGAAGCTTTTGAGTAAGCAAAACTCTGTAAAAATGGCAATTTTGGTCACTGTGAGGGTTTAAAAAGTGGTTATTCAACATGAGGCACGATCCAATTGACATTTTGAATCATTTTTGGTACAGTCCAAAAAAATCAATTATCGGATGAAAAACGATGACTCCGGACCTGTCGAACGATCCCAAAATGGTCAATATGGATGAAATTTCAACATTTAATCTTTTGACTCTAAATGACTGTTGGATGTGAATTATGACTTTGTCAACTAGAATAAGTGTGTTTAAAGTCATTTATGTGCCTGAAACGGGTCAAAATGGAAGCTTTTGAGTAAGCAAAACTCTGTAAAAATGGCAATTTTGGTCACTGTGAGGGTTTAAAAAGTGGTTATTAAACATGAGGCACGATCCAATTGACATTTTGAATCATTTTTGGTACAGTCCGAAAAATCAATTTTCGGATGAAAAACGATGACTCCGGACCTGTCGAACGATCCCAAAATGGTCAATATGGATGAAATTTCAACATTTAATCTTTTGACTCTAAATGACTGTTGGATGTGAATTATGACTTCGTCAACTAGAATAAGTGTGTTTAAAGTCATTTCTGTGCCTGAAACGGGTCAAAATGGAAGCTTTTGAGATAGCAAAACTCTGTAAAAATGGCAATTTTGGTCACTGTGAGGGTTTAAAAAGTGGTTATTCAACATGAGGCACGATCCAATTGACATTTTGAATCATTTTTGGTACAGTCCAAAAAATCAATTTTCGGATGAAAAACGATGACTCCGGACCTGTCGAACGATCCCAAAATGGTCAATATGGATGAAATTTCAACATTTAATCTTTTGACTCTAAATGACTGTTGGATGTGAATTATGACTTTGTCAACTAAAATAAGTGTGTTTAAAGTCATTTCTGTGCCTGAAACGGGTCAAAATTGAAGCTTTTGAGTAAGCAAAACTCTGTAAAAATGGCAATTTTGGTCACTGTGAGGGTTTAAAAAGTGGTTATTCAACATGAGGCACGATCCAATTGACATTTTGAATCATTTTTGGTACAGTCCGAAAAATCAATTTTCGGATGAAAAACGATGACTCCGGACCTGTCGAACGATCCCAAAATGGTCAATATGGATGAAATTTCAACATTTAATCTTTTGACTCTAAATGACTGTTGGATGTGAATTATGACTTTGTCAACTAAAATAAGTGTGTTTAAAGTCATTTCTGTGCCTGAAACGGGTCAAAATTGAAGCATTTGAGTAAGCAAAACTCTGTAAAAATGGCAATTTTGGTCACTGTGAGGGTTTAAAAAGTGGTTATTCAACATGAGGCACGATCCAATTGACATTTTGAATCATTTTTGCTACAGTCCAAAAAATCAATTTTCGGATGAAAAACGATGACTCCGGACCTGTCGAACGATCCCAAAATGGTCAATATGGATGAAATTTCAACATTTAATCTTTTGACTCTAAATGACTGTTGGATGTGAATTATGACTTTGTCAACTAGAATAAGTGTGTTTAAAGTCATTTCTGTGCCTGGAAACGGGTCAAAATGGAAGCTTTTGAGTAAGCAAAACTCTGTAAAAATGGCAATTTTGGTCACTGTGAGGGTTTAAAAAGTGGTTATTCAACATGAGGCATGATCCAATTGACATTTTGAATCCTTTTTGGTACAGTCCAAAAAATCAATTTTCGGATGAAAAACGATGACTCCGGACCTGTCGAACGATCCCAAAATGGTCAATATGGATGAAATTTCAACATTTAATCTTTTGACTCTAAATGACTGTTGGATGTGAATTATGACTTTGTCAACTAGAATAAGTGTGTTTAAAGTCATTTCTGTGCCTGAAACGGGTCAAAATGGAAGCTTTTGAGTAAGCAAAACTCTGTAAAAATGGCAATTTTGGTCACTGTGAGGGTTTAAAAAGTGGTTATTCAACATGAGGCATGATCCAATTGACATTTTGAATCCTTTTTGGTACAGTCCAAAAAATCAATTTTCGGATGAAAAACGATGACTCCGGACCTGTCGAACGATCCCAAAATGGTCAATATGGATGAAATTTCAACATTTAATCTTTTGACTCTAAATGACTGTTGGATGTGAATTATGACTTTGTCAACTAGAATAAGTGTGTTTAAAGTCATTTCTGTGCCTGAAACGGGTCAAAATGGAAGCTTTTGGGTAAGCAAAACTCTGTAAAAATGGCAATTTTGGTCACTGTGAGGGTTTAAAAAGTGGTTATTAAACATGAGGCACAATCCAATTGACATTTTGAATCATTTTTGGTACAGTCCGAAAAATCAATTTTCGGATGAAAAACGATGACTCCGGACCTGTCGAACGATCCCAAAATGGTCAATATGGATGAAATTTCAACATTTAATCTTTTGACTCTAAATGACTGTTGGATGTGAATTATGACTTTGTCAACTAGAATAAGTGTGTTTAAAGTCATTTCTGTGCCTGAAACGGGTCAAAATGGAAGCTTTTGAGATAGCAAAACTCTGTAAAAATGGCAATTTTGGTCACTGTGAGGGTTTAAAAAGTGGTTATTCAACATGAGGCATGATCCAATTGACATTTTGAATCATTTTTGGTACAGTCCAAAAAATCAATTTTCGGATGAAAAACGATGACTCCGGACCTGTCGAACGATCCCAAAATGGTCAATATGGATGAAATTTCAACATTTTATCTTTTGACTCTAAATGACTGTTGGATGTGAATTATGACTTTGTCAACTAGAATAAGTGTGTTTAAAGTCATTTCTGTGCCTGGAACGGGTCAAAATGGAAGCTTTTGAGTAAGCAAAACTCTGTAAAAATGGCAATTTTGGTCACTGTGAGGGTTTAAAAAGTGGTTATTCAACATGAGGCACGATCCAATTGACATTTTGAATCATTTTTGGTACAGTCCGAAAAATCAATTTTCGGATGAAAAACGATGACTCCGGACCTGTCGAACGATCCCAAAATGGTCAATATGGATGAAATTTCAACATTTAATCTTTTGACTCTAAATGACTGTTGGATGTGAATTATGACTTTGTCAACTAAAATAAGTGTGTTTAAAGTCATTTCTGTGCCTGAAACGGGTCAAAATTGAAGCATTTGAGTAAGCAAAACTCTGCAAAAATGGCAATTTTGGTCACTGTGAGGGTTTAAAAAGTGGTTATTCAACATGAGGCACGATCCAATTGACATTTTGAATCATTTTGCTACAGTCCAAAAAATCAATTTTCGGATGAAAAACGATGACTCCGGACCTGTCGAATGATCCCAAAATGGTCAATATGGATGAAATTTCAACATTTAATCTTTTGACTCTAAATGACTGTTGGATGTGAATTATGACTTTGTCAACTAGAATAAGTGTGTTTAAAGTCATTTCTGTGCCTGGAACGGGTCAAAATGGAAGCTTTTGAGTAAGCAAAACTCTGTAAAAATGGCAATTTTGGTCACTGTGAGGGTTTAAAAAGTGGTTATTCAACATGAGGCATGATCCAATTGACATTTTGAATCCTTTTTGGTACAGTCCAAAAAATCAATTTTCGGATGAAAAACGATGACTCCGGACCTGTCGAACGATCCCAAAATGGTCAATATGGATGAAATTTCAACATTTAATCTTTTGACTCTAAATGACTGTTGGATGTGAATTATGACTTTGTCAACTAGAATAAGTGTGTTTAAAGTCATTTCTGTGCCTGGAACGGGTCAAAATGGAAGCTTTTGAGTAAGCAAAACTCTGTAAAAATGGCAATTTTGGTCACTGTGAGGGTTTAAAAAGTGGTTATTCAACATGAGGCACGATCCAATTGACATTTTGAATCATTTTTGGTACAGTCAGAAAAATCAATTTTCGGATGAAAAACGATGACTCCGGACCTGTCGAACGATCCCAAAATGGTCAATATGGATGAAATTTCAACATTTAATCTTTTGACTCTAAATGACTGTTGGATGTGAATTATGACTTTGTCAACTAGAATAAGTGTGTTTAAAGTCATTTCTGTGCCTGGAACGGGTCAAAATTGAAGCTTTTGAGTAAGCAAAACTCTGTAAAAATGGCAATTTTGGTCACTGTGAGGGTTTAAAAAGTGGTTATGCAACATGAGGCACGATCCAATTGACATTTTGAATCATTTTTGGTACAGTCCAAAAAATCCATTTTTGGATGAAAAACGATGACTCCGGACCTGTCGAACGATCCCAAAATGGTCAATATGGATGAAATTTCAACATTTAATCTTTTGACTCTAAATGACTGTTGGATGTGAATTATGACTTTGTCAACTAAAATAAGTGTGTTTAAAGTCATTTCTGTGCCTGAAACGGGTCAAAATTGAAGCTTTTGAGTAAGCAAAACTCTGTAAAAATGGCAATTTTGGTCACTGTGAGGGTTTAAAAAGTGGTTATTCAACATGAGGCACGATCCAATTGACATTTTGAATCATTTTTGGTACAGTCCAAAAAATCAATTTTCGGATGAAAAACGATGACTCCGGACCTGTCGAACGATCCCAAAATGGTCAATATGGATGAAATTTCAACATTTAATCTTTTGACTCTAAATGACTGTTGGATGTGAATTATGACTTTGTCAACTAGAATAAGTGTGTTTAAAGTCATTTCTGTGCCTGAAACGGGTCAAAATGGAAGCTTTTGAGATAGCAAAACTCTGTAAAAATAGCAATTTTGGTCACTGTGAGGGTTTAAAAAGTGGTTATTCAACATGAGGCACGATCCAATTGACATTTTGAATCATTTTTGGTACAGTCCGAAAAATAAAAAATCAATTTTCGGATGAAAAACGATGACTCCGGACCTGTCGAACGATCCCAAAATGGTCAATATGGATGAAATTTCAACATTTAATCTTTTGACTCTAAATGACTGTTGGATGTGAATTATGACTTTGTCAACTAGAATAAGTGTGTTTAAAGTCATTTCCGTGCCTGAAACGGGTCAAAATTGAAGCTTTTGAGTAAGCAAAACTCTGTAAAAATGGCAATTTTGGTCACTGTGAGGGTTTAAAAAGTGGTTATTCAACATGAGGCACGATCCAATTGACATTTTGAATCATTTTTGGTACAGTCCGAAAAATCAATTTTCGGATGAAAAACGATGACTCCGGACCTGTCGAACGATCCCAAAATGGTCAATATGGATGAAATTTCAACATTTAATCTTTTGACTCTAAATGACTGTTGGATGTGAATTATGACTTTGTCAACTAGAATAAGTGTGTTTAAAGTCATTTCCGTGCCTGGAACGGGTCAAAATGGAAGCTTTTGAGTAAGCAAAACTCTGTAAAAATGGCAATTTTGGTCACTGTGAGGGTTTAAAAAGTGGTTATTCAACATGAGGCACGATCCAATTGACATTTTGAATCATTTTTGGTACAGTCCAAAAAATCAATTTTCGGAGGAAAAACGATGACTCCGGACCTGTCGAACGATCCCAAAATGGTCAATATGGATGAAATTTCAACATTCAATCTTTTGACTCTAAATGACTGTTGGATGTGAATTATGACTTTGTCAACTAAAATAAGTGTGTTTAAAGTCATTTCTGTGCCTGGAAAGGGTCAAAATGGAAGCTTTTGAGTAAGCTAAACTCTGTAAAAATGGCAATTTTGGTCACTGTGAGGGTTTAAAAAGTGGTTATTCAACATGAGGCACGATCCAATTGACATTTTGAATCATTTTTGGTACAGTCCAAAAAATCAATTTTCGGATGAAAAACGATGACTCCGGACCTGTCGAACGATCCCAAAATGGTCAATATGGATGAAATTTCAACATTCAATCTTTTGACTCTAAATGACTGTTGGATGTGAATTATGACTTTGTCAACTAAAATAAGTGTGTTTAAAGTCATTTCTGTGCCTGAAACGGGTCAAAATTGAAGCTTTTGAGATAGCAAAACTCTGTAAAAATGGCAATTTTGGTAACTGTGAGGGTTTAAAAAGTGGTTATTCAACATGAGGCACGATCCAATTGACATTTTGAATCATTTTTGGTACAGTCCAAAAAATCAATTTTCGGATGAAAAACGATGACTCCGGACCTGTCGAACGATCCCAAAATGGTCAATATGGATGAAATTTCAACATTTAATCTTTTGACTCTAAATGACTGTTGGATGTGAATTATGACTTTGTCAACTAAAATAAGTGTGTTTAAAGTCATTTCTGTGCCTGAAACGGGTCTAAATTGAAGCTTTTGAGTAAGCAAAACTCTGTAAAAATGGCAATTTTGGTCACTGTGAGGGTTTAAAAAGTGGTTATTCAACATGAGGCACGATCCAATTGACATTTTGAATCATTTTTGGTACAGTCCGAAAAATCAATTTTCGGATGAAAAACGATGACTCCGGACCTGTCGAACGATCCCAAAATGGTCAATATGGATGAAATTTCAACATTTAATCTTTTGACTCTAAATGACTGTTGGATGTGAATTATGACTTTGTCAACTAAAATAAGTGTGTTTAAAGTCATTTCTGTGCCTGAAACGGGTCAAAATTGAAGCTTTTGAGTAAGCAAAACTCTGTAAAAATGGCAATTTTGGTCACTGTGAGGGTTTAAAAAGTGGTTATTCAACATGAGGCACGATCCAATTGACATTTTGAATCATTTTTGGTACAGTCCGAAAAATAAATTTTCGGATGAAAAACGATGACTCCGGACCTGTCGAACGATCCCAAAATGGTCAATATGGATGAAATTTCAACATTTAATCTTTTGACTCTAAATGACTGTTGGATGTGAATTATGACTTTGTCAACTAGAATAAGTGTGTTTAAAGTCATTTCTGTGCCTGGAACGGGTCAAAATGGAAGCTTTTGAGTAAGCAAAACTCTGTAAAAATGGCAATTTTGGTCACTGTGAGGGTTTAAAAAGTGGTTATTCAACATGAGGCACGATCCAATTGACATTTTGAATCATTTTTGGTACAGTCCAAAAAATCAATTTTCGGATGAAAAACGATGACTCCGGACCTGTCGAACGATCCCAAAATGGTCAATATGGATGAAATTTCAACATTTAATCTTTTGACTCTAAATGACTGTTGGATGTGAATTATGACTTTGTCAACTAAAATAAGTGTGTTTAAAGTCATTTCTGTGCCTGGAACGGGTCAAAATGGAAGCTTTTGAGATAGCAAAACTCTGTAAAAATGGCAATTTTGGTCACTGTGAGGGTTTAAAAAGTGGTTATTCAACATGAGGCACGATCCAATTGACATTTTGAATCATTTTTGGTACAGTCCGAAAAATCAATTTTCGGATGAAAAACGATGACTCCGGACCTGTCGAACGATCCCAAAATGGTCAATATGGATGAAATTTCAACATTTAATCTTTTGACTCTAAATGACTGTTGGATGTGAATTATGACTTTGTCAACTAAAATAAGTGTGTTTAAAGTAATTTCTGTGCCTGAAACGGGTCAAAATGGAAGCTTTTGAGATAGTAAAACTCTGTAAAAATGGCAATTTTGGTCACTGTGAGGGTTTAAAAAGTGGTTATTCAACATGAGGCATGATCCAATTGACATTTTGAATCATTTTTGGTACAGTCCAAAAAATCAATTTTCGGATGAAAAACGATGACTCCGGACCTGTCGAACGATCCCAAAATGGTCTATAATGATGAAATTTCAACATTTAATCTTTTGACTCTAAATGACTGTTGGATGTGAATTATGACTTTGTCAACTAAAATAAGTGTGTTTAAAGTCATTTCTGTGCCTGAAACGGGTCAAAATTGAAGCTTTTGAGATAGCAAAACTCTGTAAAAATGGCAATTTTGGTCACTGTGAGGGTTTAAAAAGTGATTATTCAACATGAGGCACGATCCAATTGACATTTTGAATCATTTTTGGTACAGTCCAAAAAATCAATTTTCGGATGAAAAACGATGACTACGGACCTGTGGAACGATCCCAAAATGGTCAATATGGATGAAATTTCAACATTTAATCTTTTGACTCTAAATGACTGTTGGATGTGAATTATGACTTTGTCAACTAGAATAAGTGTGTTTAAAGTCATTTCTGTGCCTGAAACGGGTCAAAATGGAAGCTTTTGAGATAGCAAAACTCTGTAAAAATGGCAATTTTGGTCACTGTGAGGGTTTAAAAAGTGGTTATTCAACATGAGGCACGATCCAATTGACATTTTGAATCATTTTTGGTACAGTCCGAAAAATCAATTTTCGGATGAAAAACGATGACTCCGGACCTGTCGAACGATCCCAAAATGGTCAATATGGATGAAATTTCAACATTTAATCTTTTGACTCTAAATGACTGTTGGATGTGAATTATGACTTTGTCAACTAGAATAAGTGTGTTTAAAGTCATTTCTGTGCCTGGAACGGGTCAAAATGGAAGCTTTTGAGTAAGCAAAACTCTGTAAAAATGGCAATTTTGGTCACTGTGAGGGTTTAAAAAGTGGTTATTCAACATGAGGCACGATCCAATTGACATTTTGAATCATTTTTGGTACAGTCCAAAAAATCAATTTTCGGATGAAAAACGATGACTCCGGACCTGTCGAACGATCCCAAAATGGTCAATATGGATGAAATTTCAACATTCAATCTTTTGACTCTAAATGACTGTTGGATGTGAATTATGACTTTGCCAACTAAAATAAGTGTGTTTAAAGTCATTTCTGTGCCTGAAACTGGTCAAAATTGAAGCTTTTGAGATAGCAAAACTCTGTAAAAATGGCAATTTTGGTCACTGTGAGGGTTTAAAAAGTGGTTATTCAATATGAGGCACGATCCAATTGACATTTTGAATCATTTTTGGTACAGTCCAAAAAATCAATTTTCGGATGAAAAACGATGACTCCGGACCTGTCGAACGATCCCAAAATGGTCAATATGGATGAAATTTCAACATTTAATCTTTTGACTCTAAATGACTGTTGGATGTGAATTATGACTTTGTCAACTAAAATAAGTGTGTTTAAAGTCATTTCTGTGCCTGAAACGGGTCAAAATTGAAGCTTTTGAGTAAGCAAAACTCTGTAAAAATGGCAATTTTGGTCACTGTGAGGGTTTAAAAAGTGGTTATTCAACATGATGCACGATCCAATTGACATTTTGAATCATTTTTGGTACAGTCCGAAAAATAAATTTTCGGATGAAAAACGATGACTCCGGACCTGTCGAACGATCCCAAAATGGTCAATATGGATGAAATTTCAACATTTAATCTTTTGACTCTAAATGACTGTTGGATGTGAATTATGACTTTGTCAACTAGAATAAGTGTGTTTAAAGTCATTTCTGTGCCTGGAACGGGTCAAAATGGAAGCTTTTGAGTAAGCAAAACTCTGTAAAAATGGCAATTTTGGTCACTGTGAGGGTTTAAAAAGTGGTTATTCAACATGAGGCACGATCCAATTGACATTTTGAATCATTTTTGGTACAGTCCAAAAAATCAATTTTCGGATGAAAAACGATGACTCCGGACCTGTCGAACGATCCCAAAATGGTCATTATGGATGAAATTTCAACATTTAATCTTTTGACTCTAAATGACTGTTGGATGTGAATTATGACTTTGTCAACTAAAATAAGTGTGTTTAAAGTCATTTCTGTGCCTGGAACGGGTCAAAATGGAAGCTTTTGAGATAGCAAAACTCTGTAAAAATGGCAATTTTGGTCACTGTGAGGGTTTAAAAAGTGGTTATTCAACATGAGGCACGATCCAATTGACATTTTGAATCATTTTTGGTACAGTCCGAAAAATCAATTTTCGGATGAAAAACGATGACTCCGGACCTGTCGAACGATCCCAAAATGGTCAATATGGATGAAATTTCAACATTTAATCTTTTGACTCTAAATGACTGTTGGATGTGAATTATGACTTTGTCAACTAAAATAAGTGTGTTTAAAGTCATTTCTGTGCCTGAAACGGGTCAAAATTGAAGCTTTTGAGTAAGCAAAACTCTGTAAAAATGGCAATTTTAGTCACTGTGAGGATTTAAAAAGTGGTTATTCAACATGAGGCACGATCCAATTGACATTTTGAATCATTTTTGGTACAGTCCAAAAAAATCAATTTTCGGATGAAAAACGATGACTCCGGACCTGTCGAACGATCCCAAAATGGTCAATATGGATGAAATTTCAACATTTAATCTTTTGACTCTAAATGACTGTTGGATGTGAATTATGACTTTGTCAACTAGAATAAGTGTGTTTAAAGTCATTTCTGTGCCTGGAACGGGTCAAAATGGAAGCTTTTGAGTAAGCAAAACTCTGTAAAAATGGCAATTTTGGTCACTGTGAGGGTTTAAAAAGTGGTTATTCAACATGAGGCACGATCCATTTGACATTTTGAATCATTTTTGGTACAGTCCAAAAAATCAATTTTCGGATGAAAAACGATGACTCCGGACCTGTCGAACGATCCCAAAATGGTCAATATGGATGAAATTTCAACATTTAATCTTTTGACTCTAAATGACTGTTGGATGTGAATTATGACTTTGTCAACTAAAATAAGTGTGTTTAAAGTCATTTCTGTGCCTGAAACGGGTCAAAATTGAAGCTTTTGAGATAGCAAAACTCTGTAAAAATGGCAATTTTGGTCACTGTGAGGGTTTAAAAAGTGGTTATTCAACATGAGGCATGATCCAATTGACATTTTGAATCATTTTTGGTACAGTCCAAAAAATCAATTTTCGGATGAAAAACGATGACTCCGGACCTGTCGAACGATCCCAAAATGGTCTATAATGATGACATTTTAACATTTAATCTATTGACTCTAAATCACTGTTGGATGTGAATTATGACTTTGTCAACTAGAATAAGTGTGTTTAAAGTCATTTCTGTGCCTGAAACGGGTCAAAATGGAAGCTTTTGAGATAGCAAAACTCTGTAAAAATGGCAATTTTGGTCACTGTGAGGGTTTAAAAAGTGGTTATTCAACATGAGGCACGATCCAATTGACATTTTAAATCATTTTTGGTACAGTCCGAAAAATCAATTTTCGGATGAAAAATGATGACTCCGGACCTGTCGAACGATCCCAAAATGGTCAATATGGATGAAATTTCAACATTTAATCTTTTGACTCTAAATGACTGTTGGATGTGAATTATGACTTTGTCAACTAAAATAAGTGTGTTTAAAGTCATTTCTGTGCCTGAAACGGGTCAAAATTGAAGCTTTTGAGATAGCAAAACTCTGTAAAAATGGCAATTTTGGTCACTGTGAGGGTTTAAAAAGTGATTATTCAACATGAGGCACGATCCAATTGACATTTTGAATCATTTTTGGTACAGTCCAAAAATTCAATTTTCGGATGAAAAACGATGACTACGGACCTGTCGAACGATCCCAAAATGGTCAATATGGATGAAATTTCAACATTTAATCTTTTGACTCTAAATGACTGTTGGATGTGAATTATGACTTTGTCAACTAAAATAAGTGTGTTTAAAGTCATTTCTGTGCCTGAAACGGGTCAAAATGGAAGCTTTTGAGATAGCAAAACTCTGTAAAAATGGCAATTTTGGTCACTGTGAGGGTTTAAAAAGTGGTTATTCAACATGAGGCACGATCCAATTGACATTTTGAATCATTTTTGGTACAGTCCAAAAAATCAATTTTCGGATGAAAAACGATGACTCCGGACCTGTCGAACGATCCCAAAATGGTCAATATGGATGAAATTTCAACATTTAATCTTTTGACTCTAAATGACTGTTGGATGTGAATTATGACTTTGTCAACTAAAATAAGTGTGTTTAAAGTCATTTCTGTGCCTGGAACGGGTCAAAATGGAAGCTTTTGAGTAAGCAAAACTCTGTAAAAATGGCAATTTTGGTCACTGTGAGGGTTTAAAAAGTGGTTATTCAACATGAGGCACGATCCAATTGACATTTTGAATCATTTTTGGTACAGTCCGAAAAATCAATTTTCGGATGAAAAGCGATGACTCCGGACCTGTCGAACGATCCCAAAATGGTCAATATGAATGAAATTTCAACATTTAATCTTTTGACTCTAAATGACTGTTGGATGTGAATTATGACTTTGTCAACTAGAATAAGTGTGTTTAAAGTCATTTCTGTGCCTGGAACGGGTCAAAATGGAAGCTTTTGAGTAAGCAAAACTCTGTAAAAATGGCAATTTTGGTCACTGTGAGGGTTTAAAAAGTGGTTATTCAACATGAGGCACGATCCAATTGACATTTTGAATCATTTTTGGTACAGTCCAAAAAATCAATTTTCGGATGAAAAACGATGACTCCGGACCTGTCGAACGATCCCAAAATGGTCAATATGGATGAAATTTCAACATTTAATCTTTTGACTCTAAATGACTGTTGGATGTGAATTATGACTTTGTCAACTAAAATAAGTGTGTTTAAAGTCATTTCTGTGCCTGAAACGGGTCAAAATTGAAGCTTTTGAGATAGCAAAACTCTGTAAAAATGGCAATTTTGGTCACTGTGAGGGTTTAAAAAGTGGTTATTCAACATGAGGCACGATCCAATTGACATTTTGAATCATTTTTGGTACAGTCCGAAAAATAAATTTTCGGATGAAAAACGATGACTCCGGACCTGTCGAACGATCCCAAAATGGTCAATATGGATGAAATTTCAACATTTAATCTTTTGACTCTAAATGACTGTTGGATGTGAATTATGACTTTGTCAACTAAAATAAGTGTGTTTAAAGTCATTTCTGTGCCTGGAACGGGTCAAAATGGAAGCTTTTGAGATAGCAAAACTCTGTAAAAATGGCAATTTTGGTCACTGTGAGGGTTTAAAAAGTGGTTATTCAACATGAGGCACGATCCAATTGACATTTTGAATCATTTTTGGTACAGTCAGAAAAATCAATTTTCGGATGAAAAACGATGACTCCGGACCTGTCGAACGATCCCAAAATGGTCAATATGGATGAAATTTCAACATTTAATCTTTTGACTCTAAATGACTGTTGGATGTGAATTATGACTTTGTCAACTAAAATAAGTGTGTTTAAAGTCATTTCTGTGCCTGAAACGGGTCAAAATTGAAGCTTTTGAGTAAGCAAAACTCTGTAAAAATGGCAATTTTAGTCACTGTGAGGATTTAAAAAGTGGTTATTCAACATGAGGCACGATCCAATTGACATTTTGAATCATTTTTGGTACAGTCCAAAAAAATCAATTTTCGGATGAAAAACGATGACTCCGGACCTGTCGAACGATCCCAAAATGGTCAATATGGATGAAATTTCAACATTTAATCTTTTGACTCTAAATGACTGTTGGATGTGAATTATGACTTTGTCAACTAGAATAAGTGTGTTTAAAGTCATTTCTGTGCCTGGAACGGGTCAAAATGGAAGCTTTTGAGTAAGCAAAACTCTGTAAAAATGGCAATTTTGGTCACTGTGAGGGTTTAAAAAGTGGTTATTCAACATGAGGCACGATCCAATTGACATTTTGAATCATTTTTGGTACAGTCCAAAAAATCAATTTTCGGATGAAAAACGATGACTCCGGACCTGTCGAACGATCCCAAAATGGTCAATATGGATGAAATTTCAACATTTAATCTTTTGACTCTAAATGACTGTTGGATGTGAATTATGACTTTGTCAACTAAAATAAGTGTGTTTAAAGTCATTTCTGTGCCTGAAACGGGTCAAAATTGAAGCTTTTGAGATAGCAAAACTCTGTAAAAATGGCAATTTTGGTCACTGTGAGGGTTTAAAAAGTGGTTATTCAACATGAGGCACGATCCAATTGACATTTTGAATCATTTTTGGTACAGTCCGAAAAATCAATTTTCGGATGAAAAATGATGACTCCGGACCTGTCGAACGATCCCAAAATGGTCAATATGGATGAAATTTCAACATTTAATCTTTTGACTCTAAATGACTGTTGGATGTGAATTATGACTTTGTCAACTAGAATAAGTGTGTTTAAAGTAATTTCTGTGCCTGAAACGGGTCAAAATGGAAGCTTTTGAGATAGTAAAACTCTGTAAAAATGGCAATTTTGGTCACTGTGAGGGTTTAAAAAGTGGTTATTCAACATGAGGCATGATCCAATTGACATTTTGAATCATTTTTGGTACAGTCCAAAAAATCAATTTTCGGATGAAAAACGATGACTCCGGACCTGTCGAACGATCCCAAAATGGTCAATATGGATGAAATTTCAACATTTAATCTTTTGACTCTAAATGACTGTTGGATGTGAATTATGACTTTGTCAACTAGAATAAGTGTGTTTAAAGTCATTTCTGTGCCTGAAACGGGTCAAAATTGAAGCTTTTGAGATAGCAAAACTCTGTAAAAATGGCAATTTTGGTCACTGTGAGGGTTTAAAAAGTGATTATTCAACATGAGGCACGATCCAATTGACATTTTGAATCATTTTTGGTACAGTCCAAAAATTCAATTTTCGGATGAAAAACGATGACTACGGACCTGTCGAACGATCCCAAAATGGTCAATATGGATGAAATTTCAACATTTAATCTTTTGACTCTAAATGACTGTTGGATGTGAATTATGACTTTGTCAACTAAAATAAGTGTGTTTAAAGTCATTTCTGTGCCTGAAACGGGTCAAAATGGAAGCTTTTGAGATAGCAAAACTCTGTAAAAATGGCAATTTTGGTCACTGTGAGGGTTTAAAAAGTGGTTATTCAACATGAGGCACGATCCAATTGACATTTTGAATCATTTTTGGTACAGTCCAAAAAATCAATTTTCGGATGAAAAACGATGACTCCGGACCTGTCGAACGATCCCAAAATGGTCAATATGGATGAAATTTCAACATTTAATCTTTTGACTCTAAATGACTGTTGGATGTGAATTATGACTTTGTCAACTAAAATAAGTGTGTTTAAAGTCATTTCTGTGCCTGGAACGGGTCAAAATGGAAGCTTTTGAGTAAGCAAAACTCTGTAAAAATGGCAATTTTGGTCACTGTGAGGGTTTAAAAAGTGGTTATTCAACATGAGGCACAATCCAATTGACATTTTGAATCATTTTTGGTACAGTCCGAAAAATCAATTTTCGGATGAAAAGCGATGACTCCGGACCTGTCGAACGATCCCAAAATGGTCAATATGAATGAAATTTCAACATTTAATCTTTTGACTCTAAATGACTGTTGGATGTGAATTATGACTTTGTCAACTAGAATAAGTGTGTTTAAAGTCATTTCTGTGCCTGGAACGGGTCAAAATGGAAGCTTTTGAGTAAGCAAAACTCTGTAAAAATGGCAATTTTGGTCACTGTGAGGGTTTAAAAAGTGGTTATTCAACATGAGGCACGATCCAATTGACATTTTGAATCATTTTTGGTACAGTCCAAAAAATCAATTTTCGGATGAAAAACGATGACTCCGGACCTGTCGAACGATCCCAAAATGGTCAATATGGATGAAATTTCAACATTTAATCTTTTGACTCTAAATGACTGTTGGATGTGAATTATGACTTTGTCAACTAAAATAAGTGTGTTTAAAGTCATTTCTGTGCCTGAAACGGGTCAAAATTGAAGCTTTTGAGATAGCAAAACTCTGTAAAAATGGCAATTTTGGTCACTGTGAGGGTTTAAAAAGTGGTTATTCAACATGAGGCACGATCCAATTGACATTTTGAATCATTTTTGGTACAGTCCGAAAAATCAATTTTCGGATGAAAAATGATGACTCCGGACCTGTCGAACGATCCCAAAATGGTCAATATGGATGAAATTTCAACATTTAATCTTTTGACTCTAAATGACTGTTGGATGTGAATTATGACTTTGTCAACTAGAATAAGTGTGTTTAAAGTAATTTCTGTGCCTGAAACGGGTCAAAATGGAAGCTTTTGAGATAGTAAAACTCTGTAAAAATGGCAATTTTGGTCACTGTGAGGGTTTAAAAAGTGGTTATTCAACATGAGGCATGATCCAATTGACATTTTGAATCATTTTTGGTACAGTCCAAAAAATCAATTTTCGGATGAAAAACGATGACTCCGGACCTGTCGAACGATCCCAAAATGGTCTATAATGATGACATTTTAACATTTAATCTATTGACTCTAAATCACTGTTGGATGTGAATTATGACTTTGTCAACTAGAATAAGTGTGTTTAAAGTCATTTCTGTGCCTGAAACGGGTCAAAATGGAAGCTTTTGAGATAGCAAAACTCTGTAAAAATGGCAATTTTGGTCACTGTGAGGGTTTAAAAAGTGGTTATTCAACATGAGGCACGATCCAATTGACATTTTAAATCATTTTTGGTACAGTCCGAAAAATCAATTTTCGGATGAAAAACGATGACTCCGGACCTGTCGAACGATCCCAAAATGGTCAATATGGATGAAATTTCAACATTTAATCTTTTGACTCTAAATGACTGTTGGATGTGAATTATGACTTTGTCAACTAAAATAAGTGTGTTTAAAGTCATTTCTGTGCCTGAAACGGGTCAAAATTGAAGCTTTTGAGATAGCAAAACTCTGTAAAAATGGCAATTTTGGTCACTGTGAGGGTTTAAAAAGTGATTATTCAACATGAGGCACGATCCAATTGACATTTTGAATCATTTTTGGTACAGTCCAAAAATTCAATTTTCGGATGAAAAACGATGACTACGGACCTGTCGAACGATCCCAAAATGGTCAATATGGATGAAATTTCAACATTTAATCTTTTGACTCTAAATGACTGTTGGATGTGAATTATGACTTTGTCAACTAAAATAAGTGTGTTTAAAGTAGTTTCTGTGCCTGAAACGGGTCAAAATTGAAGCTTTTGAGTAAGCAAAACTCTGTAAAAATGGCAATTTTAGTCACTGTGAGGATTTAAAAAGTGGTTATTCAACATGAGGCACGATCCAATTGACATTTTGAATCATTTTTGGTACAGTCCAAAAAATCAATTTTCGGATGAAAAACGATGACTCCGGACCTGTCGAACGATCCCAAAATGGTCAATATGGATGAAATTTCAACATTTAATCTTTTGACTCTAAATGACTGTTGGATGTGAATTATGACTTTGTCAACTAGAATAAGTGTGTTTAAAGTCATTTCTGTGCCTGGAACGGGTCAAAATGGAAGCTTTTGAGATAGCAAAACTCTGTAAAAATGACAATTTTGGTCACTGTGAGGGTTTAAAAAGTGGTTATTCAACATGAGGCACGATCCAATTGACATTTTGAATCAATTTTGGTACAGTCCGAAAAATCAATTTTCGGATGAAAAACGATGACTCCGGACCTGTCGAACGATCCCAAAATGGTCAATATAGATGAAATTTCAACATTTAATCTTTTGACTCTAAATGACTGTTGGATGTGAATTATGACTTTGTCAACTAGAATAAGTGTGTTTAAAGTTATTTCCGTGCCTGAAACGGGTCAAAATTGAAGCTTTTAAGTAAGCAAAACTCTGTAAAAATGGCAATTTTGGTCACTGTGAGGGTTTAAAAAGTGGTTATTCAACATGAGGCACGATCCAATTGACATTTTGAATCATTTTTGGTACAGTCCGAAAAATCAATTTTCGGATGAAAAACGATGACTCCGGACCTGTCGAACGATCCCAAAATGGTCTATAATGATGACATTTTAACATTTAATCTTTTGACTCTAAATCACTGTTGGATGTGAATTATGACTTTGTCAGCTAGAATAAGTGTGTTTAAAGTCATTTCTGTGCCTGAAACGGGTCAAAATGGAAGCTTTTGAGATAGCAAAACTCTGTAAAAATGGCAATTTTGGTCACTGTGAGGGTTTAAAAAGTGGTTATTCAACATGAGGCACGATCCAATTGACATTTTGAATCATTTTTGGTACAGTCCGAAAAATCAATTTTCGGATGAAAAACGATGACTCCGGACCTGTCGAACGATCCCAAAATGGTCAATATGGATGAAATTTCAACATTTAATCTTTTGACTCTAAATGACTGTTGGATGTGAATTATGACTTTGTCAACTAAAATAAGTGTGTTTAAAGTCATTTCTGTGCCTGAAACGGGTCAAAATTGAAGCGTTTGAGATAGCTAAACTCTGTAAAAATGGCAATTTTGGTCACTGTGAGGGTTTAAAAAGTGATTATTCAACATGAGGCACGATCCAATTGACATTTTGAATCATTTTTGGTACAGTCCGAAAAATCAATTTTCGGATGAAAAACGATGACTCCGGACCTGTCGAACGATCCCAAAATGGTCAATATGGATGAAATTTCAACATTTAATCTTTTGACTCTAAATGACTGTTGGATGTGAATTATGACTTTGTCAACTAAAATAAGTGTGTTTAAAGTAATTTCTGTGCCTGAAACGGGTCAAAATGGAAGCTTTTGAGATAGTAAAACTCTGTAAAAATGGCAATTTTGGTCACTGTGAGGGTTTAAAAAGTGGTTATTCAACATGAGGCATGATCCAATTGACATTTTGAATCATTTTTGGTACAGTCCAAAAAATCAATTTTCGGATGAAAAACGATGACTCCGGACCTGTCGAACGATCCCAAAATGGTCTATAATGATGAAATTTCAACATTTAATCTTTTGACTCTAAATGACTGTTGGATGTGAATTATGACTTTGTCAACTAAAATAAGTGTGTTTAAAGTCATTTCTGTGCCTGAAACGGGTCAAAATTGAAGCTTTTGAGATAGCAAAACTCTGTAAAAATGGCAATTTTGGTCACTGTGAGGGTTTAAAAAGTGATTATTCAACATGAGGCACGATCCAATTGACATTTTGAATCATTTTTGGTACAGTCCAAAAAATCAATTTTCGGATGAAAAACGATGACTACGGACCTGTGGAACGATCCCAAAATGGTCAATATGGATGAAATTTCAACATTTAATCTTTTGACTCTAAATGACTGTTGGATGTGAATTATGACTTTGTCAACTAGAATAAGTGTGTTTAAAGTCATTTCTGTGCCTGAAACGGGTCAAAATGGAAGCTTTTGAGAAAGCAAAACTCTGTAAAAATGGCAATTTTGGTCACTGTGAGGGTTTAAAAAGTGGTTATTCAACATGAGGCACGATCCAATTGACATTTTGAATCATTTTTGGTACAGTCCGAAAAATCAATTTTCGGATGAAAAACGATGACTCCGGACCTGTCGAACGATCCCAAAATGGTCAATATGGATGAAATTTCAACATTTAATCTTTTGACTCTAAATGACTGTTGGATGTGAATTATGACTTTGTCAACTAGAATAAGTGTGTTTAAAGTTATTTCCGTGCCTGAAACGGGTCAAAATTGAAGCTTTTAAGTAAGCAAAACTCTGTAAAAATGGCAATTTTGGTCACTGTGAGGGTTTAAAAAGTGGTTATTCAACATGAGGCACGATCCAATTGACATTTTGAATCATTTTTGGTACAGTCCGAAAAATCAATTTTCGGATGAAAAACGATGACTCCGGACCTGTCGAACGATCCCAAAATGGTCTATAATGATGACATTTTAACATTTAATCTTTTGACTCTAAATCACTGTTGGATGTGAATTATGACTTTGTCAGCTAGAATAAGTGTGTTTAAAGTCATTTCTGTGCCTGAAACGGGTCAAAATGGAAGCTTTTGAGATAGCAAAACTCTGTAAAAATGGCAATTTCGGTCACTGTGAGGGTTTAAAAAGTGGTTATTCAACATGAGGCACGATCCAATTGACATTTTGAATCATTTTTGGTACAGTCCGAAAAATCAATTTTCGGATGAAAAACGATGACTCCGGACCTGTCGAACGATCCCAAAATGGTCAATATGGATGAAATTTCAACATTTAATCTTTTGACTCTAAATGACTGTTGGATGTGAATTATGACTTTGTCAACTAAAATAAGTGTGTTTAAAGTCATTTCTGTGCCTGAAACGGGTCAAAATTGAAGCTTTTGAGATAGCTAAACTCTGTAAAAATGGCAATTTTGGTCACTGTGAGGGTTTAAAAAGTGATTATTCAACATGAGGCACGATCCAATTGACATTTTGAATCATTTTTGGTACAGTCCGAAAAATCAATTTTCGGATGAAAAACGATGACTCCGGACCTGTCGAACGATCCCAAAATGGTCAATATGGATGAAATTTCAACATTTAATCTTTTGACTCTAAATGACTGTTGGATGTGAATTATGACTTTGTCAACTAAAATAAGTGTGTTTAAAGTAATTTCTGTGCCTGAAACGGGTCAAAATGGAAGCTTTTGAGATAGTAAAACTCTGTAAAAATGGCAATTTTGGTCACTGTGAGGGTTTAAAAAGTGGTTATTCAACATGAGGCATGATCCAATTGACATTTTGAATCATTTTTGGTACAGTCCAAAAAATCAATTTTCGGATGAAAAACGATGACTCCGGACCTGTCGAACGATCCCAAAATGGTCTATAATGATGAAATTTCAACATTTAATCTTTTGACTCTAAATGACTGTTGGATGTGAATTATGACTTTGTCAACTAAAATAAGTGTGTTTAAAGTCATTTCTGTGCCTGAAACGGGTCAAAATTGAAGCTTTTGAGATAGCAAAACTCTGTAAAAATGGCAATTTTGGTCACTGTGAGGGTTTAAAAAGTGATTATTCAACATGAGGCACGATCCAATTGACATTTTGAATCATTTTTGGTACAGTCCAAAAAATCAATTTTCGGATGAAAAACGATGACTACGGACCTGTGGAACGATCCCAAAATGGTCAATATGGATGAAATTTCAACATTTAATCTTTTGACTCTAAATGACTGTTGGATGTGAATTATGACTTTGTCAACTAGAATAAGTGTGTTTAAAGTCATTTCTGTGCCTGAAACGGGTCAAAATGGAAGCTTTTGAGATAGCAAAACTCTGTAAAAATGGCAATTTTGGTCACTGTGAGGGTTTAAAAAGTGGTTATTCAACATGAGGCACGATCCAATTGACATTTTGAATCATTTTTGGTACAGTCCGAAAAATCAATTTTCGGATGAAAAACGATGACTCCGGACCTGTCGAACGATCCCAAAATGGTCAATATGGATGAAATTTCAACATTTAATCTTTTGACTCTAAATGACTGTTGGATGTGAATTATGACTTTGTCAACTAGAATAAGTGTGTTTAAAGTCATTTCTGTGCCTGGAACGGGTCAAAATGGAAGCTTTTGAGTAAGCAAAACTCTGTAAAAATGGCAATTTTGGTCACTGTGAGGGTTTAAAAAGTGGTTATTCAACATGAGGCACGATCCAATTGACATTTTGAATCATTTTTGGTACAGTCCAAAAAATCAATTTTCGGATGAAAAACGATGACTCCGGACCTGTCGAACGATCCCAAAATGGTCAATATGGATGAAATTTCAACATTCAATCTCTCGACTCTAAATGACTAATGGATGTGAATTATGACTTTGCCAACTAAAATAAGTGTGTTTAAAGTCATTTCTGTGCCTGAAACTGGTCAAAATTGAAGCTTTTGAGATAGCAAAACTCTGTAAAAATGGCAATTTTGGTCACTGTGAGGGTTTAAAAAGTGGTTATTCAATATGAGGCACGATCCAATTGACATTTTGAATCATTTTTGGTACAGTCCAAAAAATCAATTTTCGGATGAAAAACGATGACTCCGGACCTGTCGAACGATCCCAAAATGGTCAATATGGATGAAATTTCAACATTTAATCTTTTGACTCTAAATGACTGTTGGATGTGAATTATGACTTTGTCAACTAAAATAAGTGTGTTTAAAGTCATTTCTGTGCCTGAAACGGGTCAAAATTGAAGCTTTTGAGTAAGCAAAACTCTGTAAAAATGGCAATTTTGGTCACTGTGAGGGTTTAAAAAGTGGTTATTCAACATGAGGCACGATCCAATTGACATTTTGAATCATTTTTGGTACAGTCCGAAAAATAAATTTTCGGATGAAAAACGATGACTCCGGACCTGTCGAACGATCCCAAAATGGTCAATATGGATGAAATTTCAACATTTAATCTTTTGACTCTAAATGACTGTTGGATGTGAATTATGACTTTGTCAACTAGAATAAGTGTGTTTAAAGTCATTTCTGTGCCTGGAACGGGTCAAAATGGAAGCTTTTGAGTAAGCAAAACTCTGTAAAAATGGCAATTTTGGTCACTGTGAGGGTTTAAAAAGTGGTTATTCAACATGAGGCACGATCCAATTGACATTTTGAATCATTTTTGGTACAGTCCAAAAAATCAATTTTCGGATGAAAAACGATGACTCCGGACCTGTCGAACGATCCCAAAATGGTCAATATGGATGAAATTTCAACATTTAATCTTTTGACTCTAAATGACTGTTGGATGTGAATTATGACTTTGTCAACTAAAATAAGTGTGTTTAAAGTCATTTCTGTGCCTGGAACGGGTCAAAATGGAAGCTTTTGAGATAGCAAAACTCTGTAAAAATGGCAATTTTGGTCACTGTGAGGGTTTAAAAAGTGGTTATTCAACATGAGGCACGATCCAATTGACATTTTGAATCATTTTTGGTACAGTCCGAAAAATCAATTTTCGGATGAAAAACGATGACTCCGGACCTGTCGAACGATCCCAAAATGGTCAATATGGATGAAATTTCAACATTTAATCTTTTGACTCTAAATGACTGTTGGATGTGAATTATGACTTTGTCAACTAAAATAAGTGTGTTTAAAGTCATTTCTGTGCCTGAAACGGGTCAAAATTGAAGCTTTTGAGTAAGCAAAACTCTGTAAAAATGGCAATTTTAGTCACTGTGAGGATTTAAAAAGTGGTTATTCAACATGAGGCACGATCCAATTGACATTTTGAATCATTTTTGGTACAGTCCAAAAAAATCAATTTTCGGATGAAAAACGATGACTCCGGACCTGTCGAACGATCCCAAAATGGTCAATATGGATGAAATTTCAACATTTAATCTTTTGACTCTAAATGACTGTTGGATGTGAATTATGACTTTGTCAACTAGAATAAGTGTGTTTAAAGTCATTTCTGTGCCTGGAACGGGTCAAAATGGAAGCTTTTGAGTAAGCAAAACTCTGTAAAAATGGCAATTTTGGTCACTGTGAGGGTTTAAAAAGTGGTTATTCAACATGAGGCACGATCCAATTGACATTTTGAATCATTTTTGGTACAGTCCAAAAAATCAATTTTCGGATGAAAAACGATGACTCCGGACCTGTCGAACGATCCCAAAATGGTCAATATGGATGAAATTTCAACATTTAATCTTTTGACTCTAAATGACTGTTGGATGTGAATTATGACTTTGTCAACTAAAATAAGTGTGTTTAAAGTCATTTCTGTGCCTGAAACGGGTCAAAATTGAAGCTTTTGAGATAGCAAAACTCTGTAAAAATGGCAATTTTGGTCACTGTGAGGGTTTAAAAAGTGGTTATTCAACATGAGGCACGATCCAATTGACATTTTGAATCATTTTTGGTACAGTCCGAAAAATCAATTTTCGGATGAAAAATGATGACTCCGGACCTGTCGAACGATCCCAAAATGGTCAATATGGATGAAATTTCAACATTTAATCTTTTGACTCTAAATGACTGTTGGATGTGAATTATGACTTTGTCAACTAGAATAAGTGTGTTTAAAGTAATTTCTGTGCCTGAAACGGGTCAAAATGGAAGCTTTTGAGATAGTAAAACTCTGTAAAAATGGCAATTTTGGTCACTGTGAGGGTTTAAAAAGTGGTTATTCAACATGAGGCATGATCCAATTGACATTTTGAATCATTTTTGGTACAGTCCAAAAAATCAATTTTCGGATGAAAAACGATGACTCCGGACCTGTCGAACGATCCCAAAATGGTCTATAATGATGACATTTTAACATTTAATCTATTGACTCTAAATCACTGTTGGATGTGAATTATGACTTTGTCAACTAGAATAAGTGTGTTTGAAGTCATTTCTGTGCCTGAAACGGGTCAAAATGGAAGCTTTTGAGGTAGCAAAACTCTGTAAAAATGGCAATTTTGGTCACTGTGAGGGTTTAAAAAGTGGTTATTCAACATGAGGCACGATCCAATTGACATTTTAAATCATTTTTGGTACAGTCCGAAAAATCAATTTTCGGATGAAAAATGATGACTCCGGACCTGTCGAACGATCCCAAAATGGTCAATATGGATGAAATTTCAACATTTAATCTTTTGACTCTAAATGACTGTTGGATGTGAATTATGACTTTGTCAACTAAAATAAGTGTGTTTAAAGTCATTTCTGTGCCTGAAACGGGTCAAAATTGAAGCTTTTGAGATAGCAAAACTCTGTAAAAATGGCAATTTTGGTCACTGTGAGGGTTTAAAAAGTGATTATTCAACATGAGGCACGATCCAATTGACATTTTGAATCATTTTTGGTACAGTCCAAAAATTCAATTTTCGGATGAAAAACGATGACTACGGACCTGTCGAACGATCCCAAAATGGTCAATATGGATGAAATTTCAACATTTAATCTTTTGACTCTAAATGACTGTTGGATGTGAATTATGACTTTGTCAACTAAAATAAGTGTGTTTAAAGTCATTTCTGTGCCTGAAACGGGTCAAAATGGAAGCTTTTGAGATAGCAAAACTCTGTAAAAATGGCAATTTTGGTCACTGTGAGGGTTTAAAAAGTGGTTATTCAACATGAGGCACGATCCAATTGACATTTTGAATCATTTTTGGTACAGTCCAAAAAATCAATTTTCGGATGAAAAACGATGACTCCGGACCTGTCGAACGATCCCAAAATGGTCAATATGGATGAAATTTCAACATTTAATCTTTTGACTCTAAATGACTGTTGGATGTGAATTATGACTTTGTCAACTAAAATAAGTGTGTTTAAAGTCATTTCTGTGCCTGGAACGGGTCAAAATGGAAGCTTTTGAGTAAGCAAAACTCTGTAAAAATGGCAATTTTGGTCACTGTGAGGGTTTAAAAAGTGGTTATTCAACATGAGGCACGATCCAATTGACATTTTGAATCATTTTTGGTACAGTCCGAAAAATCAATTTTCGGATGAAAAGCGATGACTCCGGACCTGTCGAACGATCCCAAAATGGTCAATATGAATGAAATTTCAACATTTAATCTTTTGACTCTAAATGACTGTTGGATGTGAATTATGACTTTGTCAACTAGAATAAGTGTGTTTAAAGTCATTTCTGTGCCTGGAACGGGTCAAAATGGAAGCTTTTGAGTAAGCAAAACTCTGTAAAAATGGCAATTTTGGTCACTGTGAGGGTTTAAAAAGTGGTTATTCAACATGAGGCACGATCCAATTGACATTTTGAATCATTTTTGGTACAGTCCAAAAAATCAATTTTCGGATGAAAAACGATGACTCCGGACCTGTCGAACGATCCCAAAATGGTCAATATGGATGAAATTTCAACATTTAATCTTTTGACTCTAAATGACTGTTGGATGTGAATTATGACTTTGTCAACTAAAATAAGTGTGTTTAAAGTCATTTCTGTGCCTGAAACGGGTCAAAATTGAAGCTTTTGAGATAGCAAAACTCTGTAAAAATGGCAATTTTGGTCACTGTGAGGGTTTAAAAAGTGGTTATTCAACATGAGGCACGATCCAATTGACATTTTGAATCATTTTTGGTACAGTCCGAAAAATCAATTTTCGGATGAAAAATGATGACTCCGGACCTGTCGAACGATCCCAAAATGGTCAATATGGATGAAATTTCAACATTTAATCTTTTGACTCTAAATGACTGTTGGATGTGAATTATGACTTTGTCAACTAGAATAAGTGTGTTTAAAGTAATTTCTGTGCCTGAAACGGGTCAAAATGGAAGCTTTTGAGATAGTAAAACTCTGTAAAAATGGCAATTTTGGTCACTGTGAGGGTTTAAAAAGTGGTTATTCAACATGAGGCATGATCCAATTGACATTTTGAATCATTTTTGGTACAGTCCAAAAAATCAATTTTCGGATGAAAAACGATGACTCCGGACCTGTCGAACGATCCCAAAATGGTCTATAATGATGACATTTTAACATTTAATCTATTGACTCTAAATCACTGTTGGATGTGAATTATGACTTTGTCAACTAGAATAAGTGTGTTTAAAGTCATTTCTGTGCCTGAAACGGGTCAAAATGGAAGCTTTTGAGATAGCAAAACTCTGTAAAAATGGCAATTTTGGTCACTGTGAGGGTTTAAAAAGTGGTTATTCAACATGAGGCACGATCCAATTGACATTTTAAATCATTTTTGGTACAGTCCGAAAAATCAATTTTCGGATGAAAAACGATGACTCCGGACCTGTCGAACGATCCCAAAATGGTCAATATGGATGAAATTTCAACATTTAATCTTTTGACTCTAAATGACTGTTGGATGTGAATTATGACTTTGTCAACTAAAATAAGTGTGTTTAAAGTCATTTCTGTGCCTGAAACGGGTCAAAATTGAAGCTTTTGAGATAGCAAAACTCTGTAAAAATGGCAATTTTGGTCACTGTGAGGGTTTAAAAAGTGATTATTCAACATGAGGCACGATCCAATTGACATTTTGAATCATTTTTGGTACAGTCCAAAAATTCAATTTTCGGATGAAAAACGATGACTACGGACCTGTCGAACGATCCCAAAATGGTCAATATGGATGAAATTTCAACATTTAATCTTTTGACTCTAAATGACTGTTGGATGTGAATTATGACTTTGTCAACTAAAATAAGTGTGTTTAAAGTCATTTCTGTGCCTGAAACGGGTCAAAATTGAAGCTTTTGAGTAAGCAAAACTCTGTAAAAATGGCAATTTTAGTCACTGTGAGGATTTAAAAAGTGGTTATTCAACATGAGGCACGATCCAATTGACATTTTGAATCATTTTTGGTACAGTCCAAAAAATCAATTTTCGGATGAAAAACGATGACTCCGGACCTGTCGTACGATCCCAAAATGGTCAATATGGATGAAATTTCAACATTTAATCTTTTGACTCTAAATGACTGTTGGATGTGAATTATGACTTTGTCAACTAGAATAAGTGTGTTTAAAGTCATTTCTGTGCCTGGAACGGGTCAAAATGGAAGCTTTTGAGATAGCAAAACTCTGTAAAAATGACAATTTTGGTCACTGTGAGGGTTTAAAAAGTGGTTATTCAACATGAGGCACGATCCAATTGACATTTTGAATCAATTTTGGTACAGTCCGAAAAATCAATTTTCGGATGAAAAACGATGACTCCGGACCTGTCGAACGATCCCAAAATGGTCAATATGGATGAAATTTCAACATTTAATCTTTTGACTCTAAATGACTGTTGGATGTGAATTATGACTTTGTCAACTAAAATAAGTGTGTTTAAAGTAATTTCTGTGCCTGAAACGGGTCAAAATGGAAGCTTTTGAGATAGTAAAACTCTGTAAAAATGGCAATTTTGGTCACTGTGAGGGTTTAAAAAGTGGTTATTCAACATGAGGCATGATCCAATTGACATTTTGAATCATTTTTGGTACAGTCCAAAAAATCAATTTTCGGATGAAAAACGATGACTCCGGACCTGTCGAACGATCCCAAAATGGTCTATAATGATGACATTTTAACATTTAATCTTTTGACTCTAAATCACTGTTGGATGTGAATTATGACTTTGTCAGCTAGAATAAGTGTGTTTAAAGTCATTTCTGTGCCTGAAACGGGTCAAAATGGAAGCTTTTGAGATAGCAAAACTCTGTAAAAATGGCAATTTTGGTCACTGTGAGGGTTTAAAAAGTGGTTATTCAACATGAGGCACGATCCAATTGACATTTTGAATCATTTTTGGTACAGTCCGAAAAATCAATTTTCGGATGAAAAACGATGACTCCGGACCTGTCGAACGATCCCAAAATGGTCAATATGGATGAAATTTCAACATTTAATCTTTTGACTCTAAATGACTGTTGGATGTGAATTATGACTTTGTCAACTAAAATAAGTGTGTTTAAAGTCATTTCTGTGCCTGAAACGGGTCAAAATTGAAGCTTTTGAGATAGCTAAACTCTGTAAAAATGGCAATTTTGGTCACTGTGAGGGTTTAAAAAGTGATTATTCAACATGAGGCACGATCCAATTGACATTTTGAATCATTTTTGGTACAGTCCAAAAAATCAATTTTCGGATGAAAAACGATGACTACGGACCTGTCGAACGATCCCAAAATGGTCAATATGGATGAAATTTCAACATTTAATCTTTTGACTCTAAATGACTGTTGGATGTGAATTATGACTTTGTCAACTAGAATAAGTGTGTTTAAAGTCATTTCTGTGCCTGAAACGGGTCAAAATGGAAGCTTTTGAGATAGCAAAACTCTGTAAAAATGGCAATTTTGGTCACTGTGAGGGTTTAAAAAGTGGTTATTCAACATGAGGCACGATCCAATTGACATTTTGAATCATTTTTGGTACAGTCCGAAAAATCAATTTTCGGATGAAAAACGATGACTCCGGACCTGTCGAACGATCCCAAAATGGTCAATATGGATGAAATTTCAACATTTAATCTTTTGACTCTAAATGACTGTTGGATGTGAATTATGACTTTGTCAACTAGAATAAGTGTGTTTAAAGTCATTTCTGTGCCTGGAACGGGTCAAAATGGAAGCTTTTGAGTAAGCAAAACTCTGTAAAAATGGCAATTTTGGTCACTGTGAGGGTTTAAAAAGTGGTTATTCAACATGAGGCACGATCCAATTGACATTTTGAATCATTTTTGGTACAGTCCAAAAAATCAATTTTCGGATGAAAAACGATGACTCCGGACCTGTCGAACGATCCCAAAATGGTCAATATGGATGAAATTTCAACATTTAATCTTTTGACTCTAAATGACTGTTGGATGTGAATTATGACTTTGTCAACTAAAATAAGTGTGTTTAAAGTCATTTCTGTGCCTGAAACGGGTCAAAATTGAAGCTTTTGAGATAGCACAACTCTGTAAAAATGGCAATTTTGGTCACTGTGAGGGTTTAAAAAGTGATTATTCAACATGAGGCACGATCCAATTGACATTTTGAATCATTTTTGGTACAGTCCAAAAAATCAATTTTCGGATGAAAAACGATGACTCCGGACCTGTTGAACGATCCCAAAATGGTCAATATGGATGAAATTTCAACATTTAATCTTTTGACTCTAAATGACTGTTGGATGTGAATTATGACTTTGTCAACTAGAATAAGTGTGTTTAAAGTCATTTCTGTGCCTGAAACGGGTCAAAATGGAAGCTTTTGAGATAGCAAAACTCTGTAAAAATGGCAATTTTGGTCACTGTGAGGGTTTAAAAAGTGGTTATTCAACATGAGGCACGATCCAATTGACATTTTGAATCATTTTTGGTACAGTCCGAAAAATCAATTTTCGGATGAAAAACGATGACTCCGGACCTGTCGAACGATCCCAAAATGGTCAATATGGATGAAATTTCAACATTTAATCTTTTGACTCTAAATGACTGTTGGGTGTGAATTATGACTTTGTCAACTAGAATAAGTGTGTTTAAAGTCATTTCTGTGCCTGGAACGGGTCAAAATGGAAGCTTTTGAGTAAGCAAAACTCGGTAAAAATGGCAATTTTGGTCACTGTGAGGGTTTAAAAAGTGGTTATTCAACATGTGGCACGATCCAATTGACATTTTGAATCATTTTTGGTACAGTCCAAAAAATCAATTTTCGGATGAAAAACGATGACTCCGGACCTGTCGAACGATCCCAAAATGGTCAATATGGATGAAATTTCAACATTTAATCTTTTGACTCTAAATGACTGTTGGATGTGAATTATGACTTTGTCAACTAAAATAAGTGTGTTTAAAGTCATTTCTGTGCCTGAAACGGGTCAAAATTGAAGCTTTTGAGATAGCAAAACTCTGTAAAAATGGCAATTTTGGTCACTGTGAGGGTTTAAAAAGTGGTTATTCAACATGAGGCACGATCCAATTAACATTTTGAATCATTTTTGGTACAGTCCGAAAAATCTATTTTCGAATGAAAAACGATGACTCCGGACCTGTCGAACGATCCCAAAATGGTCAATATGGATGAAATTTCAACATTTAATCTTTTGACTCTAAATGACTGTTGGATGTGAATTATGACTTTGTCAACTAAAATAAGTGTGTTTAAAGTCATTTCTGTGCCTGAAACGGGTCAAAATTGAAGCTTTTGAGATAGCAAAACTCTGTAAAAATGGCAGTTTTGGTCACTGTGATGGTTTAAAAAGTGATTATTCAACATGAGGCACGATCCAATTGACATTTTGAATCATTTTTGGTACAGTCCAAAAAATCAATTTTCGGATGAAAAACGATGACTCCGGACCTGTCGAACGATCCCAAAATGGTCAATATGGATGAAATTTCAACATTTAATCTTTTGACTCTAAATAACTGTTGGATGTGAATTATGACTTTGTCAACTAGAATAAGTGTGTTTAAAGTCATTTCTGTGCCTGAAACGGGTCAAAATGGAAGCTTTTGAGATAGCAAAACTCTGTAAAAATGGCAATTTTGGTCACTGTGAGGGTTTAAAAAGTGGTTATTCAACATGAGGCACGATCCAATTGACATTTTGAATCATTTTTGGTACAGTCCAAAAAATCAATTTTCGGATGAAAAACGATGACTCCGGACCTGTCGAACGATCCCAAAATGGTCAATATGGATGAAATTTCAACATTTAATCTTTTGACTCTAAATTTAAAAATTTGAATTTAAAATTTCTTATAGAGCGCTCAAAATGGAAGCTTTTGAGTAAGCAAAACTCTGTAAAAATGGCAATTTTGGTCACTGTGAGGGTTTAAATAGTGGTTATTCAACATGAGGCACGATCCAATTGACATTTTGAATCATTTTTGGTACAGTCCAAAAAATCAATTTTCGGATGAAAAACGATGACTCCGGACCTGTCGAACGATCCCAAAATGGTCTATAATGATGACATTTTAACATTTAATCTTTTGACTCTAAATCACTGTTGGATGTGAATTATGACTTTGTCAACTAGAATAAGTGTGTTTAAAGTCATTTCTGTGCCTGAAACGGGTCAAAATGGAAGCTTTTGAGATAGCAAAACTCTGTAAAAATGGCAATTTTGGTCACTGTGAGGGTTTAAAAAGTGGTTATTCAACATGAGGCACGATCCAATTGACATTTTGAATCATTTTTGGTACAGTCCGAAAAATCAATTTTCGGATGAAAAACGATGACTCCGGACCTGTCGAACGATCCCAAAATGGTCAATATGGATGAAATTTCAACATTTAATCTTTTGACTCTAAATGACTGTTGGATGTGAATTATGACTTTGTCAACTAGAATAAGTGTGTTTAAAGTCATTTCTGTGCCTGGAACGGGTCAAAATGGAAGCTTTTGAGTAAGCAAAACTCTGTAAAAATGGCAATTTTGGTCACTGTGAGGGTTTAAAAAGTGGTTATTCAACATGAGGCACGATCCAATTGACATTTTGAATCATTTTTGGTACAGTCCAGAAAATCAATTTTCGGATGAAAAACGATGACTCCGGACCTGTCGAACGATCCCAAAATGGTCAATATGGATGAAATTTCAACGTTTAATCTTTTGACTCTAAATGACTGTTGGATGTGAATTATGACTTTGTCAACTAAAATAAGTGTGTTTAAAGTCATTTCTGTGCCTGAAACGGGTCAAAATTGAAGCTTTTGAGATAGCAAAACTCTGTAAAAATGGCAATTTTGGTCACTGTGAGGGTTTAAAAAGTGATTATTCAACATGAGGCACGATCCAATTGACATTTTGAATCATTTTTGGTACAGTCCAAAAAATCAATTTTCCGATGAAAAACGATGACTCCGGACCTGTCGAACGATCCCAAAATGGTCAATATGGATGAAATTTCAACATTTAATCTTTTGACTCTAAATGACTGTTGGATGTGAATTATGACTTTGTCAACTAGAATAAGTGTGTTTAAAGTCATTTCTGTGCCTGAAACGGGTCAAAATGGAAGCTTTTGAGATAGCAAAACTCTGTAAAAATGGCAATTTTGGTCACTGTGAGGGTTTAAAAAGTGGTTATTCAACATGAGGCACGATCCAATTGACATTTTGAATCATTTTTGGTACAGTCCGAAAAATCAATTTTCGGATGAAAAACGATGACTCCGGACCTGTCGAACGATCCCAAAATGGTCAATATGGATGAAATTTCAACATTTAATCTTTTGACTCTAAATGACTGTTGGATGTGAATTATGACTTTGTGAACTAAAATAAGTGTGTTTAAAGTCATTTCTGTGCCTGAAATGGGTCAAAATTGAAGCTTTTGAGATAGCAAAACTCTGTAAAAATGGCAATTTTGGTCACTGTGAGGGTTTAAAAAGTGGTTATTCAACATGAGGCACGATCCAATTGACATTTTGAATCATTTTTGGTACAGTCCGAAAAATCTATTTTCGAATGAAAAACGATGACTCCGGACCTGTCGAACGATCCCAAAATGGTCAATATGGATGAAATTTCAACATTTAATCTTTTGACTCTAAATGACTGTTGGATGTGAATTATGACTTTGTCAACTAAAATAAGTGTGTTTAAAGTCATTTCTGTGCCTGAAACGGGTCCAAATTGAAGCTTTTGAGATAGCAAAACTCTGTAAAAATGGCAATTTTGGTCACTGTGATGGTTTAAAAAGTGATTATTCAACATGAGGCACGATCCAATTGACATTTTGAATCATTTTTGGTACAGTCCAAAAAATCCATTTTCGGATGAAAAACGATGACTCCGGACCTGTCGAACGATCCCAAAATGGTCAATATGGATGAAATTTCAACATTTAATCTTTTGACTCTAAATGACTGTTGGATGTGAATTATGACTTTGTCAACTAGAATAAGTGTGTTTAAAGTCATTTCTGTGCCTGAAACGGGTCAAAATGGAAGCTTTTGAGATAGCAAAACTCTGTAAAAATGGCAATTTTGGTCACTGTGAGGGTTTAAAAAGTGGTTATTCAACATGAGGCACGATCCAATTGACATTTTGAATCATTTTTGGTACAGTCCGAAAAATCAATTTTCGGATGAAAAACGATGACTCCGGACCTGTCGAACGATCCCAAAATGGTCAATATGGATGAAATTTCAACATTTAATCTTTTGACTCTAAATGACTGTTGGATGTGAATTATGACTTTGTCAACTAGAATAAGTGTGTTTAAAGTCATTTCTGTGCCTGGAACGGGTCAAAATGGAAGCTTTTGAGTAAGCAAAACTCTGTAAAAATGGCAATTTTGGTCACTGTGAGGGTTTAAATAGTGGTTATTCAACATGAGGCACGATCCAATTGACATTTTGAATCATTTTTGGTACAGTCCAAAAAATCAATTTTCGGATGAAAAACGATGACTCCGGACCTGTCGAACGATCCCAAAATGGTCTATAATGATGACATTTTAACATTTAATCTTTTGACTCTAAATCACTGTTGGATGTGAATTATGACTTTGTCAACTAAAATAAGTGTGTTTAAAGTCATTTCTGTGCCTGAAACGGGTCAAAATTGAAGCTTTTGAGATAGCAAAACTCTGTAAAAATGGCAATTTTGGTCACTGTGAGGGTTTAAAAAGTGGTTATTCAACATGAGGCACGATCCAATTGACATTTTGAATCATTTTTGGTACAGTCCAAAAAATCAATTTTCGGATGAAAAACGATGACTCCGGACCTGTCGAACGATCCCAAAATGGTCAATATGGATGAAATTTCAACATTTAATCTTTTGACTCTAAATGACTGTTGGATGTGAATTATGACTTTGTCAACTAAAATAAGTGTGTTTAAAGTCATTTCTGTGCCTGAAACGGGTCAAAATTGAAGCTTTTGAGATAGCAAAACTCTGTAAAAATGACAATTTTGGTCACTGTGAGGGTTTAAAAAGTGGTTATTCAACATGAGGCACGATCCAATTGACATTTTGAATCATTTTTGGTACAGTCCAAAAAATCAATTTTCGGATGAAAAACGATGACTCCGGACCTGTCGAACGATCCCAAAATGGTCAATATGGATGAAATTTCAACATTTAATCTTTTGACTCTAAATGACTGTTGGATGTGAATTATGACTTTGTCAACTAAAATAAGTGTGTTTAAAGTCATTTCTGTGCCTGAAACGGGTCAAAATTGAAGCTTTTGAGATAGCAAAACTCTGTAAAAATGGCAATTTTGGTCACTGTGAGGTTTTAAAAAGTGGTTATTCAACATGAGGCACGATCCAATTGACATTTTGAATCATTTTTGGTACAGTCCGAAAAATCTATTTTCGGATGAAAAACGATGACTCCGGACCTGTCGAACGATCCCAAAATGGTCAATATGGATGAAATTTCAACATTTAATCTTTTGACTCTAAATGACTGTTGGATGTGAATTATGACTTTGTCAACTAGAATAAGTGTGTTTAAAGTCATTTCTGTGCCTGGAACGGGTCAAAATGGAAGCTTTTGAGATAGCAAAACTCTGTAAAAATGGCAATTTTGGTCACTGTGAGGGTTTAAAAAGTGGTTATTCAACATGAGGCACGATCCAATTGACATTTTGAATCATTTTTGGTACAGTCCGAAAAATCAATTTTCGGATGAAAAACGATGACTTCGGACCTGTCGAACGATCCCAAAATGGTCAATATGGATGAAATTTCAACATTTAATCTTTTGACTCTAAATGACTGTTGGATGTGAATTATGACTTTGTCAACTAGAATAAGTGTGTTTAAAGTCATTTCTGTGCCTGAAACGGGTCAAAATTGAAGCTTTTAAGTAAGCAAAACTCTGTAAAAATGGCAATTTTGGTCACTGTGAGGGTTTAAAAAGTGGTTATTCAACATGAGGCATGATCCAATTGACATTTTGAATCATTTTTGGTACAGTCCAAAAAATCAATTTTCGGATGAAAAACGATGACTCCGGACCTGTCGAACGATCCCAAAATGGTCAATATGGATGAAATTTCAACATTTAATCTTTTGACTCTAAATGACTGTTGGATGTGAATTATGACTTTGTCAACTAGAATAAGTGTGTTTAAAGTCATTTCTGTGCCTGGAACGGGTCAAAATGGAAGCTTTTGAGTAAGCAAAACTCTGTAAAAATGGCAATTTTGGTCACTGTGAGGGTTTAAAAAGTGGTTATTCAACATGAGGCACGATCCAATTGACATTTTGAATCATTTTTGGTACAGTCCGAAAAATCAATTTTCGGATGAAAAACGATGACTCCGGACCTGTCGAACGATCCCAAAATGGTCAATATGGATGAAATTTCAACATTTAATCTTTTGACTCTAAATGACTGTGTGATGTGAATTATGACTTTGTCAACTAAAATAAGTGTGTTTAAAGTCATTTCTGTGCCTGAAACGGGTCAAAATGGAAGCTTTTGAGATAGTAAAACTCTGTAAAAATGGCAATTTTGGTCACTGTGAGGGTTTAAAAAGTGGTTATTCAACATGAGGCATGATCCAATTGACATTTTGAATCATTTTTGGTACAGTCCAAAAAATCAATTTTCGGATGAAAAACGATGACTCCGGACCTGTCGAACGATCCCAAAATGGTCAATATGGATGAAATTTCAACATTTAATCTTTTGACTCTAAATGACTGTTGGATGTGAATTATGACTTTGTCAACTAAAATAAGTGTGTTTAAAGTCATTTCTGTGCCTGAAACGGGTCAAAATGGAAGCTTTTGAGTAAGCAAAACTCTGTAAAAATGGCAATTTTGGTCACTGTGAGGGTTTAAAAAGTGGTTATTCAACATGAGGCACGATCCAATTGACATTTTGAATCATTTTTGGTACAGTCCAAAAAATCAATTTTCGGATGAAAAACGATGACTCCGGACCTGTCGAACGATCCCAAAATGGTCAATATGGATGAAATTTCAACATTTAATCTTTTGACTCTAAATGACTGTTGGATGTGAATTATGACTTTGTCAACTAGAATAAGTGTGTTTAAAGTCATTTCTGTGCCTGGAACGGGTCAAAATGGAAGCTTTTGAGTAAGCAAAACTCTGTAAAAATGGCAATTTTGGTCACTGTGAGGGTTTAAAAAGTGGTTATTCAACATGAGGCATGATCCAATTGACATTTTGAATCATTTTTGGTACAGTACAAAAAATCAATTTTCATATGAAAAACGATGACTCCGGACCTGTCGAACGATCCCAAAATGGTCAATATGGATGAAATTTCAACATTTAATCTTTTGACTCTAAATGACTGTTGGATGTGAATTATGACTTTGTCAACTAGAATAAGTGTGTTTAAAGTCATTTCCGTGCCTGAAACGGGTCAAAATTGAAGCTTTCAACCTCTTGGCTGCTAATGACAAGGGTAACTCGTCATGCCCCTCCCATTCATTTCAATGGAAATCTCATTATAGCTCCAGAATACCCTTAGCAGCCAAGTGGTTAAGTAAGCAAAACTCTGTAAAAATGGCAATTTTGGTCACTGTGAGGGTTTAAAAAGTGGTTATTCAACATGAGGCACGATCCAATTGACATTTTGAATCATTTTTGGTACAGTCCAAAAAATCAATTTTCGGATGAAAAACGATGACTCCGGACCTGTCGAACGATCCCAAAATGGTCAATATGGATGAAATTTCAACAATTAATCTTTTGACTCTAAATGACTGTTGGATGTGAATTATGACTTTGTCAACTAAAATAAGTGTGTTTAAAGTCATTTCTGTGCCTGAAACGGGTCAAAATTGAAGCTTTTGAGTAAGCAAAACTCTGTAAAAATGGCAATTTTGGTCACTGTGAGGGTTTAAAAAGTGGTTATTCAACATGAGGCACAATCCAATTGACATTTTGAATCATTTTTGGTACAGTCCAAAAAATCAATTTTCGGATGAAAAACGATGACTCCGGACCTGTCGAACGATCCCAAAATGGTCAATATGGATGAAATTTCAACATGTAATCTTTTGACTCTAAATGACTGTTGGATGTGAATTATGACTTTGTCATCTAGAATAAGTGTGTTTAAAGTCATTTCTGTGCCTGGAACGGGTCAAAATGGAAGCTTTTGAGTAAGCAAAACTCTGTAAAAATGGCAATTTTGGTCACTGTGAGGGTTTAAAAAGTGGTTATTCAACATGAGGCACGATCCAATTGACATTTTGAATCATTTTTGGCACAGTCCAAAAAATCAATTTTCGGATGAAAAACGATGACTCCGGACCTGTCGAACGATCCCAAAATGGTCAATATGGATGAAATTTCAACATTTAATCTTTTGACTCTAAATGACTGTTGGATGTGAATTATGACTTTGTCAACTAGAATAAGTGTGTTTAAAGTCATTTCCGTGCCTGAAACGGGTCAAAATGGAAGCTTTTGAGATAGCAAAACTCAGTAAAAATGGCAATTTTGGTCACTGTGAGGGTTTAAAAAGTGGTTATTCAACATGAGGCACGATCCAATTGACATTTTGAATCATTTTTGGTACAGTACAAAAAATCAATTTTCATATGAAAAACGATGACTCCGGACCTGTCGAACGATCCCAAAATGGTCAATAATGATGACATTTTAACATTTAATCTTTTGACTCTAAATCACTGTTGGATGTGAATTATGACTTTGTCAACTAGAAAAAGTGTGTTTAAAGTCATTTCTGTGCCTGAAACGGGTCAAAATGGAAGCTTTTGAGATAGCAAAACTCTGTAAAAATGGCAATTTTGGTCACTGTGAGGGTTTAAAAAGTGGTTATTCAACATGAGGCACGATCCAATTGACATTTTGAATCATTTTTGGTACAGACCAAAAAATCAATTTTCGGATGAAAAACGATGACTCCGGACCTGTCGAACGATCCCAAAATGGTCAATATGGATGAAATTTCAACGTTTAATCTTTTGACTCTAAATGACTGTTGGATGTGAATTATGACTTTGTCAACTAAAATAAGTGTGTTTAAAGTAATTTCTGTGCCTGAAACGGGTCAAAATTGAAGCTTTTGAGATAGCAAAACTCTGTAAAAATGGCAATTTTGGTCACTGTGAGGGTTTAAAAAGTGATTATTCAACATGAGGCACGATCCAATTGACATTTAAAATCATTTTTGGTACAGTCCAAAAAATCAATTTTCGGATGAAAAACGATGACTCCGGACCTGTCGAACGATCCCAAAATGGTCTATAATGATGACATTTTAACATTTAATCTTTTGACTCTAAATCACTGTTGGATGTGAATTATGACTTTGTCAACTAGAATAAGTGTGTTTAAAGTCATTTCTGTGCCTGAAACGGGTCAAAATGGAAGCTTTTGAGATAGCAAAACTCTGTAAAAATGGCAATTTTGGTCACTGTGAGGGTTTAAAAAGTGGTTATTCAACATGAGGCACGATCCAATTGACATTTTGAATCATTTTTGGTACAGTCCAAAAAATCAATTTTCGGATGAAAAACGATGACTCCGGACCTGTCGAACGATCCCAAAATGGTCAATATGGATGAAATTTCAACATTTAATCTTTTGACTCTAAATGACTGTTGGATGTGAATTATGACTTTGTCAACTAGAATAAGTGTGTTTAAAGTCATTTCTGTGCCTGAAACGGGTCAAAATGGAAGCTTTTGAGATAGCAAAACTCTGTAAAAATGGCAATTTTGGTCACTGTGAGGGTTTAAAAAGTGGTTATTCAACATGAGGCACGATCCAATTGACATTTTGAATCATTTTTGGTACAGTCCAAAAAATCAATTTTCGGATGAAAAACGATGACTCCGGACCTGTCGAACGATCCCAAAATGGTCAATATGGATGAAATTTCAACATTTAATCTTTTGACTCTAAATGACTGTTGGATGTGAATTATGACTTTGTCAACTAGAATAAGTGTGTTTAAAGTCATTTCTGTGCCTGGAACGGGTCAAAATGGAAGCTTTTGAGTAAGCAAAACTCTGTAAAAATGGCAATTTTGGTCACTGTGAGGGTTTAAAAAGTGGTTATTCAACATGAGGCATGATCCAATTGACATTTTGAATCATTTTTGGTACAGTACAAAAAATCAATTTTCATATGAAAAACGATGACTCCGGACCTGTCGAACGATCCCAAAATGGTCAATATGGATGAAATTTCAACATTTAATCTTTTGACTCTAAATGACTGTTGGATGTGAATTATGACTTTGTCAACTAGAATAAGTGTGTTTAAAGTCATTTCCGTGCCTGAAACGGGTCAAAATTGAAGCTTTCAACCTCTTGGCTGCTAATGACAAGGGTAACTCGTCATGCCCCTCCCATTCATTTCAATGGAAATCTCATTATAGCTCCAGAATACCCTTAGCAGCCAAGTGGTTAAGTAAGCAAAACTCTGTAAAAATGGCAATTTTGGTCACTGTGAGGGTTTAAAAAGTGGTTATTCAACATGAGGCACGATCCAATTGACATTTTGAATCATTTTTGGTACAGTCCAAAAAATCAATTTTCGGATGAAAAACGATGACTCCGGACCTGTCGAACGATCCCAAAATGGTCAATATGGATGAAATTTCAACAATTAATCTTTTGACTCTAAATGACTGTTGGATGTGAATTATGACTTTGTCAACTAAAATAAGTGTGTTTAAAGTCATTTCTGTGCCTGAAACGGGTCAAAATTGAAGCTTTTGAGTAAGCAAAACTCTGTAAAAATGGCAATTTTGGTCACTGTGAGGGTTTAAAAAGTGGTTATTCAACATGAGGCACAATCCAATTGACATTTTGAATCATTTTTGGTACAGTCCAAAAAATCAATTTTCGGATGAAAAACGATGACCCCGGACCTGTCGAACAAACCCAAAATGGTCAATATGGATGAAATTTCAACATGTAATCTTTTGACTCTAAATGACTGTTGGATGTGAATTATGACTTTGTCAACTAGAATAAGTGTGTTTAAAGTCATTTCTGTGCCTGGAACGGGTCAAAATGGAAGCTTTTGAGTAAGCAAAACTCTGTAAAAATGGCAATTTTGGTCACTGTGAGGGTTTAAAAAGTGGTTATTCAACATGAGGCACGATCCAATTGACATTTTGAATCATTTTTGGCACAGTCCAAAAAATCAATTTTCGGATGAAAAACGATGACTCCGGACCTGTCGAACGATCCCAAAATGGTCAATATGGATGAAATTTCAACATTTAATCTTTTGACTCTAAATGACTGTTGGATGTGAATTATGACTTTGTCAACTAGAATAAGTGTGTTTAAAGTCATTTCCGTGCCTGAAACGGGTCAAAATGGAAGCTTTTGAGATAGCAAAACTCAGTAAAAATGGCAATTTTGGTCACTGTGAGGGTTTAAAAAGTGGTTATTCAACATGAGGCACGATCCAATTGACATTTTGAATCATTTTTGGTACAGTACAAAAAATCAATTTTCATATGAAAAACGATGACTCCGGACCTGTCGAACGATCCCAAAATGGTCAATAATGATGACATTTTAACATTTAATCTTTTGACTCTAAATCACTGTTGGATGTGAATTATGACTTTGTCAACTAGAAAAAGTGTGTTTAAAGTCATTTCTGTGCCTGAAACGGGTCAAAATGGAAGCTTTTGAGATAGCAAAACTCTGTAAAAATGGCAATTTTGGTCACTGTGAGGGTTTAAAAAGTGGTTATTCAACATGAGGCACGATCCAATTGACATTTTGAATCATTTTTGGTACAGTCCAAAAAATCAATTTTCGGATGAAAAACGATGACTCCGGACCTGTCGAACGATCCCAAAATGGTCAATATGGATGAAATTTCAACGTTTAATCTTTTGACTCTAAATGACTGTTGGATGTGAATTATGACTTTGTCAACTAAAATAAGTGTGTTTAAAGTAATTTCTGTGCCTGAAACGGGTCAAAATTGAAGCTTTTGAGATAGCAAAACTCTGTAAAAATGGCAATTTTGGTCACTGTGAGGGTTTAAAAAGTGATTATTCAACATGAGGCACGATCCAATTGACATTTTGAATCATTTTTGGTACAGTCCAAAAAATCAATTTTCGGATGAAAAACGATGACTCCGGACCTGTCGAACGATCCCAAAATGGTCTATAATGATGACATTTTAACATTTAATCTTTTGACTCTAAATCACTGTTGGATGTGAATTATGACTTTGTCAACTAGAATAAGTGTGTTTAAAGTCATTTCTGTGCCTGAAACGGGTCAAAATGGAAGCTTTTGAGATAGCAAAACTCTGTAAAAATGGCAATTTTGGTCACTGTGAGGGTTTAAAAAGTGGTTATTCAACATGAGGCACGATCCAATTGACATTTTGAATCATTTTTGGTACAGTCCAAAAAATCAATTTTCGGATGAAAAACGATGACTCCGGACCTGTCGAACGATCCCAAAATGGTCAATATGGATGAAATTTCAACATTTAATCTTTTGACTCTAAATGACTGTTGGATGTGAATTATGACTTTGTCAACTAGAATAAGTGTGTTTAAAGTCATTTCTGTGCCTGAAACGGGTCAAAATGGAAGCTTTTGAGATAGCAAAACTCTGTAAAAATGGCAATTTTGGTCACTGTGAGGGTTTAAAAAGTGGTTATTCAACATGAGGCACGATCCAATTGACATTTTGAATCATTTTTGGTACAGTCCAAAAAATCAATTTTCGGATGAAAAACGATGACTCCGGACCTGTCGAACGATCCCAAAATGGTCAATATGGATGAAATTTCAACATTTAATCTTTTGACTCTAAATGACTGTTGGATGTGAATTATGACTTTGTCAACTAGAATAAGTGTGTTTAAAGTCATTTCTGTGCCTGGAACGGGTCAAAATGGAAGCTTTTGAGTAAGCAAAACTCTGTAAAAATGGCAATTTTGGTCACTGTGAGGGTTTAAAAAGTGGTTATTCAACATGAGGCATGATCCAATTGACATTTTGAATCATTTTTGGTACAGTACAAAAAATCAATTTTCATATGAAAAACGATGACTCCGGACCTGTCGAACGATCCCAAAATGGTCAATATGGATGAAATTTCAACATTTAATCTTTTGACTCTAAATGACTGTTGGATGTGAATTATGACTTTGTCAACTAGAATAAGTGTGTTTAAAGTCATTTCCGTGCCTGAAACGGGTCAAAATTGAAGCTTTCAACCTCTTGGCTGCTAATGACAAGGGTAACTCGTCATGCCCCTCCCATTCATTTCAATGGAAATCTCATTATAGCTCCAGAATACCCTTAGCAGCCAAGTGGTTAAGTAAGCAAAACTCTGTAAAAATGGCAATTTTGGTCACTGTGAGGGTTTAAAAAGTGGTTATTCAACATGAGGCACGATCCAATTGACATTTTGAATCATTTTTGGTACAGTCCAAAAAATCAATTTTCGGATGAAAAACGATGACTCCGGACCTGTCGAACGATCCCAAAATGGTCAATATGGATGAAATTTCAACAATTAATCTTTTGACTCTAAATGACTGTTGGATGTGAATTATGACTTTGTCAACTAAAATAAGTGTGTTTAAAGTCATTTCTGTGCCTGAAACGGGTCAAAATTGAAGCTTTTGAGTAAGCAAAACTCTGTAAAAATGGCAATTTTGGTCACTGTGAGGGTTTAAAAAGTGGTTATTCAACATGAGGCACAATCCAATTGACATTTTGAATCATTTTTGGTACAGTCCAAAAAATCAATTTTCGGATGAAAAACGATGACCCCGGACCTGTCGAACAAACCCAAAATGGTCAATATGGATGAAATTTCAACATGTAATCTTTTGACTCTAAATGACTGTTGGATGTGAATTATGACTTTGTCAACTAGAATAAGTGTGTTTAAAGTCATTTCTGTGCCTGGAACGGGTCAAAATGGAAGCTTTTGAGTAAGCAAAACTCTGTAAAAATGGCAATTTTGGTCACTGTGAGGGTTTAAAAAGTGGTTATTCAACATGAGGCACGATCCAATTGACATTTTGAATCATTTTTGGCACAGTCCAAAAAATCAATTTTCGGATGAAAAACGATGACTCCGGACCTGTCGAACGATCCCAAAATGGTCAATATGGATGAAATTTCAACATTTAATCTTTTGACTCTAAATGACTGTTGGATGTGAATTATGACTTTGTCAACTAGAATAAGTGTGTTTAAAGTCATTTCCGTGCCTGAAACGGGTCAAAATGGAAGCTTTTGAGATAGCAAAACTCAGTAAAAATGGCAATTTTGGTCACTGTGAGGGTTTAAAAAGTGGTTATTCAACATGAGGCACGATCCAATTGACATTTTGAATCATTTTTGGTACAGTACAAAAAATCAATTTTCATATGAAAAACGATGACTCCGGACCTGTCGAACGATCCCAAAATGGTCAATAATGATGACATTTTAACATTTAATCTTTTGACTCTAAATCACTGTTGGATGTGAATTATGACTTTGTCAACTAGAAAAAGTGTGTTTAAAGTCATTTCTGTGCCTGAAACGGGTCAAAATGGAAGCTTTTGAGATAGCAAAACTCTGTAAAAATGGCAATTTTGGTCACTGTGAGGGTTTAAAAAGTGGTTATTCAACATGAGGCACGATCCAATTGACATTTTGAATCATTTTTGGTACAGTCCAAAAAATCAATTTTCGGATGAAAAACGATGACTCCGGACCTGTCGAACGATCCCAAAATGGTCAATATGGATGAAATTTCAACGTTTAATCTTTTGACTCTAAATGACTGTTGGATGTGAATTATGACTTTGTCAACTAAAATAAGTGTGTTTAAAGTAATTTCTGTGCCTGAAACGGGTCAAAATTGAAGCTTTTGAGATAGCAAAACTCTGTAAAAATGGCAATTTTGGTCACTGTGAGGGTTTAAAAAGTGATTATTCAACATGAGGCACGATCCAATTGACATTTTGAATCATTTTTGGTACAGTCCAAAAAATCAATTTTCGGATGAAAAACGATGACTCCGGACCTGTCGAACGATCCCAAAATGGTCTATAATGATGACATTTTAACATTTAATCTTTTGACTCTAAATCACTGTTGGATGTGAATTATGACTTTGTCAACTAGAATAAGTGTGTTTAAAGTCATTTCTGTGCCTGAAACGGGTCAAAATGGAAGCTTTTGAGATAGCAAAACTCTGTAAAAATGGCAATTTTGGTCACTGTGAGGGTTTAAAAAGTGGTTATTCAACATGAGGCACGATCCAATTGACATTTTGAATCATTTTTGGTACAGTCCCAAAAATCAATTTTCGGATGAAAAACGATGACTCCGGACCTGTCGAACGATCCCAAAATGGTCAATATGGATGAAATTTCAACGTTTAATCTTTTGACTCTAAATGACTGTTGGATGTGAATTATGACTTTGTCAACTAAAATAAGTGTGTTTAAAGTCATTTCTGTGCCTGAAACGGGTCAAAATTGAAGCTTTTGAGATAGCAAAACTCTGTAAAAATGGCAATTTTGGTCACTGTGAGGGTTTAAAAAGTGATTATTCAACATGAGGCACGATCCAATTGACATTTTGAATCATTTTTGGTACAGTCCGAAAAATCAATTTTCGGATGAAAAACGATGACTTGTCGAACGATCCCAAAATGGTCAATATGGATGAAATTTTAACATTTAATCTTTTGACTCTAAATGACTGTTGGATGTGAATTATGACTTTGTCAACTAGAATAAGTGTGTTTAAAGTCATTTCTGTGCCTGGAACGGGTCAAAATGGAAGCTTTTGAGTAAGCAAAACTCTGTAAAAATGGCAATTTTGGTCACTGTGAGGGTTTAAAAAGTGGTTATTCAACATGAGGCACGATCCAATTGACATTTTGAATCATTTTTGGTACAGTCCGAAAAATCAATTTTCGGATGAAAAACGATGACTTCGGACCTGTCGAACGATCCCAAAATGGTCAATATGGATGAAATTTTAACATTTAATCTTTTGACTCTAAATGACTGTTGGATGTGAATTATGACTTTGTCAACTAGAATAAGTGTGTTTAAAGTCATTTCTGTGCCTGGAACGGGTCAAAATGGAAGCTTTTGAGTAAGCAAAACTCTGTAAAAATGGCAATTTTGGTCACTGTGAGGGTTTAAAAAGTGGTTATTCAACATGAGGCACGATCCAATTGACATTTTGAATCATTTTTGGTACAGTCCGAAAAATCAATTTTCGGATGAAAAACGATGACTTCGGACCTGTCGAACGATCCCAAAATGGTCAATATGGATGAAATTTCAACATTTAATCTTTTGACTCTAAATGACTGTTGGATGTGAATTATGACTTTGTCAACTAGAAAAAGTGTGTTTGAAGTCATTTCTGTGCCTGAAACGGGTCAAAATGGAAGCTTTTGAGATAGCAAAACTCTGTAAAAATGGCAATTTTGGTCACTGTGAGGGTTTAAAAAGTGGTTATTCAACATGAGGCACGATCCAATTGACATTTTGAATCATTTTTGGTACAGTCCAAAAAATCAATTTTCGGATGAAAAACGATGACTCCGGACCTGTCGAACGATCCCAAAATGGTCAATATGGATGAAATTTCAACGTTTAATCTTTTGACTCTAAATGACTGTTGGATGTGAATTATGACTTTGTCAACTAAAATAAGTGTGTTTAAAGTAATTTCTGTGCCTGAAACGGGTCAAAATTGAAGCTTTTGAGATAGCAAAACTCTGTAAAAATGGCAATTTTGGTCACTGTGAGGGTTTAAAAAGTGATTATTCAACATGAGGCACGATCCAATTGACATTTTGAATCATTTTTGGTACAGTCCAAAAAATCAATTTTCGGATGAAAAACGATGACTCCGGACCTGTCGAACGATCCCAAAATGGTCTATAATGATGACATTTTAACATTTAATCTTTTGACTCTAAATCACTGTTGGATGTGAAGTATGACTTTGTCAACTAGAATAAGTGTGTTTAAAGTCATTTCTGTGCCTGAAACGGGTCAAAATGGAAGCTTTTGAGATAGCAAAACTCTGTAAAAATGGCAATTTTGGTCACTGTGAGGGTTTAAAAAGTGGTTATTCAACATGAGGCACGATCCAATTGACATTTTGAATCATTTTTGGTACAGTCCAAAAAATCAATTTTCGGATGAAAAACGATGACTCCGGACCTGTCGAACGATCCCAAAATGGTCAATATGGATGAAATTTCAACATTTAATCTTTTGACTCTAAATGACTGGTGGATGTGAATTATGACTTTGTCAACTAGAATAAGTGTGTTTAAAGTCATTTCTGTGCCTGAAACGGGTCAAAATGGAAGCTTTTGAGATAGCAAAACTCTGTAAAAATGGCAATTTTGGTCACTGTGAGGGTTTAAAAAGTGGTTATTCAACATGAGGCACGATCCAATTGACATTTTGAATCATTTTTGGTACAGTCCAAAAAATCAATTTTCGGATGAAAAACGATGACTCCGGACCTGTCGAACGATCCCAAAATGGTCAATATGGATGAAATTTCAACATTTAATCTTTTGACTCTAAATGACTGTTGGATGTGAATTATGACTTTGTCAACTAGAATAAGTGTGTTTAAAGTCATTTCTGTGCCTGGAACGGGTCAAAATGGAAGCTTTTGAGTAAGCAAAACTCTGTAAAAATGGCAATTTTGGTCACTGTGAGGGTTTAAAAAGTGGTTATTCAACATGAGGCATGATCCAATTGACATTTTGAATCATTTTTGGTACAGTACAAAAAATCAATTTTCATATGAAAAACGATGACTCCGGACCTGTCGAACGATCCCAAAATGGTCAATATGGATGAAATTTCAACATTTAATCTTTTGACTCTAAATGACTGTTGGATGTGAATTATGACTTTGTCAACTAGAATAAGTGTGTTTAAAGTCATTTCCGTGCCTGAAACGGGTCAAAATTGAAGCTTTCAACCTCTTGGCTGCTAATGACAAGGGTAACTCGTCATGCCCCTCCCATTCATTTCAATGGAAATCTCATTATAGCTCCAGAATACCCTTAGCAGCCAAGTGGTTAAGTAAGCAAAACTCTGTAAAAATGGCAATTTTGGTCACTGTGAGGGTTTAAAAAGTGGTTATTCAACATGAGGCACGATCCAATTGACATTTTGAATCATTTTTGGTACAGTCCAAAAAATCAATTTTCGGATGAAAAACGATGACTCCGGACCTGTCGAACGATCCCAAAATGGTCAATATGGATGAAATTTCAACAATTAATCTTTTGACTCTAAATGACTGTTGGATGTGAATTATGACTTTGTCAACTAAAATAAGTGTGTTTAAAGTCATTTCTGTGCCTGAAACGGGTCAAAATTGAAGCTTTTGAGTAAGCAAAACTCTGTAAAAATGGCAATTTTGGTCACTGTGAGGGTTTAAAAAGTGGTTATTCAACATGAGGCACAATCCAATTGACATTTTGAATCATTTTTGGTACAGTCCAAAAAATCAATTTTCGGATGAAAAACGATGACCCCAGGCCTGTCGAACAAACCCAAAATGGTCAATATGGATGAAATTTCAACATGTAATCTTTTGACTCTAAATGACTGTTGGATGTGAATTATGACTTTGTCAACTAGAATAAGTGTGTTTAAAGTCATTTCTGTGCCTGGAACGGGTCAAAATGGAAGCTTTTGAGTAAGCAAAACTCTGTAAAAATGGCAATTTTGGTCACTGTGAGGGTTTAAAAAGTGGTTATTCAACATGAGGCACGATCCAATTGACATTTTGAATCATTTTTGGCACAGTCCAAAAAATCAATTTTCGGATGAAAAACGATGACTCCGGACCTGTCGAACGATCCCAAAATGGTCAATATGGATGAAATTTCAACATTTAATCTTTTGACTCTAAATGACTGTTGGATGTGAATTATGACTTTGTCAACTAGAATAAGTGTGTTTAAAGTCATTTCCGTGCCTGAAACGGGTCAAAATGGAAGCTTTTGAGATAGCAAAACTCAGTAAAAATGGCAATTTTGGTCACTGTGAGGGTTTAAAAAGTGGTTATTCAACATGAGGCACGATCCAATTGACATTTTGAATCATTTTTGGTACAGTACAAAAAATCAATTTTCATATGAAAAAACGATGACTCCGGACCTGTCGAACGATCCCAAAATGGTCAATAATGATGACATTTTAACATTTAATCTTTTGACTCTAAATCACTGTTGGATGTGAATTATGACTTTGTCAACTAGAAAAAGTGTGTTTAAAGTCATTTCTGTGCCTGAAACGGGTCAAAATGGAAGCTTTTGAGATAGCAAAACTCTGTAAAAATGGCAATTTTGGTCACTGTGAGGGTTTAAAAAGTGGTTATTCAACATGAGGCACGATCCAATTGACATTTTGAATCATTTTTGGTACAGTCCAAAAAATCAATTTTCGGATGAAAAACGATGACTCCGGACCTGTCGAACGATCCCAAAATGGTCAATATGGATGAAATTTCAACGTTTAATCTTTTGACTCTAAATGACTGTTGGATGTGAATTATGACTTTGTCAACTAAAATAAGTGTGTTTAAAGTAATTTCTGTGCCTGAAACGGGTCAAAATTGAAGCTTTTGAGATAGCAAAACTCTGTAAAAATGGCAATTTTGGTCACTGTGAGGGTTTAAAAAGTGATTATTCAACATGAGGCACGATCCAATTGACATTTTGAATCATTTTTGGTACAGTCCAAAAAATCAATTTTTCGGATGAAAAACGATGACTCCGGACCTGTCGAACGATCCCAAAATGGTCTATAATGATGACATTTTAACATTTAATCTTTTGACTCTAAATCACTGTTGGATGTGAATTATGACTTTGTCAACTAGAATAAGTGTGTTTAAAGTCATTTCTGTGCCTGAAACGGGTCAAAATGGAAGCTTTTGAGATAGCAAAACTCTGTAAAAATGGCAATTTTGGTCACTGTGAGGGTTTAAAAAGTGGTTATTCAACATGAGGCACGATCCAATTGACATTTTGAATCATTTTTGGTACAGTCCCAAAAATCAATTTTCGGATGAAAAACGATGACTCCGGACCTGTCGAACGATCCCAAAATGGTCAATATGGATGAAATTTCAACGTTTAATCTTTTGACTCTAAATGACTGTTGGATGTGAATTATGACTTTGTCAACTAAAATAAGTGTGTTTAAAGTCATTTCTGTGCCTGAAACGGGTCAAAATTGAAGCTTTTGAGATAGCAAAACTCTGTAAAAATGGCAATTTTGGTCACTGTGAGGGTTTAAAAAGTGATTATTCAACATGAGGCACGATCCAATTGACATTTTGAATCATTTTTGGTACAGTCCGAAAAATCAATTTTCGGATGAAAAACGATGACTTGTCGAACGATCCCAAAATGGTCAATATGGATGAAATTTTAACATTTAATCTTTTGACTCTAAATGACTGTTGGATGTGAATTATGACTTTGTCAACTAGAATAAGTGTGTTTAAAGTCATTTCTGTGCCTGGAACGGGTCAAAATGGAAGCTTTTGAGTAAGCAAAACTCTGTAAAAATGGCAATTTTGGTCACTGTGAGGGTTTAAAAAGTGGTTATTCAACATGAGGCACGATCCAATTGACATTTTGAATCATTTTTGGTACAGTCCGAAAAATCAATTTTCGGATGAAAAACGATGACTTCGGACCTGTCGAACGATCCCAAAATGGTCAATATGGATGAAATTTTAACATTTAATCTTTTGACTCTAAATGACTGTTGGATGTGAATTATGACTTTGTCAACTAGAATAAGTGTGTTTAAAGTCATTTCTGTGCCTGGAACGGGTCAAAATGGAAGCTTTTGAGTAAGCAAAACTCTGTAAAAATGGCAATTTTGGTCACTGTGAGGGTTTAAAAAGTGGTTATTCAACATGAGGCACGATCCAATTGACATTTTGAATCATTTTTGGTACAGTCCGAAAAATCAATTTTCGGATGAAAAACGATGACTTCGGACCTGTCGAACGATCCCAAAATGGTCAATATGGATGAAATTTCAACATTTAATCTTTTGACTCTAAATGACTGTTGGATGTGAATTATGACTTTGTCAACTAGAATAAGTGTGTTTAAAGTCATTTCTGTGCCTGAAACGGGTCAAAATTGAAGCTTTTAAGTAAGCAAAACTCTGTAAAAATGGCAATTTTGGTCACTGTGAGGGTTTAAAAAGTGGTTATTCAACATGAGGCACGATCCAATTGACATTTTGAATCATTTTTGGTACAGTCCGAAAAATCAATTTTCGGATGAAAAACGATGACTCCGGACCTGTCGAACGATCCCAAAATGGTCAATATGGATGAAATTTCAACATTTAATCTTTTGACTCTAAATGACTGTGTGATGTGAATTATGACTTTGTCAACTAAAATAAGTGTGTTTAAAGTCATTTCTGTGCCTGAAACGGGTCAAAATGGAAGCTTTTGAGATGGTAAAACTCTGTAAAAATGGCAATTTTGGTCACTGTGAGGGTTTAAAAAGTGGTTATTCAACATGAGGCATGATCCAATTGACATTTTGAATCATTTTTGGTACAGTCCAAAAAATCAATTTTCGGATGAAAAACGATGACTCCGGACCTGTCGAACGATCCCAAAATGGTCAATATGGATGAAATTTCAACATTTAATCTTTTGACTCTAAATGACTGTTGGATGTGAATTATGACTTTGTCAACTAAAATAAGTGTGTTTAAAGTCATTTCTGTGCCTGAAACGGGTCAAAATGGAAGCTTTTGACTAAGCAAAACTCTGTAAAAATGGCAATTTTGGTCACTGTGAGGGTTTAAAAAGTGGTTATTCAACATGAGGCACGATCCAATTGACATTTTGAATCATTTTTGGTACAGTCCAAAAAATCAATTTTCGGATGAAAAACGATGACTCCGGACCTGTCGAACGATCCCAAAATGGTCAATATGGATGAAATTTACACATTTATTCTTTTGACTCTAAATGACTGTTGGATGTGAATTATGACTTTGTCAACTAAAATAAGTGTGTTTAAAGTCATTTCTGTGCCTGAAACGGGTCAAAATGGAAGCTTTTGAGTAAGCAAAACTCTGTAAAAATGGCAATTTTGGTCACTGTGAGGGTTTAAAAAGTGGTTATTCAACATGAGGCACGATCCAATTGACATTTTGAATCATTTTTGGTACAGTCCAAAAAATCAATTTTCGGATGAAAAACGATGACTCCGGACCTGTCGAACGATCCCAAAATGGTCAATATGGATGAAATTTCAACATTTAATCTTTTGACTCTAAATGACTGTTGGATGTGAATTATGACTTTGTCAACTAGAATAAGTGTGTTTAAAGTCATTTCTGTGCCTGGAACGGGTCAAAATGGAAGCTTTTGAGTAAGCAAAACTCTGTAAAAATGGCAATTTTGGTCACTGTGAGGGTTTAAAAAGTGGTTATTCAACATGAGGCACGATCCAATTGACATTTTGAATCATTTTTGGTACAGTCCGAAAAATCAATTTTCGGATGAAAAACGATGACTCCGGACCTGTCGAACGATCCCAAAATGGTCAATATGGATGAAATTTCAACATTTAATCTTTTGACTCTAAATGACTGTGTGATGTGAATTATGACTTTGTCAACTAAAATAAGTGTGTTTAAAGTCATTTCTGTGCCTGAAACGGGTCAAAATGGAAGCTTTTGAGATAGTAAAACTCTGTAAAAATGGCAATTTTGGTCACTGTGAGGGTTTAAAAAGTGGTTATTCAACATGAGGCATGATCCAATTGACATTTTGAATCATTTTTGGTACAGTCCAAAAAATCAATTTTCGGATGAAAAACGATGACTCCGGACCTGTCGAACGATCCCAAAATGGTCAATATGGATGAAATTTCAACATTTAATCTTTTGACTCTAAATGACTGTTGGATGTGAATTATGACTTTGTCAACTAAAATAAGTGTGTTTAAAGTCATTTCTGTGCCTGAAACGGGTCAAAATGGAAGCTTTTGAGATGGTAAAACTCTGTAAAAATGGCAATTTTGGTCACTGTGAGGGTTTAAAAAGTGGTTATTCAACATGAGGCATGATCCAATTGACATTTTGAATCATTTTTGGTACAGTCCAAAAAATCAATTTTCGGATGAAAAACGATGACTCCGGACCTGTCGAACGATCCCAAAATGGTCAATATGGATGAAATTTCAACATTTAATCTTTTGACTCTAAATGACTGTTGGGTGTGAATTATGACTTTGTCAACTAAAATAAGTGTGTTTAAAGTCATTTCTGTGCCGGAAACGGGTCAAAATGGAAGCTTTTGACTAAGCAAAACTCTGTAAAAATGGCAATTTTGGTCACTGTGAGGGTTTAAAAAGTGGTTATTCAACATGAGGCACGATCCAATTGACATTTTGAATCATTTTTGGTACAGTCCAAAAAATCAATTTTCGGATGAAAAACGATGACTCCGGACCTGTCGAACGATCCCAAAATGGTCAATATGGATGAAATTTACACATTTATTCTTTTGACTCTAAATGACTGTTGGATGTGAATTATGACTTTGTCAACTAAAATAAGTGTGTTTAAAGTCATTTCTGTGCCTGAAACGGGTCAAAATGGAAGCTTTTGAGTAAGCAAAACTCTGTAAAAATGGCAATTTTGGTCACTGTGAGGGTTTAAAAAGTGGTTATTCAACATGAGGCATGATCCAATTGACATTTTGAATCATTTTTGGTACAGTCCAAAAAATCAATTTTCGGATGAAAAACGATGACTCCGGACCTGTCGAACGATCCCAAAATGGTCAATATGGATGAAATTTCAACATTTAATCTTTTGACTCTAAATGACTGTTGGATGTGAATTATGACTTTGTCAACTAAAATAAGTGTGTTTAAAGTCATTTCTGTGCCTGAAACGGGTCAAAATGGAAGCTTTTGACTAAGCAAAACTCTGTAAAAATGGCAATTTTGGTCACTGTGAGGGTTTAAAAAGTGGTTATTCAACATGAGGCACGATCCAATTGACATTTTGAATCATTTTTGGTACAGTCCAAAAAATCAATTTTCGGATGAAAAACGATGACTCCGGACCTGTCGAACGATCCCAAAATGGTCAATATGGATGAAATTTACACATTTATTCTTTTGACTCTAAATGACTGTTGGATGTGAATTATGACTTTGTCAACTAAAATAAGTGTGTTTAAAGTCATTTCTGTGCCTGAAACGGGTCAAAATGGAAGCTTTTGAGTAAGCAAAACTCTGTAAAAATGGCAATTTTGGTCACTGTGAGGGTTTAAAAAGTGGTTATTCAACATGAGGCACGATCCAATTGACATTTTGAATCATTTTTGGTACAGTCCAAAAAATCAATTTTCGGATGAAAAACGATGACTCCGGACCTGTCGAACGATCCCAAAATGGTCAATATGGATGAAATTTCAACATTTAATCTTTTGACTCTAAATGACTGTTGGATGTGAATTATGACTTTGTCAACTAGAATAAGTGTGTTTGAAGTCATTTCTGTGCCTGGAACGGGTCAAAATGGAAGCTTTTGAGTAAGCAAAACTCTGTAAAAATGGCAATTTTGGTCACTGTGAGGGTTTAAAAAGTGGTTATTCAACATGAGGCACGATCCAATTGACATTTTGAATCATTTTTGGTACAGTCCGAAAAATCAATTTTCGGATGAAAAACGATGACTCCGGACCTGTCGAACGATCCCAAAATGGTCAATATGGATGAAATTTCAACATTTAATCTTTTGACTCTAAATGACTGTGTGATGTGAATTATGACTTTGTCAACTAAAATAAGTGTGTTTAAAGTCATTTCTGTGCCTGAAACGGGTCAAAACGGAAGCTTTTGAGATAGTAAAACTCTGTAAAAATGGCAATTTTGGTCACTGTGAGGGTTTAAAAAGTGGTTATTCAACATGAGGCATGATCCAATTGACATTTTGAATCATTTTTGGTACAGTCCAAAAAATCAATTTTCGGATGAAAAACGATGACTCCGGACCTGTCGAACGATCCCAAAATGGTCAATATGGATGAAATTTCAACATTTAATCTTTTGACTCTAAATGACTGTTGGATGTGAATTATGACTTTGTCAACTAAAATAAGTGTGTTTAAAGTCATTTCTGTGCCTGAAACGGGTCAAAATGGAAGCTTTTGAGATGGTAAAACTCTGTAAAAATGGCAATTTTGGTCACTGTGAGGGTTTAAAAAGTGGTTATTCAACATGAGGCATGATCCAATTGACATTTTGAATCATTTTTGGTACAGTCCAAAAAATCAATTTTCGGATGAAAAACGATGACTCCGGACCTGTCGAACGATCCCAAAATGGTCAATATGGATGAAATTTCAACATTTAATCTTTTGACTCTAAATGACTGTTGGATGTGAATTATGACTTTGTCAACTAAAATAAGTGTGTTTAAAGTCATTTCTGTGCCTGAAACGGGTCAAAATGGAAGCTTTTGACTAAGCAAAACTCTGTAAAAATGGCAATTTTGGTCACTGTGAGGGTTTAAAAAGTGGTTATTCAACATGAGGCACGATCCAATTGACATTTTGAATCATTTTTGGTACAGTCCAAAAAATAAATTTTCGGATGAAAAACGATGACTCCGGACCTGTCGAACGATCCCAAAATGGTCAATATGGATGAAATTTACACATTTATTCTTTTGACTCTAAATGACTGTTGGATGTGAATTATGACTTTGTCAACTAAAATAAGTGTGTTTAAAGTCATTTCTGTGCCTGAAACGGGTCAAAATGGAAGCTTTTGAGTAAGCAAAACTCTGTAAAAATGGCAATTTTGGTCACTGTGAGGGTTTAAAAAGTGGTTATTCAACATGAGGCACGATCCAATTGACATTTTGAATCATTTTTGGTACAGTCCAAAAAATCAATTTTCGGATGAAAAACGATGACTCCGGACCTGTCGAACGATCCCAAAATGGTCAATATGGATGAAATTTCAACATTTAATCTTTTGACTCTAAATGACTGTTGGATGTGAATTATGACTTTGTCAACTAGAATAATTGTGTTTAAAGTCATTTCTGTGCCTGGAACGGGTCAAAATGGAAGCTTTTGAGTAAGCAAAACTCTGTAAAAATGGCAATTTTGGTCACTGTGAGGGTTTAAAAAGTGGTTATTCAACATGAGGCACGATCCAATTGACATTTTGAATCATTTTTGGTACAGTCCGAAAAATCAATTTTCGGATGAAAAACGATGACTCCGGACCTGTCGAACGATCCCAAAATGGTCAATATGGATGAAATTTCAACATTTAATCTTTTGACTCTAAATGACTGTGTGATGTGAATTATGACTTTGTCAACTAAAATAAGTGTGTTTAAAGTCATTTCTGTGCCTGAAACGGGTCAAAATTGAAGCTTTTGAGATAGTAAAACTCTGTAAAAATGGCAATTTTGGTCACTGTGAGGGTTTAAAAAGTGGTTATTCAACATGAGGCATGATCCAATTGACATTTTGAATCATTTTTGGTACAGTCCAAAAAATCAATTTTCGGATGAAAAACGATGACTCCGGACCTGTCGAACGATCCCAAAATGGTCAATATGGATGAAATTTCAACATTTAATCTTTTGACTCTAAATGACTGTTGGATGTGAATTATGACTTTGTCAACTAAAATAAGTGTGTTTAAAGTCATTTCTGTGCCTGAAACGGGTCAAAATGGAAGCTTTTGAGTAAGCAAAACTCTGTAAAAATGGCAATTTTGGTCACTGTGAGGGTTTAAAAAGTGGTTATTCAACATGAGGCACGATCCAATTGACATTTTGAATCATTTTTGGTACAGTCCAAAAAATCAATTTTCGGATGAAAAACGATGACTCCGGACCTGTCGAACGATCCCAAAATGGTCAATATGGATGAAATTTCAACATTTATTCTTTTGACTCTAAATGACTGTTGGATGTGAATTATGACTTTGTCAACTAAAATAAGTGTGTTTAAAGTCATTTCTGTGCCTGAAACGGGTCAAAATGGAAGCTTTTGAGTAAGCAAAACTCTGTAAAAATGGCAATTTTGGTCACTGTGAGGGTTTAAAAAGTGGTTATTCAACATGAGGCACGATCCAATTGACATTTTGAATCATTTTTGGTACAGTCCAAAAAATCAATTTTCGGATGAAAAACGATGACTCCGGACCTGTCGAACGATCCCAAAATGGTCAATATGGATGAAATTTCAACATTTAATCTTTTGACTCTAAATGACTGTTGGATGTGAATTATGACTTTGTCAACTAGAATAAGTGTGTTTAAAGTCATTTCTGTGCCTGGAACGGGTCAAAATGGAAGCTTTTGAGTAAGCAAAACTCTGTAAAAATGGCAATTTTGGTCACTGTGAGGGTTTAAAAAGTAGTTATTCAACATGAGGCATGATCCAATTGACATTTTGAATCATTTTTGGTACAGTACAAAAAATCAATTTTCATATGAAAAACGATGACTCCGGACCTGTCGAACGATCCCAAAATGGTCAATATGGATGAAATTTCAACATTTAATCTTTTGACTCTAAATGACTGTTGGATGTGAATTATGACTTTGTCAACTAGAATAAGTGTGTTTAAAGTCATTTCCGTGCCTGAAACGGGTCAAAATTGAAGCTTTCAACCTCTTGGCTGCTAATGACAAGGGTAACTCGTCATGCCCCTCCCATTCATTTCAATGGAAATCTCATTATAGCTCCAGAATACCCTTAGCAGCCAAGTGGTTAAGTAAGCAAAACTCTGTAAAAATGGCAATTTTGGTCACTGTGAGGGTTTAAAAAGTGGTTATTCAACATGAGGCACGATCCAATTGACATTTTGAATCATTTTTGGTACAGTCCAAAAAATCAATTTTCGGATGAAAAACGATGACTCCGGACCTGTCGAACGATCCCAAAATGGTCAATATGGATGAAATTTCAACAATTAATCTTTTGACTCTAAATGACTGTTGGATGTGAATTATGACTTTGTCAACTAAAATAAGTGTGTTTAAAGTCATTTCTGTGCCTGAAACGGGTCAAAATTGAAGCTTTTGAGTAAGCAAAACTCTGTAAAAATGGCAATTTTGGTCACTGTGAGGGTTTAAAAAGTGGTTATTCAACATGAGGCACAATCCAATTGAAATTTTGAATCATTTTTGGTACAGTCCATAAAATCAATTTTCGGATGAAAAACGATGACTCCGGACCTGTCGAACGATCCCAAAATGGTCAATATGGATGAAATTTCAACATGTAATCTTTTGACTCTAAATGACTGTTGGATGTGAATTATGACTTTGTCAACTAGAATAAGTGTGTTTAAAGTCATTTCTGTGCCTGGAACGGGTCAAAATGGAAGCTTTTGAGTAAGCAAAACTCTGTAAAAATGGCAATTTTGGTCACTGTGAGGGTTTAAAAAGTGGTTATTCAACATGAGGCACGATCCAATTGACATTTTGAATCATTTTTGGCACAGTCCAAAAAATCAATTTTCGGATGAAAAACGATGACTCCGGACCTGTCGAACGATCCCAAAATGGTCAATATGGATGAAATTTCAACATTTAATCTTTTGACTCTAAATGACTGTTGGATGTGAATTATGACTTTGTCAACTAGAATAAGTGTGTTTAAAGTCATTTCCGTGCCTGAAACGGGTCAAAATGGAAGCTTTTGAGATAGCAAAACTCAGTGAAAATGGCAATTTTGGTCACTGTGAGGGTTTAAAAAGTGGTTATTCAACATGAGGCACGATCCAATTGACATTTTGAATCATTTTTGGTACAGTACAAAAAATCAATTTTCATATGAAAAACGATGACTCCGGACCTGTCGAACGATCCCAAAATGGTCAATAATGATGACATTTTAACATTTAATCTTTTGACTCTAAATCACTGTTGGATGTGAATTATGACTTTGTCAACTAGAAAAAGTGTGTTTAAAGTCATTTCTGTGCCTGAAACGGGTCAAAATGGAAGCTTTTGAGATAGCAAAACTCTGTAAAAATGGCAATTTTGGTCACTGTGAGGGTTTAAAAAGTGGTTATTCAACATGAGGCACGATCCAATTGACATTTTGAATCATTTTTGGTACAGTCCAAAAAATCAATTTTCGGATGAAAAACGATGACTCCGGACCTGTCGAACGATCCCAAAATGGTCAATATGGATGAAATTTCAACGTTTAATCTTTTGACTCTAAATGACTGTTGGATGTGAATTATGACTTTGTCAACTAAAATAAGTGTGTTTAAAGTCATTTCTGTGCCTGAAACGGGTCAAAATTGAAGCTTTTGAGATAGCAAAACTCTGTAAAAATGGCAATTTTGGTCACTGTGAGGGTTTAAAAAGTGATTATTCAACATGAGGCACGATCCAATTGACATTTTGAATCATTTTTGGTACAGTCCAAAAAATCAATTTTCGGATGAAAAACGATGACTCCGGACCTGTCGAACGATCCCAAAATGGTCTATAATGATGACATTTTAACATTTAATCTTTTGACTCTAAATCACTGTTGGATGTGAATTATGACTTTGTCAACTAGAATAAGTGTGTTTAAAGTCATTTCTGTGCCTGAAACGGGTCAAAATGGAAGCTTTTGAGATAGCAAAACTCTGTAAAAATGGCAATTTTGGTCACTGTGAGGGTTTAAAAAGTGGTTATTCAACATGAGGCATGATCCAATTGACATTTTGAATCATTTTTGGTACAGTCCGAAAAATCAATTTTCGGATGAAAAACGATGACTCCGGACCTGTCGAACGATCCCAAAATGGTCAATATGGATGAAATTTCAACGTTTAATCTTTTGACTCTAAATGACTGTTGGATGTGAATTATGACTTTGTCAACTAAAATAAGTGTGTTTAAAGTCATTTCTGTGCCTGAAACGGGTCAAAATTGAAGCTTTTGAGATAGCAAAACTCTGTAAAAATGGCAATTTTGGTCACTGTGAGGGTTTAAAAAGTGATTATTCAACATGAGGCACGATCCAATTGACATTTTGAATCATTTTTGGTACAGTCCAAAAAATCAATTTTCGGATGAAAAACGATGACTCCGGACCTGTCGAACGATCCCAAAATGGTCAATATGGATGAAATTTCAACATTTAATCTTTTGACTCTAAATGACTGTTGGATGTGAATTATGACTTTGTCAACTAGAATAAGTGTGTTTAAAGTCATTTCTGTGCCTGAAACGGGTCAAAATGGAAGCTTTTGAGATAGCAAAACTCTGTAAAAATGGCAATTTTGGTCACTGTGAGGGTTTAAAAAGTGGTTATTCAACATGAGGCACGATCCAATTGACATTTTGAATCATTTTTGGTACAGTCCGAAAAATCAATTTTCGGATGAAAAACGATGACTCCGGACCTGTCGAACGATCCCAAAATGGTCAATATGGATGAAATTTCAACATTTAATCTTTTGACTCTAAATGACTGTTGGATGTGAATTATGACTTTGTCAACTAGAATAAGTGTGTTTAAAGTCATTTCTGTGCCTGGAACGGGTCAAAATGGAAGCTTTTGAGTAAGCAAAACTCTGTAAAAATGGCAATTTTGGTCACTGTGAGGGTTTAAAAAGTGGTTATTCAACATGAGGCACGATCCAATTGACATTTTGAATCATTTTTGGTACAGTCCAAAAAATCAATTTTCGGATGAAAAACGATGACTCCGGACCTGTCGAACGATCCCAAAATGGTCAATATGGATGAAATTTCAACGTTTAATCTTTTGACTCTAAATGACTGTTGGATGTGAATTATGACTTTGTCAACTAAAATAAGTGTGTTTAAAGTCATTTCTGTGCCTGAAACGGGTCAAAATTGAAGCTTTTGAGATAGCAAAACTCTGTAAAAATGGCAATTTTGGTCACTGTGAGGGTTTAAAAAGTGATTATTCAACATGAGGCACGATCCAATTGACATTTTGAATCATTTTTGGTACAGTCCAAAAAATCAATTTTCGGATGAAAAACGATGACTCCGGACCTGTCGAACGATCCCAAAATGGTCTATAATGATGACATTTTAACATTTAATCTTTTGACTCTAAATCACTGTTGGATGTGAATTATGACTTTGTCAACTAGAATAAGTGTGTTTAAAGTCATTTCTGTGCCTGAAACGGGTCAAAATGGAAGCTTTTGAGATAGCAAAACTCTGTAAAAATGGCAATTTTGGTCACTGTGAGGGTTTAAAAAGTGGTTATTCAACATGAGGCACGATCCAATTGACATTTTGAATCATTTTTGGTACAGTCCGAAAAATCAATTTTCGGATGAAAAACGATGACTCCGGACCTGTCGAACGATCCCAAAATGGTCAATATGGATGAAATTTCAACATTTAATCTTTTGACTCTAAATGACTGTGTGATGTGAATTATGACTTTGTCAACCTAAAAAAGTGTGTTTAAATCATTTCTGTGCCTGAAACGGGTCAAAATGGAAGCTTTTGAGATAGTAAAACTCTGTAAAAATGGCAATTTTGGTCACTGTGAGGGTTTAAAAAGTGGTTATTCAACATGAGGCATGATCCAATTGACATTTTGAATCATTTTTGGTACAGTCCAAAAAATCAATTTTCGGATGAAAAACGATGACTCCGGACCTGTCGAACGATCCCAAAATGGTCAATATGGATGAAATTTCAACATTTAATCTTTTGACTCTAAATGACTGTTGGATGTGAATTATGACTTTGTCAACTAAAATAAGTGTGTTTAAAGTCATTTCTGTGCCTGAAACGGGTCAAAATGGAAGCTTTTGACTAAGCAAAACTCTGTAAAAATGGCAATTTTGGTCACTGTGAGGGTTTAAAAAGTGGTTATTCAACATGAGGCACGATCCAATTGACATTTTGAATCATTTTTGGTACAGTCCAAAAAATCAATTTTCGGATGAAAAACGATGACTCCGGACCTGTCGAACGATCCCAAAATGGTCAATATGGATGAAATTTACACATTTATTCTTTTGACTCTAAATGACTGTTGGATGTGAATTATGACTTTGTCAACTAAAATAAGTGTGTTTAAAGTCATTTCTGTGCCTGAAACGGGTCAAAATGGAAGCTTTTGAGTAAGCAAAACTCTGTAAAAATGGCAATTTTGGTCACTGTGAGGGTTTAAAAAGTGGTTATTCAACATGAGGCACGATCCAATTGACATTTTGAATCATTTTTGGTACAGTCCAAAAAATCAATTTTCGGATGAAAAACGATGACTCCGGACCTGTCGAACGATCCCAAAATGGTCAATATGGATGAAATTTCAACATTTAATCTTTTGACTCTAAATGACTGTTGGATGTGAATTATGACTTTGTCAACTAGAATAAGTGTGTTTAAAGTCATTTCTGTGCCTGGAACGGGTCAAAATGGAAGCTTTTGAGTAAGCAAAACTCTGTAAAAATGGCAATTTTGGTCACTGTGAGGGTTTAAAAAGTGGTTATTCAACATGAGGCACGATCCAATTGACATTTTGAATCATTTTTGGTACAGTCCGAAAAATCAATTTTCGGATGAAAAACGATGACTCCGGACCTGTCGAACGATCCCAAAATGGTCAATATGGATGAAATTTCAACATTTAATCTTTTGACTCTAAATGACTGTGTGATGTGAATTATGACTTTGTCAACTAAAATAAGTGTGTTTAAAGTCATTTCTGTGCCTGAAACGGGTCAAAATGGAAGCTTTTGAGTAAGCAAAACTCTGTAAAAATGGCAATTTTGGTCACTGTGAGGGTTTAAAAAGTGGTTATTCAACATGAGGCACGATCCAATTGACATTTTGAATCATTTTTGGTACAGTCCAAAAAATCAATTTTCGGATGAAAAACGATGACTCTGGACCTGTCGAACGATCCCAAAATGGTCAATATGGATGAAATTTCAACATTTATTCTTTTGACTCTAAATGACTGTTGGATGTGAATTATGACTTTGTCAACTAAAATAAGTGTGTTTAAAGTCATTTCTGTGCCTGAAACGGGTCAAAATGGAAGCTTTTGAGTAAGCAAAACTCTGTAAAAATGGCAATTTTGGTCACTGTGAGGGTTTAAAAAGTGGTTATTCAACATGAGGCACGATCCAATTGACATTTTGAATCATTTTTGGTACAGTCCAAAAAATCAATTTCCGGATGAAAAACGATGACTCCGGACCTGTCGAACGATCCCAAAATGGTCAATATGGATGAAATTTCAACATTTAATCTTTTGACTCTAAATGACTGTTGGATGTGAATTATGACTTTGTCAACTAGAATAAGTGTGTTTAAAGTCATTTCTGTGCCTGGAACGGGTCAAAATGGAAGCTTTTGAGTAAGCAAAACTCTGTAAAAATGGCAATTTTGGTCACTGTGAGGGTTTAAAAAGTAGTTATTCAACATGAGGCATGATCCAATTGACATTTTGAATCATTTTTGGTACAGTACAAAAAATCAATTTTCATATGAAAAACGATGACTCCGGACCTGTCGAACGATCCCAAAATGGTCAATATGGATGAAATTTCAACATTTAATCTTTTGACTCTAAATGACTGTTGGATGTGAATTATGACTTTGTCAACTAGAATAAGTGTGTTTAAAGTCATTTCCGTGCCTGAAACGGGTCAAAATTGAAGCTTTCAACCTCTTGGCTGCTAATGACAAGGGTAACTCATCATGCCCCTCCCATTCATTTCAATGGAAATCTCATTATAGCTCCAGAATACCCTTAGCAGCCAAGTGGTTAAGTAAGCAAAACTCTGTAAAAATGGCAATTTTGGTCACTGTGAGGGTTTAAAAAGTGGTTATTCAACATGAGGCACGATCCAATTGACATTTTGAATCATTTTTGGTACAGTCCAAAAAATCAATTTTCGGATGAAAAACGATGACTCCGGACCTGTCGAACGATCCCAAAATGGTCAATATGGATGAAATTTCAACAATTAATCTTTTGACTCTAAATGACTGTTGGATGTGAATTATGACTTTGTCAACTAAAATAAGTGTGTTTAAAGTCATTTCTGTGCCTGAAACGGGTCAAAATTGAAGCTTTTGAGTAAGCAAAACTCTGTAAAAATGGCAATTTTGGTCACTGTGAGGGTTTAAAAAGTGGTTATTCAACATGAGGCACAATCCAATTGAAATTTTGAATCATTTTTGGTACAGTCCAAAAAATCAATTTTCGGATGAAAAACGATGACTCCGGACCTGTCGAACGATCCCAAAATGGTCAATATGGATGAAATTTCAACATGTAATCTTTTGACTCTAAATGACTGTTGGATGTGAATTATGACTTTGTCAACTAGAATAAGTGTGTTTAAAGTCATTTCTGTGCCTGGAACGGGTCAAAATGGAAGCTTTTGAGTAAGCAAAACTCTGTAAAAATGGCAATTTTGGTCACTGTGAGGGTTTAAAAAGTGGTTATTCAACATGAGGCACGATCCAATTGACATTTTGAATCATTTTTGGCACAGTCCAAAAAATCAATTTTCGGATGAAAAACGATGACTCCGGACCTGTCGAACGATCCCAAAATGGTCAATATGGATGAAATTTCAACATTTAATCTTTTGACTCTAAATGACTGTTGGATGTGAATTATGACTTTGTCAACTAGAATAAGTGTGTTTAAAGTCATTTCCGTGCCTGAAACGGGTCAAAATGGAAGCTTTTGAGATAGCAAAACTCAGTGAAAATGGCAATTTTGGTCACTGTGAGGGTTTAAAAAGTGGTTATTCAACATGAGGCACGATCCAATTGACATTTTGAATCATTTTTGGTACAGTACAAAAAATCAATTTTCATATGAAAAACGATGACTCCGGACCTGTCGAACGATCCCAAAATGGTCAATAATGATGACATTTTAACATTTAATCTTTTGACTCTAAATCACTGTTGGATGTGAATTATGACTTTGTCAACTAGAAAAAGTGTGTTTAAAGTCATTTCTGTGCCTGAAACGGGTCAAAATGGAAGCTTTTGAGATAGCAAAACTCTGTAAAAATGGCAATTTTGGTCACTGTGAGGGTTTAAAAAGTGGTTATTCAACATGAGGCACGATCCAATTGACATTTTGAATCATTTTTGGTACAGTCCAAAAAATCAATTTTCGGATGAAAAACGATGACTCCGGACCTGTCGAACGATCCCAAAATGGTCAATATGGATGAAATTTCAACGTTTAATCTTTTGACTCTAAATGACTGTTGGATGTGAATTATGACTTTGTCAACTAAAATAAGTGTGTTTAAAGTCATTTCTGTGCCTGAAACGGGTCAAAATTGAAGCTTTTGAGACAGCAAAACTCTGTAAAAATGGCAATTTTGGTCACTGTGAGGGTTTAAAAAGTGATTATTCAACATGAGGCACGATCCAATTGACATTTTGAATCATTTTTGGTACAGTCCAAAAAATCAATTTTCGGATGAAAAACGATGACTCCGGACCTGTCGAACGATCCCAAAATGGTCTATAATGATGACATTTTAACATTTAATCTTTTGACTCTAAATCACTGTTGGATGTGAATTATGACTTTGTCAACTAGAATAAGTGTGTTTAAAGTCATTTCTGTGCCTGAAACGGGTCAAAATGGAAGCTTTTGAGATAGCAAAACTCTGTAAAAATGGCAATTTTGGTCACTGTGAGGGTTTAAAAAGTGGTTATTCAACATGAGGCATGATCCAATTGACATTTTGAATCATTTTTGGTACAGTCCGAAAAATCAATTTTCGGATGAAAAACGATGACTCCGGACCTGTCGAACGATCCCAAAATGGTCAATATGGATGAAATTTCAACGTTTAATCTTTTGACTCTAAATGACTGTTGGATGTGAATTATGACTTTGTCAACTAAAATAAGTGTGTTTAAAGTCATTTCTGTGCCTGAAACGGGTCAAAATTGAAGCTTTTGAGATAGCAAAACTCTGTAAAAATGGCAATTTTGGTCACTGTGAGGGTTTAAAAAGTGATTATTCAACATGAGGCACGATCCAATTGACATTTTGAATCATTTTTGGTACAGTCCAAAAAATCAATTTTCGGATGAAAAACGATGACTCCGGACCTGTCGAACGATCCCAAAATGGTCAATATGGATGAAATTTCAACATTTAATCTTTTGACTCTAAATGACTGTTGGATGTGAATTATGACTTTGTCAACTAGAATAAGTGTGTTTAAAGTCATTTCTGTGCCTGAAACGGGTCAAAATGGAAGCTTTTGAGATAGCAAAACTCTGTAAAAATGGCAATTTTGGTCACTGTGAGGGTTTAAAAAGTGGTTATTCAACATGAGGCACGATCCAATTGACATTTTGAATCATTTTTGGTACAGTCCGAAAAATCAATTTTCGGATGAAAAACGATGACTCCGGACCTGTCGAACGATCCCAAAATGGTCAATATGGATGAAATTTCAACATTTAATCTTTTGACTCTAAATGACTGTTGGATGTGAATTATGACTTTGTCAACTAGAATAAGTGTGTTTAAAGTCATTTCTGTGCCTGGAACGGGTCAAAATGGAAGCTTTTGAGTAAGCAAAACTCTGTAAAAATGGCAATTTTGGTCACTGTGAGGGTTTAAAAAGTGGTTATTCAACATGAGGCACGATCCAATTGACATTTTGAATCATTTTTGGTACAGTCCAAAAAATCAATTTTCGGATGAAAAACGATGACTCCGGACCTGTCGAACGATCCCAAAATGGTCAATATGGATGAAATTTCAACGTTTAATCTTTTGACTCTAAATGACTGTTGGATGTGAATTATGACTTTGTCAACTAAAATAAGTGTGTTTAAAGTCATTTCTGTGCCTGAAACGGGTCAAAATTGAAGCTTTTGAGATAGCAAAACTCTGTAAAAATGGCAATTTTGGTCACTGTGAGGGTTTAAAAAGTGATTATTCAACATGAGGCACGATCCAATTGACATTTTGAATCATTTTTGGTACAGTCCAAAAAATCAATTTTCGGATGAAAAACGATGACTCCGGACCTGTCGAACGATCCCAAAATGGTCTATAATGATGACATTTTAACATTTAATCTTTTGACTCTAAATCACTGTTGGATGTGAATTATGACTTTGTCAACTAGAATATGTGTGTTTAAAGTCATTTCTGTGCCTGAAACGGGTCAAAATGGAAGCTTTTGAGATAGCAAAACTCTGTAAAAATGGCAATTTTGGTCACTGTGAGGGTTTAAAAAGTGGTTATTCAACATGAGGCACGATCCAATTGACATTTTGAATCATTTTTGGTACAGTCCGAAAAATCAATTTTCGGATGAAAAACGATGACTCCGGACCTGTCGAACGATCCCAAAATGGTCAATATGGATGAAATTTCAACATTTAATCTTTTGACTCTAAATGACTGTGTGATGTGAATTATGACTTTGTCAACCTAAAAAAGTGTGTTTAAATCATTTCTGTGCCTGAAACGGGTCAAAATGGAAGCTTTTGAGATAGTAAAACTCTGTAAAAATGGCAATTTTGGTCACTGTGAGGGTTTAAAAAGTGGTTATTCAACATGAGGCATGATCCAATTGACATTTTGAATCATTTTTGGTACAGTCCAAAAAATCAATTTTCGGATGAAAAACGATGACTCCGGACCTGTCGAACGATCCCAAAATGGTCAATATGGATGAAATTTCAACATTTAATCTTTTGACTCTAAATGACTGTTGGATGTGAATTATGACTTTGTCAACTAAAATAAGTGTGTTTAAAGTCATTTCTGTGCCTGAAACGGGTCAAAATGGAAGCTTTTGAGATGGTAAAACTCTGTAAAAATGGCAATTTTGGTCACTGTGAGGGTTTAAAAAGTGGTTATTCAACATGAGGCATGATCCAATAGACATTTTGAATCATTTTTGGTACAGTCCAAAAAATCAATTTTCGGGTGAAAAACGATGACTCCGGACCTGTCGAACGATCCCAAAATGGTCAATATGGATGAAATTTCAACATTTAATCTTTTGACTCTAAATGACTGTTGGATGTGAATTATGACTTTGTCAACTAAAATAAGTGTGTTTAAAGTCATTTCTGTGCCTGAAACGGGTCAAAATGGAAGCTTTTGACTAAGCAAAACTCTGTAAAAATGGCAATTTTGGTCACTGTGAGGGTTTAAAAAGTGGTTATTCAACATGAGGCACGATCCAATTGACATTTTGAATCATTTTTGGTACAGTCCAAAAAATCAATTTTCGGATGAAAAACGATGACTCCGGACCTGTCGAACGATCCCAAAATGGTCAATATGGATGAAATTTACACATTTATTCTTTTGACTCTAAATGACTGTTGGATGTGAATTATGACTTTGTCAACTAAAATAAGTGTGTTTAAAGTCATTTCTGTGCCTGAAACGGGTCAAAATGGAAGCTTTTGAGTAAGCAAAACTCTGTAAAAATGGCAATTTTGGTCACTGTGAGGGTTTAAAAAGTGGTTATTCAACATGAGGCACGATCCAATTGACATTTTGAATCATTTTTGGTACAGTCCAAAAAATCAATTTTCGGATGAAAAACGATGACTCCGGACCTGTCGAACGATCCCAAAATGGTCAATATGGATGAAATTTCAACATTTAATCTTTTGACTCTAAATGACTGTTGGATGTGAATTATGACTTTGTCAACTAGAATAAGTGTGTTTAAAGTCATTTCTGTGCCTGGAACGGGTCAAAATGGAAGCTTTTGAGTAAGCAAAACTCTGTAAAAATGGCAATTTTGGTCACTGTGAGGGTTTAAAAAGTGGTTATTCAACATGAGGCACGATCCAATTGACATTTTGAATCATTTTTGGTACAGTCCGAAAAATTAATTTTCGGATGAAAAACGATGACTCCGGACCTGTCGAACGATCCCAAAATGGTCAATATGGATGAAATTTCAACATTTAATCTTTTGACTCTAAATGACTGTGTGATGTGAATTATGACTTTGTCAACTAAAATAAGTGTGTTTAAAGTCATTTCTGTGCCTGAAACGGGTCAAAATGGAAGCTTTTGAGATAGTAAAACTCTGTAAAAATGGCAATTTTGGTCACTGTGAGGGTTTAAAAAGTGGTTATTCAACATGAGGCATGATCCAATTGACATTTTGAATCATTTTTGGTACAGTCCAAAAAATCAATTTTCGGATGAAAAACGATGACTCCGGACCTGTCGAACGATCCCAAAATGGTCAATATGGATGAAATTTCAACATTTAATCTTTTGACTCTAAATGACTGTTGGATGTGAATTATGACTTTGTCAACTAAAATAAGTGTGTTTAAAGTCATTTCTGTGCCTGAAACGGGTCAAAATGGAAGCTTTTGAGTAAGCAAAACTCTGTAAAAATGGCAATTTTGGTCACTGTGAGGGTTTAAAAAGTGGTTATTCAACATGAGGCACGATCCAATTGACATTTTGAATCATTTTTGGTACAGTCCAAAAAATCAATTTTCGGATGAAAAACGATGACTCCGGACCTGTCGAACGATCCCAAAATGGTCAATATGGATGAAATTTCAACATTTATTCTTTTGACTCTAAATGACTGTTGGATGTGAATTATGACTTTGTCAACTAAAATAAGTGTGTTTAAAGTAATTTCTGTGCCTGAAACGGGTCAAAATGGAAGCTTTTGAGTAAGCAAAACTCTGTAAAAATGGCAATTTTGGTCACTGTGAGGGTTTAAAAAGTGGTTATTCAACATGAGGCACGATCCAATTGACATTTTGAATCATTTTTGGTACAGTCCAAAAAATCAATTTTCGGATGAAAAACGATGACTCCGGACCTGTCGAACGATCCCAAAATGGTCAATATGGATGAAATTTCAACATTTAATCTTTTGACTCTAAATGACTGTTGGATGTGAATTATGACTTTGTCAACTAGAATAAGTGTGTTTAAAGTCATTTCTGTGCCTGGAACGGGTCAAAATGGAAGCTTTTGAGTAAGCAAAACTCTGTAAAAATGGCAATTTTGGTCACTGTGAGGGTTTAAAAAGTGGTTATTCAACATGAGGCATGATCCAATTGACATTTTGAATCATTTTTGGTACAGTACAAAAAATCAATTTTCATATGAAAAACGATGACTCCGGACCTGTCGAACGATCCCAAAATGGTCAATATGGATGAAATTTCAACATTTAATCTTTTGACTCTAAATGACTGTTGGATGTGAATTATGACTTTGTCAACTAGAATAAGTGTGTTTAAAGTCATTTCCGTGCCTGAAACGGGTCAAAATTGAAGCTTTCAACCTCTTGGCTGCTAATGACAAGGGTAACTCGTCATGCCCCTCCCATTCATTTCAATGGAAATCTCATTATAGCTCCAGAATACCCTTAGCAGCCAAGTGGTTAAGTAAGCAAAACTCTGTAAAAATGGCAATTTTGGTCACTGTGAGGGTTTAAAAAGTGGTTATTCAACATGAGGCACGATCCAATTGACATTTTGAATCATTTTTGGTACAGTCCAAAAAATCAATTTTCGGATGAAAAACGATGACTCCGGACCTGTCGAACGATCCCAAAATGGTCAATATGGATGAAATTTCAACAATTAATCTTTTGACTCTAAATGACTGTTGGATGTGAATTATGACTTTGTCAACTAAAATAAGTGTGTTTAAAGTCATTTCTGTGCCTGAAACGGGTCAAAATTGAAGCTTTTGAGTAAGCAAAACTCTGTAAAAATGGCAATTTTGGTCACTGTGAGGGTTTAAAAAGTGGTTATTCAACATGAGGCACAATCCAATTGAAATTTTGAATCATTTTTGGTACAGTCCAAAAAATCAATTTTCGGATGAAAAACGATGACTCCGGACCTGTCGAACGATCCCAAAATGGTCAATATGGATGAAATTTCAACATGTAATCTTTTGACTCTAAATGACTGTTGGATGTGAATTATGACTTTGTCAACTAGAATAAGTGTGTTTAAAGTCATTTCTGTGCCTGGAACGGGTCAAAATGGAAGCTTTTGAGTAAGCAAAACTCTGTAAAAATGGCAATTTTCGTCACTGTGAGGGTTTAAAAAGTGGTTATTCAACATGAGGCACGATCCAATTGACATTTTGAATCATTTTTGGCACAGTCCAAAAAATCAATTTTCGGATGAAAAACGATGACTCCGGACCTGTCGAACGATCCCAAAATGGTCAATATGGATGAAATTTCAACATTTAATCTTTTGACTCTAAATGACTGTTGGATGTGAATTATGACTTTGTCAACTAGAATAAGTGTGTTTAAAGTCATTTCCGTGCCTGAAACGGGTCAAAATGGAAGCTTTTGAGATAGCAAAACTCAGTGAAAATGGCAATTTTGGTCACTGTGAGGGTTTAAAAAGTGGTTATTCAACATGAGGCACGATCCAATTGACATTTTGAATCATTTTTGGTACAGTACAAAAAATCAATTTTCGGATGAAAAACGATGACTCCGGACCTGTCGAACGATCCCAAAATGGTCAATATGGATGAAATTTCAACATTTAATCTTTTGACTCTAAATGACTGTTGGATGTGAATTATGACTTTGTCAACTAGAATGAGTGTGTTTAAAGTCATTTCTGTGCCTGGAACGGGTCAAAATGGAAGCTTTTGAGATAGCAAAACTCTGTAAAAATGGCAATTTTGGTCACTGTGAGGGTTTAAAAAGTGGTTATTCAACATGAGGCACGATCCAATTGACATTTTGAATCATTTTTGGTACAGTCCGAAAAATCAATTTTCGGATGAAAAACGATGACTCCGGACCTGTCGAACGATCCCAAAATGGTCAATATGGATGAAATTTCAACATTTAATCTTTTGACTCTAAATGACTGTTGGATGTGAATTATGACTTTGTCAACTAAAATAAGTGTGTTTAAAGTCATTTCTGTGCCTGAAACGGGTCAAAATTGAAGCTTTTGAGTAAGCAAAACTCTGTAAAAATGGCAATTTTGGTCACTGTGAGGGTTTAAAAAGTGGTTATTCAACATGAGGCACGATCCAATTGACATTTTGAATCATTTTTGGTACAGTCCAAAAAATCAATTTTTGGATGAAAAACGATGACTCCGGACCTGTCGAACGATCCCAAAATGGTCTATGATGATGAAATTTCAACATTTAATCTTTTGACTCTAAATGACTGTTGGATGTGAATTATGACTTTGTCAACTAAAATAAGTGTGTTTAAAGTCATTTCTGTGCCTGAAACGGGTCAAAATGGAAGCTTTTGAGAAAGCAAAACTCTGTAAAAATGGCAATTTTGGTCACTGTGAGGGTTTAAAAAGTGGTTATTCAACATGAGGCACGATCCAATTGACATTTTGAATCATTTTTGGTACAGTCCGAAAAATCAATTTTCGGATGAAAAACGATGACTCCGGACCTGTCGAACGATCCCAAAATGGTCAATATGGATGAAATTTCAACATTTAATCTTTTGACTCTAAATGACTGTTGGATGTGAATTATGACTTTGTCAACTAGAATAAGTGTGTTTAAAGTCATTTCTGTGCCTGGAACGGGTCAAAATGGAAGCTTTTGAGATAGCAAAACTCTGTAAAAATTGCAATTTTGGTCACTGTGAGGGTTTAAAAAGTGGTTATTCAACATGAGGCACGATCCAATTGACATTTTGAATCACTTTTTGGTACAGTCCGAAAAATCAATTTTCGGATGAAAAACGATGACTCCGGACCTGTCGAACGATCCCAAAATGGTCAATATGGATGAAATTTCAACATTTAATCTTTTGACTCTAAATGACTGTTGGATGTGAATTATGACTTTGTCAACTAAAATAAGTGTGTTTAAAGTCATTTCTGTGCCTGAAACGGGTCAAAATTGAAGCTTTTGAGTAAGCAAAACTCTGTAAAAATGGCAATTTTGGTCACTGTGAGGGTTTAAAAAGTGGTTATTCAACATGAGGCACGATCCAATTGACATTTTGAATCATTTTTGGTACAGTCCAAAAAATCAATTTTTGGATGAAAAACGATGACTCCGGACCTGTCGAACGATCCCAAAATGGTCTATGATGATGAAATTTCAACATTTAATCTTTTGACTCTAAATGACTGTTGGATGTGAATTATGACTTTGTCAACTAAAATAAGTGTGTTTAAAGTCATTTCTGTGCCTGAAACGGGTCAAAATGGAAGCTTTTGAGAAAGCAAAACTCTGTAAAAATGGCAATTTTGGTCACTGTGAGGGTTTAAAAAGTGGTTATTCAACATGAGGCACGATCCAATTGACATTTTGAATCATTTTTGGTACAGTCCGAAAAATCAATTTTCGGATGAAAAACGATGACTCCGGACCTGTCGAACGATCCCAAAATGGTCAATATGGATGAAATTTCAACATTTAATCTTTTGACTCTAAATGACTGTTGGATGTGAATTATGACTTTGTCAACTAGAATAAGTGTGTTTAAAGTCATTTCTGTGCCTGGAACGGGTCAAAATGGAAGCTTTTGAGTAAGCAAAACTCTGTAAAAATGGCAATTTTGGTCACTGTGAGGGTTTAAAAAGTGGTTATTCAACATGAGGCACGATCCAATTGACATTTTGAATCATTTTTGGTACAGTCCGAAAAATCAATTTTTGGATGAAAAACAATGACTCCGGACCTGTCGAACGATCCCAAAATGGTCAATATGGATGAAATTTCAACATTTAATCTTTTGACTCTAAATGACTGTTGGATGTGAATTATGACTTTGTCAACTAAAATAAGTGTGTTTAAAGTCATTTCTGTGCCTGAAACGGGTCAAAATGGAAGCTTTTGAGAAAGCAAAACTCTGTAAAAATGGCAATTTTGGTCACTGTGAGGGTTTAAAAAGTGGTTATTCAACATGAGGCACGATCCAATTGACATTTTGAATCATTTTTGGTACAGTCCGAAAAATCAATTTTCGGATGAAAAACGATGACTCCGGACCTGTCGAACGATCCCAAAATGGTCAATATGGATGAAATTTCAACATTTAATCTTTTGACTCTAAATGACTGTTGGATGTGAATTATGACTTTGTCAACTAGAATAAGTGTGTTTAAGGTCATTTCTGTGCCTGGAACGGGTCAAAATGGAAGCTTTTGAGATAGCAAAACTCTGTAAAAATGGCAATTTTGGTCACTGTGAGGGTTTAAAAAGTGGTTATTCAACATGAGGCACGATCCAATTGACATTTTGAATCATTTTTGGTACAGTCCGAAAAATCAATTTTCGGATGAAAAACGATGACTCCGGACCTGTCGAACGATCCCAAAATGGTCAATATGGATGAAATTTCAACATTTAATCTTTTGACTCTAAATGACTGTTGGATGTGAATTATGACTTTGTCAACTAGAATAAGTGTGTTTAAAGTCATTTCTGTGCCTGGAACGGGTCAAAATGGAAGCTTTTGAGTAAGCAAAACTCTGTAAAAATGGCAATTTTGGTCACTGTGAGGGTTTAAAAAGTGGTTATTCAACATGAGGCACGATCCAATTGACATTTTGAATCATTTTTGGTACAGTCCAAAAAATCAATTTTCGGATGAAAAACGATGACTCCGGACCTGTCGAACGATCCCAAAATGGTCAATATGGATGAAATTTCAACATTTAATCTTTTGACTCTAAATGACTGTTGGATGTGAATTATGACTTTGTCAACTAAAATAAGTGTGTTTAAAGTCATTTCTGTGCCTGAAACGGGTCAAAATTGAAGCTTTTGAGTAAGCAAAACTCTGTAAAAATGGCAATTTTGGTCACTGTGAGGGTTTAAAAAGTAGTTATTCAACATGAGGCACGATCCAATTGACATTTTGAATCATTTTTGGTACAGTCCAAAAAATCAATTTTTGGATGAAAAACGATGACTCCGGACCTGTCGAACGATCCCAAAATGGTCTATGATGATGAAATTTCAACATTTAATCTTTTGACTCTAAATGACTGTTGGATGTGAATTATGACTTTGTCAACTAGAATAAGTGTGTTTAAAGTCATTTCCGTGCCTGAAACGGGTCAAAATGGAAGCTTTTGAGATAGCAAAACTCTGTAAAAATGGCAATTTTGGTCACTGTGAGGGTTTAAAAAGTGGTTATTCAACATGAGGCACGATCCAATTGACATTTTGAACCATTTTTGGTACAGTACAAAAAAATCAATTTTCATATGAAAAACGATGACTCCGGACCTGTCGAACGATCCCAAAATGGTCAATATGGATGAAATTTCAACATTTAATCTTTTGACTCTAAATGACTGTTGGATGTGAATTATGACTTTGTCAACTAAAATAAGTGTGTTTAAAGTCATTTCTGTGCCTGAAACGGGTCAAAATTGAAGCTTTTGAGTAAGCAAAACCCTGTAAAAATGGCAATTTTGGTCACTGTGAGGGTTTAAAAAATGGTTATTAAACATGAGGCATGATCCAATTGACATTTTGAATCATTTTTGGTACAGTCCAAAAATCAATTTTCGGATGAAAAACGATGACTCCGGACCTGTCGAACGATCCCAAAATGGTCAATATGGATGAAATTTCAACATTTAATCTTTTGACTCTAAATGACTGTTGGATGTGAATTATGTCTTTGTCAACTAGAATAAGTGTGTTTAAAGTCATTTCCGTGCCTGAAACGGGTCAAAATGGAAGCTTTTGAGAAAGCAAACCTCTGTAAAAATGGCAATTTTGGTCACTGTGAGGGTTTAAAAAGTGGTTATTCAACATGAGGCACGATCCAATTGACATTTTGAATCATTTTTGGTACAGTCCGAAAAATCAATTTTCGGATGAAAAGCGATGACTCCGGACCTGTCGAACGATCCCAAAATGGTCAATATGAATGAAATTTCAACATTTAATCTTTTGACTCTAAATGACTGTTGGATGTGAATTATGACTTTGTCAACTAGAATAAGTGTGTTTAAAGTCATTTCTGTGCCTGGAACGGGTCAAAATGGAAGCTTTTGAGTAAGCAAAACTCTGTAAAAATGGCAATTTTGGTCACTGTGAGGGTTTAAAAAGTGGTTATTCAATATGAGGCACGATCCAATTGACATTTTGAATCATTTTTGGTACAGTCCGAAAAATCAATTTTTGGATGAAAAACGATGACTCCGGACCTGTCGAACGATCCCAAAATGGTCAATATGGATGAAATTTCAACATTTAATCTTTTGACTCTAAATGACTGTTGGATGTGAATTATGACTTTGTCAACTAAAATAAGTGTGTTTAAAGTCATTTCTGTGCCTGAAACGGGTCAAAATGGAAGCTTTTGAGATAGCAAAACTCTGTAAAAATGGCAATTTTGGTCACTGTGAGGGTTTAAAAAGTGGTTATTCAACATGAGGCACGATCCAATTGACATTTTGAATCATTTTTGGTACAGTCCAAAAAATCAATTTTTGGATGAAAAACGATGACTCCGGACCTGTCGAACGATCCCAAAATGGTCTATGATGATGAAATTTCAACATTTAATCTTTTGACTCTAAATGACTGTTGGATGTGAATTATGACTTTGTCAACTAAAATAAGTGTGTTTAAAGTCATTTCTGTGCCTGAAACGGGTCAAAATGGAAGCTTTTGAGAAAGCAAAACTCTGTAAAAATGGCAATTTTGGTCACTGTGAGGGTTTAAAAAGTGGTTATTCAACATGAGGCACGATCCAATTGACATTTTGAATCATTTTTGGTACAGTCCGAAAAATCAATTTTCGGATGAAAAACGATGACTCCGGACCTGTCGAACGATCCCAAAATGGTCAATATGGATGAAATTTCAACATTTAATCTTTTGACTCTAAATGACTGTTGGATGTGAATTATGACTTTGTCAACTAGAATAAGTGTGTTTAAAGTCATTTCTGTGCCTGGAACGGGTCAAAATGGAAGCTTTTGAGATAGCAAAACTCTGTAAAAATTGCAATTTTGGTCACTGTGAGGGTTTAAAAAGTGGTTATTCAACATGAGGCACGATCCAATTGACATTTTGAATCACTTTTTGGTACAGTCCGAAAAATCAATTTTCGGATGAAAAACGATGACTCCGGACCTGTCGAACGATCCCAAAATGGTCAATATGGATGAAATTTCAACATTTAATCTTTTGACTCTAAATGACTGTTGGATGTGAATTATGACTTTGTCAACTAAAATAAGTGTGTTTAAAGTCATTTCTGTGCCTGAAACGGGTCAAAATTGAAGCTTTTGAGTAAGCAAAACTCTGTAAAAATGGCAATTTTGGTCACTGTGAGGGTTTAAAAAGTGGTTATTCAACATGAGGCACGATCCAATTGACATTTTGAATCATTTTTGGTACAGTCCAAAAAATCAATTTTTGGATGAAAAACGATGACTCCGGACCTGTCGAACGATCCCAAAATGGTCTATGATGATGAAATTTCAACATTTAATCTTTTGACTCTAAATGACTGTTGGATGTGAATTATGACTTTGTCAACTAAAATAAGTGTGTTTAAAGTCATTTCTGTGCCTGAAACGGGTCAAAATGGAAGCTTTTGAGAAAGCAAAACTCTGTAAAAATGGCAATTTTGGTCACTGTGAGGGTTTAAAAAGTGGTTATTCAACATGAGGCACGATCCAATTGACATTTTGAATCATTTTTGGTACAGTCCGAAAAATCAATTTTCGGATGAAAAACGATGACTCCGGACCTGTCGAACGATCCCAAAATGGTCAATATGGATGAAATTTCAACATTTAATCTTTTGACTCTAAATGACTGTTGGATGTGAATTATGACTTTGTCAACTAGAATAAGTGTGTTTAAAGTCATTTCTGTGCCTGGAACGGGTCAAAATGGAAGCTTTTGAGTAAGCAAAACTCTGTAAAAATGGCAATTTTGGTCACTGTGAGGGTTTAAAAAGTGGTTATTCAACATGAGGCACGATCCAATTGACATTTTGAATCATTTTTGGTACAGTCCGAAAAATCAATTTTTGGATGAAAAACAATGACTCCGGACCTGTCGAACGATCCCAAAATGGTCAATATGGATGAAATTTCAACATTTAATCTTTTGACTCTAAATGACTGTTGGATGTGAATTATGACTTTGTCAACTAAAATAAGTGTGTTTAAAGTCATTTCTGTGCCTGAAACGGGTCAAAATGGAAGCTTTTGAGAAAGCAAAACTCTGTAAAAATGGCAATTTTGGTCACTGTGAGGGTTTAAAAAGTGGTTATTCAACATGAGGCACGATCCAATTGACATTTTGAATCATTTTTGGTACAGTCCGAAAAATCAATTTTCGGATGAAAAACGATGACTCCGGACCTGTCGAACGATCCCAAAATGGTCAATATGGATGAAATTTCAACATTTAATCTTTTGACTCTAAATGACTGTTGGATGTGAATTATGACTTTGTCAACTAGAATAAGTGTGTTTAAGGTCATTTCTGTGCCTGGAACGGGTCAAAATGGAAGCTTTTGAGATAGCAAAACTCTGTAAAAATGGCAATTTTGGTCACTGTGAGGGTTTAAAAAGTGGTTATTCAACATGAGGCACGATCCAATTGACATTTTGAATCATTTTTGGTACAGTCCGAAAAATCAATTTTCGGATGAAAAACGATGACTCCGGACCTGTCGAACGATCCCAAAATGGTCAATATGGATGAAATTTCAACATTTAATCTTTTGACTCTAAATGACTGTTGGATGTGAATTATGACTTTGTCAACTAGAATAAGTGTGTTTAAAGTCATTTCTGTGCCTGGAACGGGTCAAAATGGAAGCTTTTGAGTAAGCAAAACTCTGTAAAAATGGCAATTTTGGTCACTGTGAGGGTTTAAAAAGTGGTTATTCAACATGAGGCACGATCCAATTGACATTTTGAATCATTTTTGGTACAGTCCAAAAAATCAATTTTCGGATGAAAAACGATGACTCCGGACCTGTCGAACGATCCCAAAATGGTCAATATGGATGAAATTTCAACATTTAATCTTTTGACTCTAAATGACTGTTGGATGTGAATTATGACTTTGTCAACTAAAATAAGTGTGTTTAAAGTCATTTCTGTGCCTGAAACGGGTCAAAATTGAAGCTTTTGAGTAAGCAAAACTCTGTAAAAATGGCAATTTTGGTCACTGTGAGGGTTTAAAAAGTAGTTATTCAACATGAGGCACGATCCAATTGACATTTTGAATCATTTTTGGTACAGTCCAAAAAATCAATTTTTGGATGAAAAACGATGACTCCGGACCTGTCGAACGATCCCAAAATGGTCTATGATGATGAAATTTCAACATTTAATCTTTTGACTCTAAATGACTGTTGGATGTGAATTATGACTTTGTCAACTAGAATAAGTGTGTTTAAAGTCATTTCCGTGCCTGAAACGGGTCAAAATGGAAGCTTTTGAGATAGCAAAACTCTGTAAAAATGGCAATTTTGGTCACTGTGAGGGTTTAAAAAGTGGTTATTCAACATGAGGCACGATCCAATTGACATTTTGAACCATTTTTGGTACAGTACAAAAAAATCAATTTTCATATGAAAAACGATGACTCCGGACCTGTCGAACGATCCCAAAATGGTCAATATGGATGAAATTTCAACATTTAATCTTTTGACTCTAAATGACTGTTGGATGTGAATTATGACTTTGTCAACTAAAATAAGTGTGTTTAAAGTCATTTCTGTGCCTGAAACGGGTCAAAATTGAAGCTTTTGAGTAAGCAAAACCCTGTAAAAATGGCAATTTTGGTCACTGTGAGGGTTTAAAAAATGGTTATTAAACATGAGGCATGATCCAATTGACATTTTGAATCATTTTTGGTACAGTCCAAAAATCAATTTTCGGATGAAAAACGATGACTCCGGACCTGTCGAACGATCCCAAAATGGTCAATATGGATGAAATTTCAACATTTAATCTTTTGACTCTAAATGACTGTTGGATGTGAATTATGTCTTTGTCAACTAGAATAAGTGTGTTTAAAGTCATTTCCGTGCCTGAAACGGGTCAAAATGGAAGCTTTTGAGAAAGCAAACCTCTGTAAAAATGGCAATTTTGGTCACTGTGAGGGTTTAAAAAGTGGTTATTCAACATGAGGCACGATCCAATTGACATTTTGAATCATTTTTGGTACAGTCCGAAAAATCAATTTTCGGATGAAAAGCGATGACTCCGGACCTGTCGAACGATCCCAAAATGGTCAATATGAATGAAATTTCAACATTTAATCTTTTGACTCTAAATGACTGTTGGATGTGAATTATGACTTTGTCAACTAGAATAAGTGTGTTTAAAGTCATTTCTGTGCCTGGAACGGGTCAAAATGGAAGCTTTTGAGTAAGCAAAACTCTGTAAAAATGGCAATTTTGGTCACTGTGAGGGTTTAAAAAGTGGTTATTCAATATGAGGCACGATCCAATTGACATTTTGAATCATTTTTGGTACAGTCCGAAAAATCAATTTTTGGATGAAAAACGATGACTCCGGACCTGTCGAACGATCCCAAAATGGTCAATATGGATGAAATTTCAACATTTAATCTTTTGACTCTAAATGACTGTTGGATGTGAATTATGACTTTGTCAACTAAAATAAGTGTGTTTAAAGTCATTTCTGTGCCTGAAACGGGTCAAAATGGAAGCTTTTGAGATAGCAAAACTCTGTAAAAATGGCAATTTTGGTCACTGTGAGGGTTTAAAAAGTGGTTATTCAACATGAGGCACGATCCAATTGACATTTTGAATCATTTTTGGTACAGTCCAAAAAATCAATTTTCGGATGAAAAACGATGACTCCGGACCTGTCGAACGATCCCAAAATGGTCAATATGGATGAAATTTCAACATTTAATCTTTTGACTCTAAATGACTGTTGGATGTGAATTATGACTTTGTCAACTAAAATAAGTGTGTTTAAAGTCATTTCTGTGCCTGGAACGGGTCAAAATGGAAGCTTTTGAGTAAGCAAAACTCTGTAAAAATGGCAATTTTGGTCACTGTGAGGGTTTAAAAAGTGGTTATTCAACATGAGGCACGATCCAATTGACATTTTGAATCATTTTTGGTACAGTCCGAAAAATCAATTTTTGGATGAAAAACGATGACTCCGGACCTGTCGAACGATCCCAAAATGGTCAATATGGATGAAATTTCAACATTTAATCTTTTGACTCTAAATGACTGTTGGATGTGAATTATGACTTTGTCAACTAAAATAAGTGTGTTTAAAGTCATTTCTGTGCCTGAAACGGGTCAAAATGGAAGCTTTTGAGAAAGCAAAACTCTGTAAAAATGGCAATTTTGGTCACTGTGAGGGTTTAAAAAGTGGTTATTCAACATGAGGCACGATCCAATTGACATTTTGAATCATTTTTGGTACAGTCCGAAAAATCAATTTTCGGATGAAAAACGATGACTCCGGACCTGTCGAACGATCCCAAAATGGTCAATATGGATGAAATTTCAACATTTAATCTTTTGACTCTAAATGACTGTTGGATGTGAATTATGACTTTGTCAACTAGAATAAGTGTGTTTAAAGTCATTTCTGTGCCTGGAACGGGTCAAAATGGAAGCTTTTGAGATAGCAAAACTCTGTAAAAATGGCAATTTTGGTCACTGTGAGGGTTTAAAAAGTGGTTATTCAACATGAGGCACGATCCAATTGACATTTAGAATCATTTTTGGTACAGTCCGAAAAATCAATTTTCGGATGAAAAACGATGACTCCGGACCTGTCGAACGATCCCAAAATGGTCAATATGGATGAAATTTCAACATTTAATCTTTGACTCTAAATGACTGTTGGATGTGAATTATGACTTTGTCAACTAGAATAAGTGTGTTTAAAGTCATTTCTGTGCCTGGAACGGGTCAAAATGGAAGCTTTTGAGTAAGCAAAACTCTGTAAAAATGGCAATTTTGGTCACTGTGAGGGTTTAAAAAGTGGTTATTCAACATGAGGCACGATCCAATTGACATTTTGAATCATTTTTGGTACAGTCCAAAAAATCAATTTTCGGATGAAAAACGATGACTCCGGACCTGTCGAACGATCCCAAAATGGTCAATATGGATGAAATTTCAACATTTAATCTTTTGACTCTAAATGACTGTTGGATGTGAATTATGACTTTGTCAACTAAAATAAGTGTGTTTAAAGTCATTTCTGTGCCTGAAACGGGTCAAAATTGAAGCTTTTGAGTAAGCAAAACTCTGTAAAAATGGCAATTTTGGTCACTGTGAGGGTTTAAAAAGTGGTTATTCAACATGAGGCACGATCCAATTGACATTTTGAATCATTTTTGGTACAGTCCGAAAAATCAATTTTTGGATGAAAAACGATGACTCCGGACCTGTCGAACGATCCCAAAATGGTCAATATGGATGAAATTTCAACATTTAATCTTTTGACTCTAAATGACTGTTGGATGTGAATTATGACTTTGTCAACTAAAATAAGTGTGTTTAAAGTCATTTCTGTGCCTGGAACGGGTCAAAATGGAAGCTTTTGAGATAGCAAAACTCTGTAAAAATGGCAATTTTGGTCACTGTGAGGGTTTAAAAAGTGGTTATTCAACATGAGGCACGATCCAATTGACATTTTGAATCATTTTTGGTACAGTCCAAAAAATCAATTTTCGGATGAAAAACGATGACTCCGGACCTGTCGAACGATCCCAAAATGGTCAATATGGATGAAATTTCAACATTTAATCTTTTGACTCTAAATGACTGTTGGATGTGAATTATGACTTTGTCAACTAAAATAAGTGTGTTTAAAGTCATTTCTGTGCCTGGAACGGGTCAAAATGGAAGCTTTTGAGTAAGCAAAACTCTGTAAAAATGGCAATTTTGGTCACTGTGAGGGTTTAAAAAGTGGTTATTCAACATGAGGCACGATCCAATTGACATTTTGAATCATTTTTGGTACAGTCCGAAAAATCAATTTTTGGATGAAAAACGATGACTCCGGACCTGTCGAACGATCCCAAAATGGTCAATATGGATGAAATTTCAACATTTAATCTTTTGACTCTAAATGACTGTTGGATGTGAATTATGACTTTGTCAACTAAAATAAGTGTGTTTAAAGTCATTTCTGTGCCTGAAACGGGTCAAAATGGAAGCTTTTGAGAAAGCAAAACTCTGTAAAAATGGCAATTTTGGTCACTGTGAGGGTTTAAAAAGTGGTTATTCAACATGAGGCACGATCCAATTGACATTTTGAATCATTTTTGGTACAGTCCGAAAAATCAATTTTCGGATGAAAAACGATGACTCCGGACCTGTCGAACGATCCCAAAATGGTCAATATGGATGAAATTTCAACATTTAATCTTTTGACTCTAAATGACTGTTGGATGTGAATTATGACTTTGTCAACTAGAATAAGTGTGTTTAAAGTCATTTCTGTGCCTGGAACGGGTCAAAATGGAAGCTTTTGAGATAGCAAAACTCTGTAAAAATGGCAATTTTGGTCACTGTGAGGGTTTAAAAAGTGGTTATTCAACATGAGGCACGATCCAATTGACATTTTGAATCATTTTTGGTACAGTCCGAAAAATCAATTTTCGGATGAAAAACGATGACTCCGGACCTGTCGAACGATCCCAAAATGGTCAATATGGATGAAATTTCAACATTTAATCTTTTGACTCTAAATGACTGTTGGATGTGAATTATGACTTTGTCAACTAAAATAAGTGTGTTTAAAGTCATTTCTGTGCCTGAAACGGGTCAAAATTGAAGCTTTTGAGTAAGCAAAACTCTGTAAAAATGGCAATTTTGGTCACTGTGAGGGTTTAAAAAGTGGTTATTCAACATGAGGCACGATCCAATTGACATTTTGAATCATTTTTGGTACAGTCCAAAAAATCAATTTTTGGATGAAAAACGATGACTCCGGACCTGTCGAACGATCCCAAAATGGTCTATGATGATGAAATTTCAACATTTAATTTTTTGACTCTAAATGACTGTTGGATGTGAATTATGACTTTGTCAACTAAAATAAGTGTGCTTAAAGTCATTTCTGTGCCTGAAACGGGTCAAAATGGAAGCTTTTGAGATAGCAAAACTCTGTAAAAATGGCAATTTTGGTCACTGTGAGGGTTTAAAAAGTGGTTATTCAACATGAGGCACGATCCAATTGACATTTTGAATCATTTTTGGTACAGTCCAAAAAATCAATTTTCGGATGAAAAACGATGACTCCGGACCTGTCGAACGATCCCAAAATGGTCAATATGGATGAAATTTCAACATTTAATCTTTTGACTCTAAATGACTGTTGGATGTGAATTATGACTTTGTCAACTAAAATAAGTGTGTTTAAAGTCATTTCTGTGCCTGGATCGGGTCAAAATGGAAGCTTTTGAGTAAGCAAAACTCTGTAAAAATGGCAATTTTGGTCACTGTGAGGGTTTAAAAAGTGGTTATTCAACATGAGGCACGATCCAATTGACATTTTGAATCATTTTTGGTACAGTCCAAAAAATCAATTTTTGGATGAAAAACGATGACTCCGGACCTGTCGAACGATCCCAAAATGGTCAATATGGATGAAATTTCAACATTTAATCTTTTGACTCTAAATGACTGTTGGATGTGAATTATGACTTTGTCAACTAAAATAAGTGTGTTTAAAGTCATTTCTGTGCCTGAAACGGGTCAAAATGGAAGCTTTTGAGAAAGCAAAACTCTGTAAAAATGGCAATTTTGGTCACTGTGAGGGTTTAAAAAGTGGTTATTCAACATGAGGCACGATCCAATTGACATTTTGAATCATTTTTGGTACAGTCCGAAAAATCAATTTTCGGATGAAAAACGATGACTCCGGACCTGTCGAACGATCCCAAAATGGTCAATATGGATGAAATTTCAACATTTAATCTTTTGACTCTAAATGACTGTTGGATGTGAATTATGACTTTGTCAACTAGAATGAGTGTGTTTAAAGTCATTTCTGTGCCTGGAACGGGTCAAAATGGAAGCTTTTGAGATAGCAAAACTCTGTAAAAATGGCAATTTTGGTCACTGTGAGGGTTTAAAAAGTGGTTATTCAACATGAGGCACGATCCAATTGACATTTTGAATCATTTTTGGTACAGTCCGAAAAATCAATTTTCGGATGAAAAACGATGACTCCGGACCTGTCGAACGATCCCAAAATGGTCAATATGGATGAAATTTCAACATTTAATCTTTTGACTCTAAATGACTGTTGGATGTGAATTATGACTTTGTCAACTAAAATAAGTGTGTTTAAAGTCATTTCTGTGCCTGAAACGGGTCAAAATTGAAGCTTTTGAGTAAGCAAAACTCTGTAAAAATGGCAATTTTGGTCACTGTGAGGGTTTAAAAAGTGGTTATTCAACATGAGGCACGATCCAATTGACATTTTGAATCATTTTTGGTACAGTCCAAAAAATCAATTTTTGGATGAAAAACGATGACTCCGGACCTGTCGAACGATCCCAAAATGGTCTATGATGATGAAATTTCAACATTTAATCTTTTGACTCTAAATGACTGTTGGATGTGAATTATGACTTTGTCAACTAAAATAAGTGTGTTTAAAGTCATTTCTGTGCCTGAAACGGGTCAAAATGGAAGCTTTTGAGATAGCAAAACTCTGTAAAAATGGCAATTTTGGTCACTGTGAGGGTTTAAAAAGTGGTTATTCAACATGAGGCACGATCCAATTGACATTTTGAATCATTTTTGGTACAGTCCAAAAAATCAATTTTCGGATGAAAAACGATGACTCCGGACCTGTCGAACGATCCCAAAATGGTCAATATGGATGAAATTTCAACATTTAATCTTTTGACTCTAAATGACTGTTGGATGTGAATTATGACTTTGTCAACTAAAATAAGTGTGTTTAAAGTCATTTCTGTGCCTGGAACGGGTCAAAATGGAAGCTTTTGAGTAAGCAAAACTCTGTAAAAATGGCAATTTTGGTCACTGTGAGGGTTTAAAAAGTGGTTATTCAACATGAGGCACGATCCAATTGACATTTTGAATCATTTTTGGTACAGTCCGAAAAATCAATTTTTGGATGAAAAACGATGACTCCGGACCTGTCGAACGATCCCAAAATGGTCAATATGGATGAAATTTCAACATTTAATCTTTTGACTCTAAATGACTGTTGGATGTGAATTATGACTTTGTCAACTAAAATAAGTGCGTTTAAAGTCATTTCTGTGCCTGAAACGGGTCAAAATGGAAGCTTTTGAGAAAGCAAAACTCTGTAAAAATGGCAATTTTGGTCACTGTGAGGGTTTAAAAAGTGGTTATTCAACATGAGGCACGATCCAATTGACATTTTGAATCATTTTTGGTACAGTCCGAAAAATCAATTTTCGGATGAAAAACGATGACTCCGGACCTGTCGAACGATCCCAAAATGGTCAATATGGATGAAATTTCAACATTTAATCTTTTGACTCTAAATGACTGTTGGATGTGAATTATGACTTTGTCAACTAGAATAAGTGTGTTTAAAGTCATTTCTGTGCCTGGAACGGGTCAAAATGGAAGCTTTTGAGATAGCAAAACTCTGTAAAAATGGCAATTTTGGTCACTGTGAGGGTTTAAAAAGTGGTTATTCAACATGAGGCACGATCCAATTGACATTTTGAATCATTTTTGGTACAGTCTGAAAAATCAATTTTCGGATGAAAAACGATGACTCCGGACCTGTCGAACGATCCCAAAATGGTCAATATGGATGAAATTTCAACATTTAATCTTTTGACTCTAAATGACTGTTGGATGTGAATTATGACTTTGTCAACTAGAATAAGTGTGTTTAAAGTCATTTCTGTGCCTGGAACGGGTCAAAATGGAAGCTTTTGAGTAAGCAAAACTCTGTAAAAATGGCAATTTTGGTCACTGTGAGGGTTTAAAAAGTGGTTATTCAACATGAGGCACGATCCAATTGACATTTTGAATCATTTTTGGTACAGTCCGAAAAATCAATTTTCGGATGAAAAGCGATGACTCCGGACCTGTCGAACGATCCCAAAATGGTCAATATGAATGAAATTTCAACATTTAATCTTTTGACTCTAAATGACTGTTGGATGTGAATTATGACTTTGTCAACTAGAATAAGTGTGTTTAAAGTCATTTCTGTGCCTGGAACGGGTCAAAATGGAAGCTTTTGAGTAAGCAAAACTCTGTAAAAATGGCAATTTTGGTCACTGTGAGGGTTTAAAAAGTGGTTATTCAACATGAGGCACAATCCAATTGACATTTTGAATCATTTTTGGTACAGTCCGAAAAATCAATTTTTGGATGAAAAACGATGACTCCGGACCTGTCGAACGATCCCAAAATGGTCAATATGGATGAAATTTCAACATTTAATCTTTTGACTCTAAATGACTGTTGGATGTGAATTATGACTTTGTCAACTAAAATAAGTGTGTTTAAAGTCATTTCTGTGCCTGGAACGGGTCAAAATGGAAGCTTTTGAGATAGCAAAACTCTGTAAAAATGGCAATTTTGGTCACTGTGAGGGTTTAAAAAGTGGTTATTCAACATGAGGCACGATCCAATTGACATTTTGAATCATTTTTGGTACAGTCCAAAAAATCAATTTTCGGATGAAAAACGATGACTCCGGACCTGTCGAACGATCCCAAAATGGTCAATATGGATGAAATTTCAACATTTAATCTTTTGACTCTAAATGACTGTTGGATGTGAATTATGACTTTGTCAACTAAAATAAGTGTGTTTAAAGTCATTTCTGTGCCTGGAACGGGTCAAAATGGAAGCTTTTGAGTAAGCAAAACTCTGTAAAAATGGCAATTTTGGTCACTGTGAGGGTTTAAAAAGTGGTTATTCAACATGAGGCACGATCCAATTGACATTTTGAATCATTTTTGGTACAGTCCGAAAAATCAATTTTTGGATGAAAAACGATGACTCCGGACCTGTCGAACGATCCCAAAATGGTCAATATGGATGAAATTTCAACATTTAATCTTTTGACTCTAAATGACTGTTGGATGTGAATTATGACTTTGTCAACTAAAATAAGTGTGTTTAAAGTCATTTCTGTGCCTGAAACGGGTCAAAATGGAAGCTTTTGAGAAAGCAAAACTCTGTAAAAATGGCAATTTTGGTCACTGTGAGGGTTTAAAAAGTGGTTATTCAACATGAGGCACGATCCAATTGACATTTTGAATCATTTTTGGTACAGTCCGAAAAATCAATTTTCGGATGAAAAACGATGACTCCGGACCTGTCGAACGATCCCAAAATGGTCAATATGGATGAAATTTCAACATTTAATCTTTTGACTCTAAATGACTGTTGGATGTGAATTATGACTTTGTCAACTAGAATAAGTGTGTTTAAAGTCATTTCTGTGCCTGGAACGGGTCAAAATGGAAGCTTTTGAGATAGCAAAACTCTGTAAAAATGGCAATTTTGGTCACTGTGAGGGTTTAAAAAGTGGTTATTCAACATGAGGCACGATCCAATTGACATTTTGAATCATTTTTGGTACAGTCCGAAAAATCAATTTTCGGATGAAAAACGATGACTCCGGACCTGTCGAACGATCCCAAAATGGTCAATATGGATGAAATTTCAACATTTAATCTTTTGACTCTAAATGACTGTTGGATGTGAATTATGACTTTGTCAACTAAAATAAGTGTGTTTAAAGTCATTTCTGTGCCTGAAACGGGTCAAAATTGAAGCTTTTGAGTAAGCAAAACTCTGTAAAAATGGCAATTTTGGTCACTGTGAGGGTTTAAAAAGTGGTTATTCAACATGAGGCACGATCCAATTGACATTTTGAATCATTTTTGGTACAGTCCAAAAAATCAATTTTTGGATGAAAAACGATGACTCCGGACCTGTCGAACGATCCCAAAATGGTCTATGATGATGAAATTTCAACATTTAATTTTTTGACTCTAAATGACTGTTGGATGTGAATTATGACTTTGTCAACTAAAATAAGTGTGCTTAAAGTCATTTCTGTGCCTGAAACGGGTCAAAATGGAAGCTTTTGAGATAGCAAAACTCTGTAAAAATGGCAATTTTGGTCACTGTGAGGGTTTAAAAAGTGGTTATTCAACATGAGGCACGATCCAATTGACATTTTGAATCATTTTTGGTACAGTCCAAAAAATCAATTTTCGGATGAAAAACGATGACTCCGGACCTGTCGAACGATCCCAAAATGGTCAATATGGATGAAATTTCAACATTTAATCTTTTGACTCTAAATGACTGTTGGATGTGAATTATGACTTTGTCAACTAAAATAAGTGTGTTTAAAGTCATTTCTGTGCCTGGATCGGGTCAAAATGGAAGCTTTTGAGTAAGCAAAACTCTGTAAAAATGGCAATTTTGGTCACTGTGAGGGTTTAAAAAGTGGTTATTCAACATGAGGCACGATCCAATTGACATTTTGAATCATTTTTGGTACAGTCCAAAAAATCAATTTTTGGATGAAAAACGATGACTCCGGACCTGTCGAACGATCCCAAAATGGTCAATATGGATGAAATTTCAACATTTAATCTTTTGACTCTAAATGACTGTTGGATGTGAATTATGACTTTGTCAACTAAAATAAGTGTGTTTAAAGTCATTTCTGTGCCTGAAACGGGTCAAAATGGAAGCTTTTGAGAAAGCAAAACTCTGTAAAAATGGCAATTTTGGTCACTGTGAGGGTTTAAAAAGTGGTTATTCAACATGAGGCACGATCCAATTGACATTTTGAATCATTTTTGGTACAGTCCGAAAAATCAATTTTCGGATGAAAAACGATGACTCCGGACCTGTCGAACGATCCCAAAATGGTCAATATGGATGAAATTTCAACATTTAATCTTTTGACTCTAAATGACTGTTGGATGTGAATTATGACTTTGTCAACTAGAATGAGTGTGTTTAAAGTCATTTCTGTGCCTGGAACGGGTCAAAATGGAAGCTTTTGAGATAGCAAAACTCTGTAAAAATGGCAATTTTGGTCACTGTGAGGGTTTAAAAAGTGGTTATTCAACATGAGGCACGATCCAATTGACATTTTGAATCATTTTTGGTACAGTCCGAAAAATCAATTTTCGGATGAAAAACGATGACTCCGGACCTGTCGAACGATCCCAAAATGGTCAATATGGATGAAATTTCAACATTTAATCTTTTGACTCTAAATGACTGTTGGATGTGAATTATGACTTTGTCAACTAAAATAAGTGTGTTTAAAGTCATTTCTGTGCCTGAAACGGGTCAAAATTGAAGCTTTTGAGTAAGCAAAACTCTGTAAAAATGGCAATTTTGGTCACTGTGAGGGTTTAAAAAGTGGTTATTCAACATGAGGCACGATCCAATTGACATTTTGAATCATTTTTGGTACAGTCCAAAAAATCAATTTTTGGATGAAAAACGATGACTCCGGACCTGTCGAACGATCCCAAAATGGTCTATGATGATGAAATTTCAACATTTAATCTTTTGACTCTAAATGACTGTTGGATGTGAATTATGACTTTGTCAACTAAAATAAGTGTGTTTAAAGTCATTTCTGTGCCTGAAACGGGTCAAAATGGAAGCTTTTGAGAAAGCAAAACTCTGTAAAAATGGCAATTTTGGTCACTGTGAGGGTTTAAAAAGTGGTTATTCAACATGAGGCACGATCCAATTGACATTTTGAATCATTTTTGGTACAGTCCGAAAAATCAATTTTCGGATGAAAAACGATGACTCCGGACCTGTCGAACGATCCCAAAATGGTCAATATGGATGAAATTTCAACATTTAATCTTTTGACTCTAAATGACTGTTGGATGTGAATTATGACTTTGTCAACTAGAATAAGTGTGTTTAAAGTCATTTCTGTGCCTGGAACGGGTCAAAATGGAAGCTTTTGAGTAAGCAAAACTCTGTAAAAATGGCAATTTTGGTCACTGTGAGGGTTTAAAAAGTGGTTATTCAACATGAGGCACGATCCAATTGACATTTTGAATCATTTTTGGTACAGTCCGAAAAATCAATTTTTGGATGAAAAACAATGACTCCGGACCTGTCGAACGATCCCAAAATGGTCAATATGGATGAAATTTCAACATTTAATCTTTTGACTCTAAATGACTGTTGGATGTGAATTATGACTTTGTCAACTAGAATAAGTGTGTTTAAGGTCATTTCTGTGCCTGGAACGGGTCAAAATGGAAGCTTTTGAGATAGCAAAACTCTGTAAAAATGGCAATTTTGGTCACTGTGAGGGTTTAAAAAGTGGTTATTCAACATGAGGCACGATCCAATTGACATTTTGAATCATTTTTGGTACAGTCCAAAAAATCAATTTTCGGATGAAAAACGATGACTCCGGACCTGTCGAACGATCCCAAAATGGTCAATATGGATGAAATTTCAACATTTAATCTTTTGACTCTAAATGACTGTTGGATGTGAATTATGACTTTGTCAACTAAAATAAGTGTGTTTAAAGTCATTTCTGTGCCTGGATCGGGTCAAAATGGAAGCTTTTGAGTAAGCAAAACTCTGTAAAAATGGCAATTTTGGTCACTGTGAGGGTTTAAAAAGTGGTTATTCAACATGAGGCACGATCCAATTGACATTTTGAATCATTTTTGGTACAGTCCAAAAAATCAATTTTTGGATGAAAAACGATGACTCCGGACCTGTCGAACGATCCCAAAATGGTCAATATGGATGAAATTTCAACATTTAATCTTTTGACTCTAAATGACTGTTGGATGTGAATTATGACTTTGTCAACTAAAATAAGTGTGTTTAAAGTCATTTCTGTGCCTGAAACGGGTCAAAATGGAAGCTTTTGAGAAAGCAAAACTCTGTAAAAATGGCAATTTTGGTCACTGTGAGGGTTTAAAAAGTGGTTATTCAACATGAGGCACGATCCAATTGACATTTTGAATCATTTTTGGTACAGTCCGAAAAATCAATTTTCGGATGAAAAACGATGACTCCGGACCTGTCGAACGATCCCAAAATGGTCAATATGGATGAAATTTCAACATTTAATCTTTTGACTCTAAATGACTGTTGGATGTGAATTATGACTTTGTCAACTAGAATGAGTGTGTTTAAAGTCATTTCTGTGCCTGGAACGGGTCAAAATGGAAGCTTTTGAGATAGCAAAACTCTGTAAAAATGGCAATTTTGGTCACTGTGAGGGTTTAAAAAGTGGTTATTCAACATGAGGCACGATCCAATTGACATTTTGAATCATTTTTGGTACAGTCCGAAAAATCAATTTTCGGATGAAAAACGATGACTCCGGACCTGTCGAACGATCCCAAAATGGTCAATATGGATGAAATTTCAACATTTAATCTTTTGACTCTAAATGACTGTTGGATGTGAATTATGACTTTGTCAACTAAAATAAGTGTGTTTAAAGTCATTTCTGTGCCTGAAACGGGTCAAAATTGAAGCTTTTGAGTAAGCAAAACTCTGTAAAAATGGCAATTTTGGTCACTGTGAGGGTTTAAAAAGTGGTTATTCAACATGAGGCACGATCCAATTGACATTTTGAATCATTTTTGGTACAGTCCAAAAAATCAATTTTTGGATGAAAAACGATGACTCCGGACCTGTCGAACGATCCCAAAATGGTCTATGATGATGAAATTTCAACATTTAATCTTTTGACTCTAAATGACTGTTGGATGTGAATTATGACTTTGTCAACTAAAATAAGTGTGTTTAAAGTCATTTCTGTGCCTGAAACGGGTCAAAATGGAAGCTTTTGAGAAAGCAAAACTCTGTAAAAATGGCAATTTTGGTCACTGTGAGGGTTTAAAAAGTGGTTATTCAACATGAGGCACGATCCAATTGACATTTTGAATCATTTTTGGTACAGTCCGAAAAATCAATTTTCGGATGAAAAACGATGACTCCGGACCTGTCGAACGATCCCAAAATGGTCAATATGGATGAAATTTCAACATTTAATCTTTTGACTCTAAATGACTGTTGGATGTGAATTATGACTTTGTCAACTAGAATAAGTGTGTTTAAAGTCATTTCTGTGCCTGGAACGGGTCAAAATGGAAGCTTTTGAGTAAGCAAAACTCTGTAAAAATGGCAATTTTGGTCACTGTGAGGGTTTAAAAAGTGGTTATTCAACATGAGGCACGATCCAATTGACATTTTGAATCATTTTTGGTACAGTCCGAAAAATCAATTTTTGGATGAAAAACAATGACTCCGGACCTGTCGAACGATCCCAAAATGGTCAATATGGATGAAATTTCAACATTTAATCTTTTGACTCTAAATGACTGTTGGATGTGAATTATGACTTTGTCAACTAGAATAAGTGTGTTTAAGGTCATTTCTGTGCCTGGAACGGGTCAAAATGGAAGCTTTTGAGATAGCAAAACTCTGTAAAAATGGCAATTTTGGTCACTGTGAGGGTTTAAAAAGTGGTTATTCAACATGAGGCACGATCCAATTGACATTTTGAATCATTTTTGGTACAGTCCGAAAAATCAATTTTCGGATGATAAACGATGACTCCGGACCTGTCGAACGATCCCAAAATGGTCAATATGGATGAAATTTCAACATTTAATCTTTTGACTCTAAATGACTGTTGGATGTGAATTATGACTTTGTCAACTAGAATAAGTGTGTTTAAAGTCATTTCTGTGCCTGGAACGGGTCAAAATGGAAGCTTTTGAGTAAGCAAAACTCTGTAAAAATGGCAATTTTGGTCACTGTGAGGGTTTAAAAAGTGGTTATTCAACATGAGGCACGATCCAATTGACATTTTGAATCATTTTTGGTACAGTCCAAAAAATCAATTTTCGGATGAAAAACGATGACTCCGGACCTGTCGAACGATCCCAAAATGGTCAATATGGATGAAATTTCAACATTTAATCTTTTGACTCTAAATGACTGTTGGATGTGAATTATGACTTTGTCAACTAAAATAAGTGTGTTTAAAGTCATTTCTGTGCCTGGAACGGGTCAAAATGGAAGCTTTTGAGATAGCAAAACTCTGTAAAAATGGCAATTTTGGTCACTGTGAGGGTTTAAAAAGTAGTTATTCAACATGAGGCACGATCCAATTGACATTTTGAATCATTTTTGGTACAGTCCAAAAAATCAATTTTTGGATGAAAAACGATGACTCCGGACCTGTCGAACGATCCCAAAATGGTCTATGATGATGAAATTTCAACATTTAATCTTTTGACTCTAAATGACTGTTGGATGTGAATTATGACTTTGTCAACTAGAATAAGTGTGTTTAAAGTCATTTCCGTGCCTGAAACGGGTCAAAATGGAAGCTTTTGAGATAGCAAAACTCTGTAAAAATGGCAATTTTGGTCACTGTGAGGGTTTAAAAAGTGGTTATTCAACATGAGGCACGATCCAATTGACATTTTGAACCATTTTTGGTACAGTACAAAAAAATCAATTTTCATATGAAAAACGATGACTCCGGACCTGTCGAACGATCCCAAAATGGTCAATATGGATGAAATTTCAACATTTAATCTTTTGACTCTAAATGACTGTTGGATGTGAATTATGACTTTGTCAACTAAAATAAGTGTGTTTAAAGTCATTTCTGTGCCTGAAACGGGTCAAAATTGAAGCTTTTGAGTAAGCAAAACCCTGTAAAAATGGCAATTTTGGTCACTGTGAGGGTTTAAAAAATGGTTATTAAACATGAGGCATGATCCAATTGACATTTTGAATCATTTTTGGTACAGTCCAAAAATCAATTTTCGGATGAAAAACGATGACTCCGGACCTGTCGAACGATCCCAAAATGGTCAATATGGATGAAATTTCAACATTTAATCTTTTGACTCTAAATGACTGTTGGATGTGAATTATGTCTTTGTCAACTAGAATAAGTGTGTTTAAAGTCATTTCCGTGCCTGAAACGGGTCAAAATGGAAGCTTTTGAGAAAGCAAACCTCTGTAAAAATGGCAATTTTGGTCACTGTGAGGGTTTAAAAAGTGGTTATTCAACATGAGGCACGATCCAATTGACATTTTGAATCATTTTTGGTACAGTCCGAAAAATCAATTTTCGGATGAAAAGCGATGACTCCGGACCTGTCGAACGATCCCAAAATGGTCAATATGAATGAAATTTCAACATTTAATCTTTTGACTCTAAATGACTGTTGGATGTGAATTATGACTTTGTCAACTAGAATAAGTGTGTTTAAAGTCATTTCTGTGCCTGGAACGGGTCAAAATGGAAGCTTTTGAGTAAGCAAAACTCTGTAAAAATGGCAATTTTGGTCACTGTGAGGGTTTAAAAAGTGGTTATTCAATATGAGGCACGATCCAATTGACATTTTGAATCATTTTTGGTACAGTCCGAAAAATCAATTTTTGGATGAAAAACGATGACTCCGGACCTGTCGAACGATCCCAAAATGGTCAATATGGATGAAATTTCAACATTTAATCTTTTGACTCTAAATGACTGTTGGATGTGAATTATGACTTTGTCAACTAAAATAAGTGTGTTTAAAGTCATTTCTGTGCCTGAAACGGGTCAAAATGGAAGCTTTTGAGATAGCAAAACTCTGTAAAAATGGCAATTTTGGTCACTGTGAGGGTTTAAAAAGTGGTTATTCAACATGAGGCACGATCCAATTGACATTTTGAATCATTTTTGGTACAGTCCAAAAAATCAATTTTCGGATGAAAAACGATGACTCCGGACCTGTCGAACGATCCCAAAATGGTCAATATGGATGAAATTTCAACATTTAATCTTTTGACTCTAAATGACTGTTGGATGTGAATTATGACTTTGTCAACTAAAATAAGTGTGTTTAAAGTCATTTCTGTGCCTGGAACGGGTCAAAATGGAAGCTTTTGAGTAAGCAAAACTCTGTAAAAATGGCAATTTTGGTCACTGTGAGGGTTTAAAAAGTGGTTATTCAACATGAGGCACGATCCAATTGACATTTTGAATCATTTTTGGTACAGTCCGAAAAATCAATTTTTGGATGAAAAACGATGACTCCGGACCTGTCGAACGATCCCAAAATGGTCAATATGGATGAAATTTCAACATTTAATCTTTTGACTCTAAATGACTGTTGGATGTGAATTATGACTTTGTCAACTAAAATAAGTGTGTTTAAAGTCATTTCTGTGCCTGAAACGGGTCAAAATGGAAGCTTTTGAGAAAGCAAAACTCTGTAAAAATGGCAATTTTGGTCACTGTGAGGGTTTAAAAAGTGGTTATTCAACATGAGGCACGATCCAATTGACATTTTGAATCATTTTTGGTACAGTCCGAAAAATCAATTTTCGGATGAAAAACGATGACTCCGGACCTGTCGAACGATCCCAAAATGGTCAATATGGATGAAATTTCAACATTTAATCTTTTGACTCTAAATGACTGTTGGATGTGAATTATGACTTTGTCAACTAGAATAAGTGTGTTTAAAGTCATTTCTGTGCCTGGAACGGGTCAAAATGGAAGCTTTTGAGATAGCAAAACTCTGTAAAAATGGCAATTTTGGTCACTGTGAGGGTTTAAAAAGTGGTTATTCAACATGAGGCACGATCCAATTGACATTTAGAATCATTTTTGGTACAGTCCGAAAAATCAATTTTCGGATGAAAAACGATGACTCCGGACCTGTCGAACGATCCCAAAATGGTCAATATGGATGAAATTTCAACATTTAATCTTTGACTCTAAATGACTGTTGGATGTGAATTATGACTTTGTCAACTAGAATAAGTGTGTTTAAAGTCATTTCTGTGCCTGGAACGGGTCAAAATGGAAGCTTTTGAGTAAGCAAAACTCTGTAAAAATGGCAATTTTGGTCACTGTGAGGGTTTAAAAAGTGGTTATTCAACATGAGGCACGATCCAATTGACATTTTGAATCATTTTTGGTACAGTCCAAAAAATCAATTTTCGGATGAAAAACGATGACTCCGGACCTGTCGAACGATCCCAAAATGGTCAATATGGATGAAATTTCAACATTTAATCTTTTGACTCTAAATGACTGTTGGATGTGAATTATGACTTTGTCAACTAAAATAAGTGTGTTTAAAGTCATTTCTGTGCCTGAAACGGGTCAAAATTGAAGCTTTTGAGTAAGCAAAACTCTGTAAAAATGGCAATTTTGGTCACTGTGAGGGTTTAAAAAGTGGTTATTCAACATGAGGCACGATCCAATTGACATTTTGAATCATTTTTGGTACAGTCCGAAAAATCAATTTTTGGATGAAAAACGATGACTCCGGACCTGTCGAACGATCCCAAAATGGTCAATATGGATGAAATTTCAACATTTAATCTTTTGACTCTAAATGACTGTTGGATGTGAATTATGACTTTGTCAACTAAAATAAGTGTGTTTAAAGTCATTTCTGTGCCTGGAACGGGTCAAAATGGAAGCTTTTGAGATAGCAAAACTCTGTAAAAATGGCAATTTTGGTCACTGTGAGGGTTTAAAAAGTGGTTATTCAACATGAGGCACGATCCAATTGACATTTTGAATCATTTTTGGTACAGTCCAAAAAATCAATTTTCGGATGAAAAACGATGACTCCGGACCTGTCGAACGATCCCAAAATGGTCAATATGGATGAAATTTCAACATTTAATCTTTTGACTCTAAATGACTGTTGGATGTGAATTATGACTTTGTCAACTAAAATAAGTGTGTTTAAAGTCATTTCTGTGCCTGGAACGGGTCAAAATGGAAGCTTTTGAGTAAGCAAAACTCTGTAAAAATGGCAATTTTGGTCACTGTGAGGGTTTAAAAAGTGGTTATTCAACATGAGGCACGATCCAATTGACATTTTGAATCATTTTTGGTACAGTCCGAAAAATCAATTTTTGGATGAAAAACGATGACTCCGGACCTGTCGAACGATCCCAAAATGGTCAATATGGATGAAATTTCAACATTTAATCTTTTGACTCTAAATGACTGTTGGATGTGAATTATGACTTTGTCAACTAAAATAAGTGTGTTTAAAGTCATTTCTGTGCCTGAAACGGGTCAAAATGGAAGCTTTTGAGAAAGCAAAACTCTGTAAAAATGGCAATTTTGGTCACTGTGAGGGTTTAAAAAGTGGTTATTCAACATGAGGCACGATCCAATTGACATTTTGAATCATTTTTGGTACAGTCCGAAAAATCAATTTTCGGATGAAAAACGATGACTCCGGACCTGTCGAACGATCCCAAAATGGTCAATATGGATGAAATTTCAACATTTAATCTTTTGACTCTAAATGACTGTTGGATGTGAATTATGACTTTGTCAACTAGAATAAGTGTGTTTAAAGTCATTTCTGTGCCTGGAACGGGTCAAAATGGAAGCTTTTGAGATAGCAAAACTCTGTAAAAATGGCAATTTTGGTCACTGTGAGGGTTTAAAAAGTGGTTATTCAACATGAGGCACGATCCAATTGACATTTTGAATCATTTTTGGTACAGTCCAAAAAATCAATTTTTGGATGAAAAACGATGACTCCGGACCTGTCGAACGATCCCAAAATGGTCTATGATGATGAAATTTCAACATTTAATTTTTTGACTCTAAATGACTGTTGGATGTGAATTATGACTTTGTCAACTAAAATAAGTGTGCTTAAAGTCATTTCTGTGCCTGAAACGGGTCAAAATGGAAGCTTTTGAGATAGCAAAACTCTGTAAAAATGGCAATTTTGGTCACTGTGAGGGTTTAAAAAGTGGTTATTCAACATGAGGCACGATCCAATTGACATTTTGAATCATTTTTGGTACAGTCCAAAAAATCAATTTTCGGATGAAAAACGATGACTCCGGACCTGTCGAACGATCCCAAAATGGTCAATATGGATGAAATTTCAACATTTAATCTTTTGACTCTAAATGACTGTTGGATGTGAATTATGACTTTGTCAACTAAAATAAGTGTGTTTAAAGTCATTTCTGTGCCTGGATCGGGTCAAAATGGAAGCTTTTGAGTAAGCAAAACTCTGTAAAAATGGCAATTTTGGTCACTGTGAGGGTTTAAAAAGTGGTTATTCAACATGAGGCACGATCCAATTGACATTTTGAATCATTTTTGGTACAGTCCAAAAAATCAATTTTTGGATGAAAAACGATGACTCCGGACCTGTCGAACGATCCCAAAATGGTCAATATGGATGAAATTTCAACATTTAATCTTTTGACTCTAAATGACTGTTGGATGTGAATTATGACTTTGTCAACTAAAATAAGTGTGTTTAAAGTCATTTCTGTGCCTGAAACGGGTCAAAATGGAAGCTTTTGAGAAAGCAAAACTCTGTAAAAATGGCAATTTTGGTCACTGTGAGGGTTTAAAAAGTGGTTATTCAACATGAGGCACGATCCAATTGACATTTTGAATCATTTTTGGTACAGTCCGAAAAATCAATTTTCGGATGAAAAACGATGACTCCGGACCTGTCGAACGATCCCAAAATGGTCAATATGGATGAAATTTCAACATTTAATCTTTTGACTCTAAATGACTGTTGGATGTGAATTATGACTTTGTCAACTAGAATGAGTGTGTTTAAAGTCATTTCTGTGCCTGGAACGGGTCAAAATGGAAGCTTTTGAGATAGCAAAACTCTGTAAAAATGGCAATTTTGGTCACTGTGAGGGTTTAAAAAGTGGTTATTCAACATGAGGCACGATCCAATTGACATTTTGAATCATTTTTGGTACAGTCCGAAAAATCAATTTTCGGATGAAAAACGATGACTCCGGACCTGTCGAACGATCCCAAAATGGTCAATATGGATGAAAGTTCAACATTTAATCTTTTGACTCTAAATGACTGTTGGATGTGAATTATGACTTTGTCAACTAAAATAAGTGTGTTTAAAGTCATTTCTGTGCCTGAAACGGGTCAAAATTGAAGCTTTTGAGTAAGCAAAACTCTGTAAAAATGGCAATTTTGGTCACTGTGAGGGTTTAAAAAGTGGTTATTCAACATGAGGCACGATCCAATTGACATTTTGAATCATTTTTGGTACAGTCCAAAAAATCAATTTTTGGATGAAAAACGATGACTCCGGACCTGTCGAACGATCCCAAAATGGGCTATGATGATGAAATTTCAACATTTAATCTTTTGACTCTAAATGACTGTTGGATGTGAATTATGACTTTGTCAACTAAAATAAGTGTGTTTAAAGTCATTTCTGTGCCTGAAACGGGTCAAAATGGAAGCTTTTGAGATAGCAAAACTCTGTAAAAATGGCAATTTTGGTCACTGTGAGGGTTTAAAAAGTGGTTATTCAACATGAGGCACGATCCAATTGACATTTTGAATCATTTTTGGTACAGTCCAAAAAATCAATTTTCGGATGAAAAACGATGACTCCGGACCTGTCGAACGATCCCAAAATGGTCAATATGGATGAAATTTCAACATTTAATCTTTTGACTCTAAATGACTGTTGGATGTGAATTATGACTTTGTCAACTAAAATAAGTGTGTTTAAAGTCATTTCTGTGCCTGGAACGGGTCAAAATGGAAGCTTTTGAGTAAGCAAAACTCTGTAAAAATGGCAATTTTGGTCACTGTGAGGGTTTAAAAAGTGGTTATTCAACATGAGGCACGATCCAATTGACATTTTGAATCATTTTTGGTACAGTCCGAAAAATCAATTTTTGGATGAAAAACGATGACTCCGGACCTGTCGAACGATCCCAAAATGGTCAATATGGATGAAATTTCAACATTTAATCTTTTGACTCTAAATGACTGTTGGATGTGAATTATGACTTTGTCAACTAAAATAAGTGCGTTTAAAGTCATTTCTGTGCCTGAAACGGGTCAAAATGGAAGCTTTTGAGAAAGCAAAACTCTGTAAAAATGGCAATTTTGGTCACTGTGAGGGTTTAAAAAGTGGTTATTCAACATGAGGCACGATCCAATTGACATTTTGAATCATTTTTGGTACAGTCCGAAAAATCAATTTTCGGATGAAAAACGATGACTCCGGACCTGTCGAACGATCCCAAAATGGTCAATATGGATGAAATTTCAACATTTAATCTTTTGACTCTAAATGACTGTTGGATGTGAATTATGACTTTGTCAACTAGAATAAGTGTGTTTAAAGTCATTTCTGTGCCTGGAACGGGTCAAAATGGAAGCTTTTGAGATAGCAAAACTCTGTAAAAATGGCAATTTTGGTCACTGTGAGGGTTTAAAAAGTGGTTATTCAACATGAGGCACGATCCAATTGACATTTTGAATCATTTTTGGTACAGTCTGAAAAATCAATTTTCGGATGAAAAACGATGACTCCGGACCTGTCGAACGATCCCAAAATGGTCAATATGGATGAAATTTCAACATTTAATCTTTTGACTCTAAATGACTGTTGGATGTGAATTATGACTTTGTCAACTAGAATAAGTGTGTTTAAAGTCATTTCTGTGCCTGGAACGGGTCAAAATGGAAGCTTTTGAGTAAGCAAAACTCTGTAAAAATGGCAATTTTGGTCACTGTGAGGGTTTAAAAAGTGGTTATTCAACATGAGGCACGATCCAATTGACATTTTGAATCATTTTTGGTACAGTCCGAAAAATCAATTTTCGGATGAAAAGCGATGACTCCGGACCTGTCGAACGATCCCAAAATGGTCAATATGAATGAAATTTCAACATTTAATCTTTTGACTCTAAATGACTGTTGGATGTGAATTATGACTTTGTCAACTAGAATAAGTGTGTTTAAAGTCATTTCTGTGCCTGGAACGGGTCAAAATGGAAGCTTTTGAGTAAGCAAAACTCTGTAAAAATGGCAATTTTGGTCACTGTGAGGGTTTAAAAAGTGGTTATTCAACATGAGGCACGATCCAATTGACATTTTGAATCATTTTTGGTACAGTCCGAAAAATCAATTTTTGGATGAAAAACGATGACTCCGGACCTGTCGAATGATCCCAAAATGGTCAATATGGATGAAATTTCAACATTTAATCTTTTGACTCTAAATGACTGTTGGATGTGAATTATGACTTTGTCAACTAAAATAAGTGTGTTTAAAGTCATTTCTGTGCCTGGAACGGGTCAAAATGGAAGCTTTTGAGATAGCAAAACTCTGTAAAAATGGCAATTTTGGTCACTGTGAGGGTTTAAAAAGTGGTTATTCAACATGAGGCACGATCCAATTGACATTTTGAATCATTTTTGGTACAGTCCAAAAAATCAATTTTCGGATGAAAAACGATGACTCCGGACCTGTCGAACGATCCCAAAATGGTCAATATGGATGAAATTTCAACATTTAATCTTTTGACTCTAAATGACTGTTGGATGTGAATTATGACTTTGTCAACTAAAATAAGTGTGTTTAAAGTCATTTCTGTGCCTGGAACGGGTCAAAATGGAAGCTTTTGAGTAAGCAAAACTCTGTAAAAATGGCAATTTTGGTCACTGTGAGGGTTTAAAAAGTGGTTATTCAACATGAGGCACGATCCAATTGACATTTTGAATCATTTTTGGTACAGTCCGAAAAATCAATTTTTGGATGAAAAACGATGACTCCGGACCTGTCGAACGATCCCAAAATGGTCAATATGGATGAAATTTCAACATTTAATCTTTTGACTCTAAATGACTGTTGGATGTGAATTATGACTTTGTCAACTAAAATAAGTGTGTTTAAAGTCATTTCTGTGCCTGAAACGGGTCAAAATGGAAGCTTTTGAGAAAGCAAAACTCTGTAAAAATGGCAATTTTGGTCACTGTGAGGGTTTAAAAAGTGGTTATTCAACATGAGGCACGATCCAATTGACATTTTGAATCATTTTTGGTACAGTCCGAAAAATCAATTTTCGGATGAAAAACGATGACTCCGGACCTGTCGAACGATCCCAAAATGGTCAATATGGATGAAATTTCAACATTTAATCTTTTGACTCTAAATGACTGTTGGATGTGAATTATGACTTTGTCAACTAGAATAAGTGTGTTTAAAGTCATTTCTGTGCCTGGAACGGGTCAAAATGGAAGCTTTTGAGATAGCAAAACTCTGTAAAAATGGCAATTTTGGTCACTGTGAGGGTTTAAAAAGTGGTTATTCAACATGAGGCACGATCCAATTGACATTTTGAATCATTTTTGGTACAGTCCGAAAAATCAATTTTCGGATGAAAAACGATGACTCCGGACCTGTCGAACGATCCCAAAATGGTCAATATGGATGAAATTTCAACATTTAATCTTTTGACTCTAAATGACTGTTGGATGTGAATTATGACTTTGTCAACTAAAATAAGTGTGTTTAAAGTCATTTCTGTGCCTGAAACGGGTCAAAATTGAAGCTTTTGAGTAAGCAAAACTCTGTAAAAATGGCAATTTTGGTCACTGTGAGGGTTTAAAAAGTGGTTATTCAACATGAGGCACGATCCAATTGACATTTTGAATCATTTTTGGTACAGTCCAAAAAATCAATTTTTGGATGAAAAACGATGACTCCGGACCTGTCGAACGATCCCAAAATGGTCTATGATGATGAAATTTCAACATTTAATTTTTTGACTCTAAATGACTGTTGGATGTGAATTATGACTTTGTCAACTAAAATAAGTGTGCTTAAAGTCATTTCTGTGCCTGAAACGGGTCAAAATGGAAGCTTTTGAGATAGCAAAACTCTGTAAAAATGGCAATTTTGGTCACTGTGAGGGTTTAAAAAGTGGTTATTCAACATGAGGCACGATCCAATTGACATTTTGAATCATTTTTGGTACAGTCCAAAAAATCAATTTTCGGATGAAAAACGATGACTCCGGACCTGTCGAACGATCCCAAAATGGTCAATATGGATGAAATTTCAACATTTAATCTTTTGACTCTAAATGACTGTTGGATGTGAATTATGACTTTGTCAACTAAAATAAGTGTGTTTAAAGTCATTTCTGTGCCTGGATCGGGTCAAAATGGAAGCTTTTGAGTAAGCAAAACTCTGTAAAAATGGCAATTTTGGTCACTGTGAGGGTTTAAAAAGTGGTTATTCAACATGAGGCACGATCCAATTGACATTTTGAATCATTTTTGGTACAGTCCAAAAAATCAATTTTTGGATGAAAAACGATGACTCCGGACCTGTCGAACGATCCCAAAATGGTCAATATGGATGAAATTTCAACATTTAATCTTTTGACTCTAAATGACTGTTGGATGTGAATTATGACTTTGTCAACTAAAATAAGTGTGTTTAAAGTCATTTCTGTGCCTGAAACGGGTCAAAATGGAAGCTTTTGAGAAAGCAAAACTCTGTAAAAATGGCAATTTTGGTCACTGTGAGGGTTTAAAAAGTGGTTATTCAACATGAGGCACGATCCAATTGACATTTTGAATCATTTTTGGTACAGTCCGAAAAATCAATTTTCGGATGAAAAACGATGACTCCGGACCTGTCGAACGATCCCAAAATGGTCAATATGGATGAAATTTCAACATTTAATCTTTTGACTCTAAATGACTGTTGGATGTGAATTATGACTTTGTCAACTAGAATGAGTGTGTTTAAAGTCATTTCTGTGCCTGGAACGGGTCAAAATGGAAGCTTTTGAGATAGCAAAACTCTGTAAAAATGGCAATTTTGGTCACTGTGAGGGTTTAAAAAGTGGTTATTCAACATGAGGCACGATCCAATTGACATTTTGAATCATTTTTGGTACAGTCCGAAAAATCAATTTTCGGATGAAAAACGATGACTCCGGACCTGTCGAACGATCCCAAAATGGTCAATATGGATGAAATTTCAACATTTAATCTTTTGACTCTAAATGACTGTTGGATGTGAATTATGACTTTGTCAACTAAAATAAGTGTGTTTAAAGTCATTTCTGTGCCTGAAACGGGTCAAAATTGAAGCTTTTGAGTAAGCAAAACTCTGTAAAAATGGCAATTTTGGTCACTGTGAGGGTTTAAAAAGTGGTTATTCAACATGAGGCACGATCCAATTGACATTTTGAATCATTTTTGGTACAGTCCAAAAAATCAATTTTTGGATGAAAAACGATGACTCCGGACCTGTCGAACGATCCCAAAATGGTCTATGATGATGAAATTTCAACATTTAATCTTTTGACTCTAAATGACTGTTGGATGTGAATTATGACTTTGTCAACTAAAATAAGTGTGTTTAAAGTCATTTCTGTGCCTGAAACGGGTCAAAATGGAAGCTTTTGAGAAAGCAAAACTCTGTAAAAATGGCAATTTTGGTCACTGTGAGGGTTTAAAAAGTGGTTATTCAACATGAGGCACGATCCAATTGACATTTTGAATCATTTTTGGTACAGTCCGAAAAATCAATTTTCGGATGAAAAACGATGACTCCGGACCTGTCGAACGATCCCAAAATGGTCAATATGGATGAAATTTCAACATTTAATCTTTTGACTCTAAATGACTGTTGGATGTGAATTATGACTTTGTCAACTAGAATAAGTGTGTTTAAAGTCATTTCTGTGCCTGGAACGGGTCAAAATGGAAGCTTTTGAGATAGCAAAACTCTGTAAAAATTGCAATTTTGGTCACTGTGAGGGTTTAAAAAGTGGTTATTCAACATGAGGCACGATCCAATTGACATTTTGAATCACTTTTTGGTACAGTCCGAAAAATCAATTTTCGGATGAAAAACGATGACTCCGGACCTGTCGAACGATCCCAAAATGGTCAATATGGATGAAATTTCAACATTTAATCTTTTGACTCTAAATGACTGTTGGATGTGAATTATGACTTTGTCAACTAAAATAAGTGTGTTTAAAGTCATTTCTGTGCCTGAAACGGGTCAAAATTGAAGCTTTTGAGTAAGCAAAACTCTGTAAAAATGGCAATTTTGGTCACTGTGAGGGTTTAAAAAGTGGTTATTCAACATGAGGCACGATCCAATTGACATTTTGAATCATTTTTGGTACAGTCCAAAAAATCAATTTTTGGATGAAAAACGATGACTCCGGACCTGTCGAACGATCCCAAAATGGTCTATGATGATGAAATTTCAACATTTAATCTTTTGACTCTAAATGACTGTTGGATGTGAATTATGACTTTGTCAACTAAAATAAGTGTGTTTAAAGTCATTTCTGTGCCTGAAACGGGTCAAAATGGAAGCTTTTGAGAAAGCAAAACTCTGTAAAAATGGCAATTTTGGTCACTGTGAGGGTTTAAAAAGTGGTTATTCAACATGAGGCACGATCCAATTGACATTTTGAATCATTTTTGGTACAGTCCGAAAAATCAATTTTCGGATGAAAAACGATGACTCCGGACCTGTCGAACGATCCCAAAATGGTCAATATGGATGAAATTTCAACATTTAATCTTTTGACTCTAAATGACTGTTGGATGTGAATTATGACTTTGTCAACTAGAATAAGTGTGTTTAAAGTCATTTCTGTGCCTGGAACGGGTCAAAATGGAAGCTTTTGAGTAAGCAAAACTCTGTAAAAATGGCAATTTTGGTCACTGTGAGGGTTTAAAAAGTGGTTATTCAACATGAGGCACGATCCAATTGACATTTTGAATCATTTTTGGTACAGTCCGAAAAATCAATTTTTGGATGAAAAACGATGACTCCGGACCTGTCGAACGATCCCAAAATGGTCAATATGGATGAAATTTCAACATTTAATCTTTTGACTCTAAATGACTGTTGGATGTGAATTATGACTTTGTCAACTAAAATAAGTGTGTTTAAAGTCATTTCTGTGCCTGAAACGGGTCAAAATGGAAGCTTTTGAGAAAGCAAAACTCTGTAAAAATGGCAATTTTGGTCACTGTGAGGGTTTAAAAAGTGGTTATTCAACATGAGGCACGATCCAATTGACATTTTGAATCATTTTTGGTACAGTCCGAAAAATCAATTTTCGGATGAAAAACGATGACTCCGGACCTGTCGAACGATCCCAAAATGGTCAATATGGATGAAATTTCAACATTTAATCTTTTGACTCTAAATGACTGTTGGATGTGAATTATGACTTTGTCAACTAGAATAAGTGTGTTTAAGGTCATTTCTGTGCCTGGAACGGGTCAAAATGGAAGCTTTTGAGATAGCAAAACTCTGTAAAAATGGCAATTTTGGTCACTGTGAGGGTTTAAAAAGTGGTTATTCAACATGAGGCACGATCCAATTGACATTTTGAATCATTTTTGGTACAGTCCGAAAAATCAATTTTCGGATGAAAAACGATGACTCCGGACCTGTCGAACGATCCCAAAATGGTCAATATGGATGAAATTTCAACATTTAATCTTTTGACTCTAAATGACTGTTGAATGTGAATTATGACTTTGTCAACTAGAATAAGTGTGTTTAAAGTCATTTCTGTGCCTGGAACGGGTCAAAATGGAAGCTTTTGAGTAAGCAAAACTCTGTAAAAATGGCAATTTTGGTCACTGTGAGGGTTTAAAAAGTGGTTATTCAACATGAGGCACGATCCAATTGACATTTTGAATCATTTTTGGTACAGTCCAAAAAATCAATTTTCGGATGAAAAACGATGACTCCGGACCTGTCGAACGATCCCAAAATGGTCAATATGGATGAAATTTCAACATTTAATCTTTTGACTCTAAATGACTGTTGGATGTGAATTATGACTTTGTCAACTAAAATAAGTGTGTTTAAAGTCATTTCTGTGCCTGAAACGGGTCAAAATTGAAGCTTTTGAGTAAGCAAAACTCTGTAAAAATGGCAATTTTGGTCACTGTGAGGGTTTAAAAAGTAGTTATTCAACATGAGGCACGATCCAATTGACATTTTGAATCATTTTTGGTACAGTCCAAAAAATCAATTTTTGGATGAAAAACGATGACTCCGGACCTGTCGAACGATCCCAAAATGGTCTATGATGATGAAATTTCAACATTTAATCTTTTGACTCTAAATGACTGTTGGATGTGAATTATGACTTTGTCAACTAGAATAAGTGTGTTTAAAGTCATTTCCGTGCCTGAAACGGGTCAAAATGGAAGCTTTTGAGATAGCAAAACTCTGTAAAAATGGCAATTTTGGTCACTGTGAGGGTTTAAAAAGTGGTTATTCAACATGAGGCACGATCCAATTGACATTTTGAACCATTTTTGGTACAGTACAAAAAAATCAATTTTCATATGAAAAACGATGACTCCGGACCTGTCGAACGATCCCAAAATGGTCAATATGGATGAAATTTCAACATTTAATCTTTTGACTCTAAATGACTGTTGGATGTGAATTATGACTTTGTCAACTAAAATAAGTGTGTTTAAAGTCATTTCTGTGCCTGAAACGGGTCAAAATTGAAGCTTTTGAGTAAGCAAAACCCTGTAAAAATGGCAATTTTGGTCACTGTGAGGGTTTAAAAAATGGTTATTAAACATGAGGCATGATCCAATTGACATTTTGAATCATTTTTGGTACAGTCCAAAAATCAATTTTCGGATGAAAAACGATGACTCCGGACCTGTCGAACGATCCCAAAATGGTCAATATGGATGAAATTTCAACATTTAATCTTTTGACTCTAAATGACTGTTGGATGTGAATTATGTCTTTGTCAACTAGAATAAGTGTGTTTAAAGTCATTTCCGTGCCTGAAACGGGTCAAAATGGAAGCTTTTGAGAAAGCAAACCTCTGTAAAAATGGCAATTTTGGTCACTGTGAGGGTTTAAAAAGTGGTTATTCAACATGAGGCACGATCCAATTGACATTTTGAATCATTTTTGGTACAGTCCGAAAAATCAATTTTCGGATGAAAAGCGATGACTCCGGACCTGTCGAACGATCCCAAAATGGTCAATATGAATGAAATTTCAACATTTAATCTTTTGACTCTAAATGACTGTTGGATGTGAATTATGACTTTGTCAACTAGAATAAGTGTGTTTAAAGTCATTTCTGTGCCTGGAACGGGTCAAAATGGAAGCTTTTGAGTAAGCAAAACTCTGTAAAAATGGCAATTTTGGTCACTGTGAGGGTTTAAAAAGTGGTTATTCAATATGAGGCACGATCCAATTGACATTTTGAATCATTTTTGGTACAGTCCGAAAAATCAATTTTTGGATGAAAAACGATGACTCCGGACCTGTCGAACGATCCCAAAATGGTCAATATGGATGAAATTTCAACATTTAATCTTTTGACTCTAAATGACTGTTGGATGTGAATTATGACTTTGTCAACTAAAATAAGTGTGTTTAAAGTCATTTCTGTGCCTGAAACGGGTCAAAATGGAAGCTTTTGAGATAGCAAAACTCTGTAAAAATGGCAATTTTGGTCACTGTGAGGGTTTAAAAAGTGGTTATTCAACATGAGGCACGATCCAATTGACATTTTGAATCATTTTTGGTACAGTCCAAAAAATCAATTTTCGGATGAAAAACGATGACTCCGGACCTGTCGAACGATCCCAAAATGGTCAATATGGATGAAATTTCAACATTTAATCTTTTGACTCTAAATGACTGTTGGATGTGAATTATGACTTTGTCAACTAAAATAAGTGTGTTTAAAGTCATTTCTGTGCCTGGAACGGGTCAAAATGGAAGCTTTTGAGTAAGCAAAACTCTGTAAAAATGGCAATTTTGGTCACTGTGAGGGTTTAAAAAGTGGTTATTCAACATGAGGCACGATCCAATTGACATTTTGAATCATTTTTGGTACAGTCCGAAAAATCAATTTTTGGATGAAAAACGATGACTCCGGACCTGTCGAACGATCCCAAAATGGTCAATATGGATGAAATTTCAACATTTAATCTTTTGACTCTAAATGACTGTTGGATGTGAATTATGACTTTGTCAACTAAAATAAGTGTGTTTAAAGTCATTTCTGTGCCTGAAACGGGTCAAAATGGAAGCTTTTGAGAAAGCAAAACTCTGTAAAAATGGCAATTTTGGTCACTGTGAGGGTTTAAAAAGTGGTTATTCAACATGAGGCACGATCCAATTGACATTTTGAATCATTTTTGGTACAGTCCGAAAAATCAATTTTCGGATGAAAAACGATGACTCCGGACCTGTCGAACGATCCCAAAATGGTCAATATGGATGAAATTTCAACATTTAATCTTTTGACTCTAAATGACTGTTGGATGTGAATTATGACTTTGTCAACTAGAATAAGTGTGTTTAAAGTCATTTCTGTGCCTGGAACGGGTCAAAATGGAAGCTTTTGAGATAGCAAAACTCTGTAAAAATGGCAATTTTGGTCACTGTGAGGGTTTAAAAAGTGGTTATTCAACATGAGGCACGATCCAATTGACATTTAGAATCATTTTTGGTACAGTCCGAAAAATCAATTTTCGGATGAAAAACGATGACTCCGGACCTGTCGAACGATCCCAAAATGGTCAATATGGATGAAATTTCAACATTTAATCTTTGACTCTAAATGACTGTTGGATGTGAATTATGACTTTGTCAACTAGAATAAGTGTGTTTAAAGTCATTTCTGTGCCTGGAACGGGTCAAAATGGAAGCTTTTGAGTAAGCAAAACTCTGTAAAAATGGCAATTTTGGTCACTGTGAGGGTTTAAAAAGTGGTTATTCAACATGAGGCACGATCCAATTGACATTTTGAATCATTTTTGGTACAGTCCAAAAAATCAATTTTCGGATGAAAAACGATGACTCCGGACCTGTCGAACGATCCCAAAATGGTCAATATGGATGAAATTTCAACATTTAATCTTTTGACTCTAAATGACTGTTGGATGTGAATTATGACTTTGTCAACTAAAATAAGTGTGTTTAAAGTCATTTCTGTGCCTGAAACGGGTCAAAATTGAAGCTTTTGAGTAAGCAAAACTCTGTAAAAATGGCAATTTTGGTCACTGTGAGGGTTTAAAAAGTGGTTATTCAACATGAGGCACGATCCAATTGACATTTTGAATCATTTTTGGTACAGTCCAAAAAATCAATTTTTGGATGAAAAACGATGACTCCGGACCTGTCGAACGATCCCAAAATGGTCTATGATGATGAAATTTCAACATTTAATCTTTTGACTCTAAATGACTGTTGGATGTGAATTATGACTTTGTCAACTAAAATAAGTGTGCTTAAAGTCATTTCTGTGCCTGAAACGGGTCAAAATGGAAGCTTTTGAGATAGCAAAACTCTGTAAAAATGGCAATTTTGGTCACTGTGAGGGTTTAAAAAGTGGTTATTCAACATGAGGCACGATCCAATTGACATTTTGAATCATTTTTGGTACAGTCCAAAAAATCAATTTTCGGATGAAAAACGATGACTCCGGACCTGTCGAACGATCCCAAAATGGTCAATATGGATGAAATTTCAACATTTAATCTTTTGACTCTAAATGACTGTTGGATGTGAATTATGACTTTGTCAACTAAAATAAGTGTGTTTAAAGTCATTTCTGTGCCTGGAACGGGTCAAAATGGAAGCTTTTGAGTAAGCAAAACTCTGTAAAAATGGCAATTTTGGTCACTGTGAGGGTTTAAAAAGTGGTTATTCAACATGAGGCACGATCCAATTGACATTTTGAATCATTTTTGGTACAGTCCGAAAAATCAATTTTTGGATGAAAAACGATGACTCCGGACCTGTCGAACGATCCCAAAATGGTCAATATGGATGAAATTTCAACATTTAATCTTTTGACTCTAAATGACTGTTGGATGTGAATTATGACTTTGTCAACTAAAATAAGTGTGTTTAAAGTCATTTCTGTGCCTGAAACGGGTCAAAATGGAAGCTTTTGAGAAAGCAAAACTCTGTAAAAATGGCAATTTTGGTCACTGTGAGGGTTTAAAAAGTGGTTATTCAACATGAGGCACGATCCAATTGACATTTTGAATCATTTTTGGTACAGTCCGAAAAATCAATTTTCGGATGAAAAACGATGACTCCGGACCTGTCGAACGATCCCAAAATGGTCAATATGGATGAAATTTCAACATTTAATCTTTTGACTCTAAATGACTGTTGGATGTGAATTATGACTTTGTCAACTAGAATAAGTGTGTTTAAAGTCATTTCTGTGCCTGGAACGGGTCAAAATGGAAGCTTTTGAGATAGCAAAACTCTGTAAAAATGGCAATTTTGGTCACTGTGAGGGTTTAAAAAGTGGTTATTCAACATGAGGCACGATCCAATTGACATTTTGAATCATTTTTGGTACAGTCCGAAAAATCAATTTTCGGATGAAAAACGATGACTCCGGACCTGTCGAACGATCCCAAAATGGTCAATATGGATGAAATTTCAACATTTAATCTTTTGACTCTAAATGACTGTTGGATGTGAATTATGACTTTGTCAACTAGAATAAGTGTGTTTAAAGTCATTTCTGTGCCTGGAACGGGTCAAAATGGAAGCTTTTGAGTAAGCAAAACTCTGTAAAAATGGCAATTTTGGTCACTGTGAGGGTTTAAAAAGTGGTTATTCAACATGAGGCACGATCCAATTGACATTTGGAATCATTTTTGGTACAGTCCAAAAAATCAATTTTCGGATGAAAAACGATGACTCCGGACCTGTCGAACGATCCCAAAATGGTCAATATGGATGAAATTTCAACATTTAATCTTTTGACTCTAAATGACTGTTGGATGTGAATTATGACTTTGTCAACTAAAATAAGTGTGTTTAAAGTCATTTCTGTGCCTGAAACGGGTCAAAATTGAAGCTTTTGAGTAAGCAAAACTCTGTAAAAATGGCAATTTTGGTCACTGTGAGGGTTTAAAAAGTGGTTATTCAACATGAGGCACGATCCAATTGACATTTTGAATCATTTTTGGTACAGTCCAAAAAATCAATTTTTGGATGAAAAACGATGACTCCGGACCTGTCGAACGATCCCAAAATGGTCTATGATGATGAAATTTCAACATTTAATCTTTTGACTCTAAATGACTGTTGGATGTGAATTATGACTTTGTCAACTAGAATAAGTGTGTTTAAAGTCATTTCCGTGCCTGAAACGGGTCAAAATGGAAGCTTTTGAGATAGCAAAACTCTGTAAAAATGGCAATTTTGGTCACTGTGAGGGTTTAAAAAGTGGTTATTCAACATGAGGCACGATCCAATTGACATTTTGAACCATTTTTGGTACAGTACAAAAAAATCAATTTTCATATGAAAAACGATGACTCCGGACCTGTCGAACGATCCCAAAATGGTCAATATGGATGAAATTTCAACATTTAATCTTTTGACTCTAAATGACTGTTGGATGTGAATTATGACTTTGTCAACTAAAATAAGTGTGTTTAAAGTCATTTCTGTGCCTGAAACGGGTCAAAATTGAAGCTTTTGAGTAAGCAAAACCCTGTAAAAATGGCAATTTTGGTCACTGTGAGGGTTTAAAAAATGGTTATTAAACATGAGGCATGATCCAATTGACATTTTGAATCATTTTTGGTACAGTCCAAAAATCAATTTTCGGATGAAAAACGATGACTCCGGACCTGTCGAACGATCCCAAAATGGTCAATATGGATGAAATTTCAACATTTAATCTTTTGACTCTAAATGACTGTTGGATGTGAATTATGTCTTTGTCAACTAGAATAAGTGTGTTTAAAGTCATTTCCGTGCCTGAAACGGGTCAAAATGGAAGCTTTTGAGAAAGCAAACCTCTGTAAAAATGGCAATTTTGGTCACTGTGAGGGTTTAAAAAGTGGTTATTCAACATGAGGCACGATCCAATTGACATTTTGAATCATTTTTGGTACAGTCCGAAAAATCAATTTTCGGATGAAAAGCGATGACTCCGGACCTGTCGAACGATCCCAAAATGGTCAATATGAATGAAATTTCAACATTTAATCTTTTGACTCTAAATGACTGTTGGATGTGAATTATGACTTTGTCAACTAGAATAAGTGTGTTTAAAGTCATTTCTGTGCCTGGAACGGGTCAAAATGGAAGCTTTTGAGTAAGCAAAACTCTGTAAAAATGGCAATTTTGGTCACTGTGAGGGTTTAAAAAGTGGTTATTCAACATGAGGCACGATCCAATTGACATTTTGAATCATTTTTGGTACAGTCCGAAAAATCAATTTTTGGATGAAAAACGATGACTCCGGACCTGTCGAACGATCCCAAAATGGTCAATATGGATGAAATTTCAACATTTAATCTTTTGACTCTAAATGACTGTTGGATGTGAATTATGACTTTGTCAACTAAAATAAGTGTGTTTAAAGTCATTTCTGTGCCTGAAACGGGTCAAAATGGAAGCTTTTGAGATAGCAAAACTCTGTAAAAATGGCAATTTTGGTCACTGTGAGGGTTTAAAAAGTGGTTATTCAACATGAGGCACGATCCAATTGACATTTTGAATCATTTTTGGTACAGTCCGAAAAATCAATTTTCGGATGAAAAGCGATGACTCCGGACCTGTCGAACGATCCCAAAATGGTCAATATGGATGAAATTTCAACATTTAATCTTTTGACTCTAAATGACTGTTGGATGTGAATTATGACTTTGTCAACTAAAATAAGTGTGTTTAAAGTCATTTCTGTGCCTGGAACGGGTCAAAATGGAAGCTTTTGAGTAAGCAAAACTCTGTAAAAATGGCAATTTTGGTCACTGTGAGGGTTTAAAAAGTGGTTATTCAACATGAGGCACGATCCAATTGACATTTTGAATCATTTTTGGTACAGTCCGAAAAATCAATTTTTGGATGAAAAACGATGACTCCGGACCTGTCGAACGATCCCAAAATGGTCAATATGGATGAAATTTCAACATTTAATCTTTTGACTCTAAATGACTGTTGGATGTGAATTATGACTTTGTCAACTAAAATAAGTGTGTTTAAAGTCATTTCTGTGCCTGAAACGGGTCAAAATGGAAGCTTTTGAGAAAGCAAAACTCTGTAAAAATGGCAATTTTGGTCACTGTGAGGGTTTAAAAAGTGGTTATTCAACATGAGGCACGATCCAATTGACATTTTGAATCATTTTTGGTACAGTCCGAAAAATCAATTTTCGGATGAAAAACGATGACTCCGGACCTGTCGAACGATCCCAAAATGGTCAATATGGATGAAATTTCAACATTTAATCTTTTGACTCTAAATGACTGTTGGATGTGAATTATGACTTTGTCAACTAGAATAAGTGTGTTTAAAGTCATTTCTGTGCCTGGAACGGGTCAAAATGGAAGCTTTTGAGATAGCAAAACTCTGTAAAAATGGCAATTTTGGTCACTGTGAGGGTTTAAAAAGTGGTTATTCAACATGAGGCACGATCCAATTGACATTTTGAATCATTTTTGGTACAGTCCGAAAAATCAATTTTCGGATGAAAAACGATGACTCCGGACCTGTCGAACGATCCCAAAATGGTCAATATGGATGAAATTTCAACATTTAATCTTTGACTCTAAATGACTGTTGGATGTGAATTATGACTTTGTCAACTAGAATAAGTGTGTTTAAAGTCATTTCTGTGCCTGGAACGGGTCAAAATGGAAGCTTTTGAGTAAGCAAAACTCTGTAAAAATGGCAATTTTGGTCACTGTGAGGGTTTAAAAAGTGGTTATTCAACATGAGGCACGATCCAATTGACATTTTGAATCATTTTTGGTACAGTCCAAAAAATCAATTTTCGGATGAAAAACGATGACTCCGGACCTGTCGAACGATCCCAAAATGGTCAATATGGATGAAATTTCAACATTTAATCTTTTGACTCTAAATGACTGTTGGATGTGAATTATGACTTTGTCAACTAAAATAAGTGTGTTTAAAGTCATTTCTGTGCCTGAAACGGTTCAAAATTGAAGCTTTTGAGTAAGCAAAACTCTGTAAAAATGGCAATTTTGGTCACTGTGAGGGTTTAAAAAGTGGTTATTCAACATGAGGCACGATCCAATTGACATTTTGAATCATTTTTGGTACAGTCCAAAAAATCAATTTTTGGATGAAAAACGATGACTCCGGACCTGTCGAACGATCCTAAAATGGTCTATGATGATGAAATTTCAACATTTAATCTTTTGACTCTAAATGACTGTTGGATGTGAATTATGACTTTGTCAACTAAAATAAGTGTGTTTAAAGTCATTTCTGTGCCTGGAACGGGTCAAAATGGAAGCTTTTGAGTAAGCAAAACTCTGTAAAAATGGCAATTTTGGTCACTGTGAGGGTTTAAAAAGTGGTTATTCAACATGAGGCACGATCCAATTGACATTTTGAATCATTTTTGGTACAGTCCGAAAAATCAATTTTTGGATGAAAAACGATGACTCCGGACCTGTCGAACGATCCCAAAATGGTCAATATGGATGAAATTTCAACATTTAATCTTTTGACTCTAAATGACTGTTGGATGTGAATTATGACTTTGTCAACTAAAATAAGTGTGTTTAAAGTCATTTCTGTGCCTGAAACGGGTCAAAATGGAAGCTTTTGAGAAAGCAAAACTCTGTAAAAATGGCAATTTTGGTCACTGTGAGGGTTTAAAAAGTGGTTATTCAACATGAGGCACGATCCAATTGACATTTTGAATCATTTTTGGTACAGTCCGAAAAATCAATTTTCGGATGAAAAACGATGACTCCGGACCTGTCGAACGATCCCAAAATGGTCAATATGGATGAAATTTCAACATTTAATCTTTTGACTCTAAATGACTGTTGGATGTGAATTATGACTTTGTCAACTAGAATAAGTGTGTTTAAAGTCATTTCTGTGCCTGGAACGGGTCAAAATGGAAGCTTTTGAGATAGCAAAACTCTGTAAAAATGGCAATTTTGGTCACTGTGAGGGTTTAAAAAGTGGTTATTCAACATGAGGCACGATCCAATTGACATTTTGAATCATTTTTGGTACAGTCCGAAAAATCAATTTTCGGATGAAAAACGATGACTCCGGACCTGTCGAACGATCCCAAAATGGTCAATATGGATGAAATTTCAACATTTAATCTTTTGACTCTAAATGACTGTTGGATGTGAATTATGACTTTGTCAACTAGAATAAGTGTGTTTAAAGTCATTTCTGTGCCTGGAACGGGTCAAAATGGAAGCTTTTGAGTAAGCAAAACTCTGTAAAAATGGCAATTTTGGTCACTGTGAGGGTTTAAAAAGTAGTTATTCAACATGAGGCACGATCCAATTGACATTTTGATTCATTTTTGGTACAGTCCGAAAAATCAATTTTCGGATGAAAAACGATGACTCCGGACCTGTCGAACGATCCCAAAATGGTCAATATGGATGAAATTTCAACATTTAATCTTTTGACTCTAAATGACTGTTGGATGTGAATTATGACTTTGTCAACTAGAATAAGTGTGTTTAAAGTCATTTCTGTGCCTGGAACGGGTCAAAATGGAAGCTTTTGAGATAGCAAAACTCTGTAAAAATTGCAATTTTGGTCACTGTGAGGGTTTAAAAAGTGGTTATTCAACATGAGGCACGATCCAATTGACATTTTGAATCATTTTTGGTACAGTCCGAAAAATCAATTTTCGGATGAAAAACGATGACTCCGGACCTGTCGAACGATCCCAAAATGGTCAATATGGATGAAATTTCAACATTTAATCTTTTGACTCTAAATGACTGTTGGATGTGAATTATGACTTTGTCAACTAGAATAAGTGTGTTTAAAGTCATTTCTGTGCCTGGAACGGGTCAAAATGGAAGCTTTTGAGTAAGCAAAACTCTGTAAAAATGGCAATTTTGGTCACTGTGAGGGTTTAAAAAGTGGTTATTCAACATGAGGCACGATCCAATTGACATTTTGAATCATTTTTGGTACAGTCCAAAAAATCAATTTTCGGATGAAAAACGATGACTCCGGACCTGTCGAAGGATCCCAAAATGGTCAATATGGATGAAATTTCAACATTTAATCTTTTGACTCTAAATGACTGTTGGATGTGAATTATGACTTTGTCAACTAAAATAAGTGTGTTTAAAGTCATTTCTGTGCCTGAAACGGGTCAAAATTGAAGCTTTTGAGTAAGCAAAACTCTGTAAAAATGGCAATTTTGGTCACTGTGAGGGTTCAAAAAGTGGTTATTCAACATGAGGCACGATCCAATTGACATTTTGAATCATTTTTGGTACAGTCCAAAAAATCAATTTTTGGATGAAAAACGATGACTCCGGACCTGTCGAACGATCCCAAAATGGTCTATGATGATGAAATTTCAACATTTAATCTTTTGACTCTAAATGACTGTTGGATGTGAATTATGACTTTGTCAACTAAAATAAGTGTGCTTAAAGTCATTTCTGTGCCTGAAACGGGTCAAAATGGAAGCTTTTGAGATAGCAAAACTCTGTAAAAATGGCAATTTTGGTCACTGTGAGGGTTTAAAAAGTGGTTATTCAACATGAGGCACGATCCAATTGACATTTTGAATCATTTTTGGTACAGTCCAAAAAATCAATTTTCGGATGAAAAACGATGACTCCGGACCTGTCGAACGATCCCAAAATGGTCAATATGGATGAAATTTCAACATTTAATCTTTTGACTCTAAATGATTGTTGGATGTGAATTATGACTTTGTCAACTAGAATAAGTGTGTTTAAAGTCATTTCTGTGCCTGGAACGGGTCAAAATGGAAGCTTTTGAGATAGCAAAACTCTGTAAAAATTGCAATTTTGGTCACTGTGAGGGTTTAAAAAGTGGTTATTCAACATGAGGCACGATCCAATTGACATTTTGAATCATTTTTGGTACAGTCCGAAAAATCAATTTTCGGATGAAAAACGATGACTCCGGACCTGTCGAACGATCCCAAAATGGTCAATATGGATGAAATTTCAACATTTAATCTTTTGACTCTAAATGACTGTTGGATGTGAATTATGACTTTGTCAACTAGAATAAGTGTGTTTAAAGTCATTTCTGTGCCTGGAACGGGTCAAAATGGAAGCTTTTGAGTAAGCAAAACTCTGTAAAAATGGCAATTTTGGTCACTGTGAGGGTTTAAAAAGTGGTTATTCAACATGAGGCACGATCCAATTGACATTTTGAATCATTTTTGGTACAGTCCAAAAAATCAATTTTCGGATGAAAAACGATGACTCCGGACCTGTCGAAGGATCCCAAAATGGTCAATATGGATGAAATTTCAACATTTAATCTTTTGACTCTAAATGACTGTTGGATGTGAATTATGACTTTGTCAACTAAAATAAGTGTGTTTAAAGTCATTTCTGTGCCTGAAACGGGTCAAAATTGAAGCTTTTGAGTAAGCAAAACTCTGTAAAAATGGCAATTTTGGTCACTGTGAGGGTTCAAAAAGTGGTTATTCAACATGAGGCACGATCCAATTGACATTTTGAATCATTTTTGGTACAGTCCAAAAAATCAATTTTTGGATGAAAAACGATGACTCCGGACCTGTCGAACGATCCCAAAATGGTCTATGATGATGAAATTTCAACATTTAATCTTTTGACTCTAAATGACTGTTGGATGTGAATTATGACTTTGTCAACTAAAATAAGTGTGCTTAAAGTCATTTCTGTGCCTGAAACGGGTCAAAATGGAAGCTTTTGAGATAGCAAAACTCTGTAAAAATGGCAATTTTGGTCACTGTGAGGGTTTAAAAAGTGGTTATTCAACATGAGGCACGATCCAATTGACATTTTGAATCATTTTTGGTACAGTCCAAAAAATCAATTTTCGGATGAAAAACGATGACTCCGGACCTGTCGAACGATCCCAAAATGGTCAATATGGATGAAATTTCAACATTTAATCTTTTGACTCTAAATGACTGTTGGATGTGAATTATGACTTTGTCAACTAAAATAAGTGTGTTTAAAGTCATTTCTGTGCCTGGAACGGGTCAAAATGGAAGCTTTTGAGTAAGCAAAACTCTGTAAAAATGGCAATTTTGGTCACTGTGAGGGTTTAAAAAGTGGTTATTCAACATGAGGCACGATCCAATTGACATTTTGAATCATTTTTGGTACAGTCCGAAAAATCAATTTTTGGATGAAAAACGATGACTCCGGACCTGTCGAACGATCCCAAAATGGTCAATATGGATGAAATTTCAACATTTAATCTTTTGACTCTAAATGACTGTTGGATGTGAATTATGACTTTGTCAACTAGAATAAGTGTGTTTAAAGTCATTTCTGTGCCTGGAACGGGTCAAAATGGAAGCTTTTGAGATAGCAAAACTCTGTAAAAATGGCAATTTTGGTCACTGTGAGGGTTTAAAAAGTGGTTATTCAACATGAGGCACGATCCAATTGACATTTTGAATCATTTTTGGTACAGTCCGAAAAATCAATTTTCGGATGAAAAACGATGACTCCGGACCTGTCGAACGATCCCAAAATGGTCAATATGGATGAAATTTCAACATTTAATCTTTTGACTCTAAATGACTGTTGGATGTGAATTATGACTTTGTCAACTAGAATAAGTGTGTTTAAAGTCATTTCTGTGCCTGGAACGGGTCAAAATGGAAGCTTTTGAGTAAGCAAAACTCTGTAAAAATGGCAATTTTGGTCACTGTGAGGGTTTAAAAAGTGGTTATTCAACATGAGGCACGATCCAATTGACATTTTGAATCATTTTTGGTACAGTCCAAAAAATCAATTTTCGGATGAAAAACGATGACTCCGGACCTGTCGAACGATCCCAAAATGGTCAATATGGATGAAATTTCAACATTTAATCTTTTGACTCTAAATGACTGTTGGATGTGAATTATGACTTTGTCAACTAAAATAAGTGTGTTTAAAGTCATTTCTGTGCCTGGAACGGGTCAAAATGGAAGCTTTTGAGTAAGCAAAACTCTGTAAAAATGGCAATTTTGGTCACTGTGAGGGTTTAAAAAGTGGTTATTCAACATGAGGCACGATCCAATTGACATTTTGAATCATTTTTGGTACAGTCCGAAAAATCAATTTTTGGATGAAAAACGATGACTCCGGACCTGTCGAACGATCCCAAAATGGTCAATATGGATGAAATTTCAACATTTAATCTTTTGACTCTAAATGACTGTTGGATGTGAATTATGACTTTGTCAACTAGAATAAGTGTGTTTAAAGTCATTTCTGTGCCTGGAACGGGTCAAAATGGAAGCTTTTGAGATAGCAAAACTCTGTAAAAATGGCAATTTTGGTCACTGTGAGGGTTTAAAAAGTGGTTATTCAACATGAGGCACGATCCAATTGACATTTTGAATCATTTTTGGTACAGTCCGAAAAATCAATTTTCGGATGAAAAACGATGACTCCGGACCTGTCGAACGATCCCAAAATGGTCAATATGGATGAAATTTCAACATTTAATCTTTTGACTCTAAATGACTGTTGGATGTGAATTATGACTTTGTCAACTAGAATAAGTGTGTTTAAAGTCATTTCTGTGCCTGGAACGGGTCAAAATGGAAGCTTTTGAGTAAGCAAAACTCTGTAAAAATGGCAATTTTGGTCACTGTGAGGGTTTAAAAAGTGGTTATTCAACATGAGGCACGATCCAATTGACATTTTGAATCATTTTTGGTACAGTCCAAAAAATCAATTTTCGGATGAAAAACGATGACTCCGGACCTGTCGAACGATCCCAAAATGGTCAATATGGATGAAATTTCAACATTTAATCTTTTGACTCTAAATGACTGTTGGATGTGAATTATGACTTTGTCAACTAAAATAAGTGTGTTTAAAGTCATTTCTGTGCCTGAAACGGGTCAAAATTGAAGCTTTTGAGTAAGCAAAACTCTGTAAAAATGGCAATTTTGGTCACTGTGAGGGTTTAAAAAGTAGTTATTCAACATGAGGCACGATCCAATTGACATTTTGAATCATTTTTGGTACAGTCCAAAAAATCAATTTTTGGATGAAAAACGATGACTCCGGACCTGTCGAACGATCCCAAAATGGTCTATGATGATGAAATTTCAACATTTAATCTTTTGACTCTAAATGACTGTTGGATGTGAATTATGACTTTGTCAACTAGAATAAGTGTGTTTAAAGTCATTTCCGTGCCTGAAACGGGTCAAAATGGAAGCTTTTGAGATAGCAAAACTCTGTAAAAATGGCAATTTTGGTCACTGTGAGGGTTTAAAAAGTGGTTATTCAACATGAGGCACGATCCAATTGACATTTTGAACCATTTTTGGTACAGTACAAAAAAATCAATTTTCATATGAAAAACGATGACTCCGGACCTGTCGAACGATCCCAAAATGGTCAATATGGATGAAATTTCAACATTTAATCTTTTGACTCTAAATGACTGTTGGATGTGAATTATGACTTTGTCAACTAAAATAAGTGTGTTTAAAGTCATTTCTGTGCCTGAAACGGGTCAAAATTGAAGCTTTTGAGTAAGCAAAACCCTGTAAAAATGGCAATTTTGGTCACTGTGAGGGTTTAAAAAGTGGTTATTCAACATGAGGCACGATCCAATTGACATTTTGAATCATTTTTGGTACAGTCCAAAAATCAATTTTCGGATGAAAAACGATGACTCCGGACCTGTCGAACGATCCCAAAATGGTCAATATGGATGAAATTTCAACATTTAATCTTTTGACTCTAAATGACTGTTGGATGTGAATTATGTCTTTGTCAACTAGAATAAGTGTGTTTAAAGTCATTTCTGTGCCTGGAACGGGTCAAAATGGAAGCTTTTGAGAAAGCAAACCTCTGTAAAAATGGCAATTTTGGTCACTGTGAGGGTTTAAAAAGTGGTTATTCAACATGAGGCACGATCCAATTGACATTTTGAATCATTTTTGGTACAGTCCGAAAAATCAATTTTTGGATGAAAAACGATGACTCCGGACCTGTCGAACGATCCCAAAATGGTCAATATGGATGAAATTTCAACATTTAATCTTTTGACTCTAAATGACTGTTGGATGTGAATTATGACTTTGTCAACTAAAATAAGTGTGTTTAAAGTCATTTCTGTGCCTGAAACGGGTCAAAATGGAAGCTTTTGAGAAAGCAAAACTCTGTAAAAATGGCAATTTTGGTCACTGTGAGGGTTTAAAAAGTGGTTATTCAACATGAGGCACGATCCAATTGACATTTTGAATCATTTTTGGTACAGTCCGAAAAATCAATTTTCGGATGAAAAACGATGACTCCGGACCTGTCGAACGATCCCAAAATGGTCAATATGGATGAAATTTCAACATTTAATCTTTTGACTCTAAATGACTGTTGGATGTGAATTATGACTTTGTCAACTAGAATACGTGTGTTTAAAGTCATTTCTGTGCCTGGAACGGGTCAAAATGGAAGCTTTTGAGATAGCAAAACTCTGTAAAAATGGCAATTTTGGTCACTGTGAGGGTTTAAAAAGTGGTTATTCAACATGAGGCACGATCCAATTGACATTTTGAATCATTTTTGGTACAGTCCGAAAAATCAATTTTCGGATGAAAAACGATGACTCCGGACCTGTCGAACGATCCCAAAATGGTCAATATGGATGAAATTTCAACATTTAATCTTTGACTCTAAATGACTGTTGGATGTGAATTATGACTTTGTCAACTAGAATAAGTGTGTTTAAAGTCATTTCTGTGCCTGGAACGGGTCAAAATGGAAGCTTTTGAGTAAGCAAAACTCTGTAAAAATGGCAATTTTGGTCACTGTGAGGGTTTAAAAAGTGGTTATTCAACATGAGGCACGATCCAATTGACATTTTGAATTATTTTTGGTACAGTCCAAAAAAATCAATTTTCGGATGAAAAACGATGACTCCGGACCTGTCGAACGATCCCAAAATGGTCAATATGGATGAAATTTCAACATTTAATCTTTTGACTCTAAATGACTGTTGGATGTGAATTATGACTTTGTCAACTAAAATAAGTGTGTTTAAAGTCATTTCTGTGCCTGAAACGGGTCAAAATTGAAGCTTTTGAGTAAGCAAAACTCTGTAAAAATGGCAATTTTGGTCACTGTGAGGGTTTAAAAAGTGGTTATTCAACATGAGGCACGATCCAATTGACATTTTGAATCATTTTTGGTACAGTCCAAAAAATCAATTTTTGGATGAAAAACGATGACTCCGGACCTGTCGAACGATCCCAAAATGGTCTATGATGATGAAATTTCAACATTTAATCTTTTGACTCTAAATGACTGTTGGATGTGAATTATGACTTTGTCAACTAAAATAAGTGTGTTTAAAGTCATTTCTGTGCCTGAAACGGGTCAAAATGGAAGCTTTTGAGAAAGCAAAACTCTGTAAAAATGGCAATTTTGGTCACTGTGAGGGTTTAAAAAGTGGTTATTCAACATGAGGCACGATCCAATTGACATTTTGAATCATTTTTGGTACAGTCCGAAAAATCAATTTTCGGATGAAAAACGATGACTCCGGACCTGTCGAACGATCCCAAAATGGTCAATATGGATGAAATTTCAACATTTAATCTTTTGACTCTAAATGACTGTTGGATGTGAATTATGACTTTGTCAACTAGAATACGTGTGTTTAAAGTCATTTCTGTGCCTGGAACGGGTCAAAATGGAAGCTTTTGAGATAGCAAAACTCTGTAAAAATGGCAATTTTGGTCACTGTGAGGGTTTAAAAAGTGGTTATTCAACATGAGGCACGATCCAATTGACATTTTGAATCATTTTTGGTACAGTCCGAAAAATCAATTTTCGGATGAAAAACGATGACTCCGGACCTGTCGAACGATCCCAAAATGGTCAATATGGATGAAATTTCAACATTTAATCTTTGACTCTAAATGACTGTTGGATGTGAATTATGACTTTGTCAACTAGAATAAGTGTGTTTAAAGTCATTTCTGTGCCTGGAACGGGTCAAAATGGAAGCTTTTGAGTAAGCAAAACTCTGTAAAAATGGCAATTTTGGTCACTGTGAGGGTTTAAAAAGTGGTTATTCAACATGAGGCACGATCCAATTGACATTTTGAATCATTTTTGGTACAGTCCAAAAAATCAATTTTCGGATGAAAAACGATGACTCCGGACCTGTCGAACGATCCCAAAATGGTCAATATGGATGAAATTTCAACATTTAATCTTTTGACTCTAAATGACTGTTGGATGTGAATTATGACTTTGTCAACTAAAATAAGTGTGTTTAAAGTCATTTCTGTGCCTGAAACGGGTCAAAATTGAAGCTTTTGAGTAAGCAAAACTCTGTAAAAATGGCAATTTTGGTCACTGTGAGGGTTTAAAAAGTGGTTATTCAACATGAGGCACGATCCAATTGACATTTTGAATCATTTTTGGTACAGTCCAAAAAATCAATTTTTGGATGAAAAACGATGACTCCGGACCTGTCGAACGATCCCAAAATGGTCTATGATGATGAAATTTCAACATTTAATCTTTTGACTCTAAATGACTGTTGGATGTGAATTATGACTTTGTCAACTAAAATAAGTGTGCTTAAAGTCATTTCTGTGCCTGAAACGGGTCAAAATGGAAGCTTTTGAGATAGCAAAACTCTGTAAAAATGGCAATTTTGGTCACTGTGAGGGTTTAAAAAGTGGTTATTCAACATGAGGCACGATCCAATTGACATTTTGAATCATTTTTGGTACAGTCCAAAAAATCAATTTTCGGATGAAAAACGATGACTCCGGACCTGTCGAACGATCCCAAAATGGTCAATATGGATGAAATTTCAACATTTAATCTTTTGACTCTAAATGACTGTTGGATGTGAATTATGACTTTGTCAACTAAAATAAGTGTGTTTAAAGTCATTTCTGTGCCTGGAACGGGTCAAAATGGAAGCTTTTGAGTAAGCAAAACTCTGTAAAAATGGCAATTTTGGTCACTGTGAGGGTTTAAAAAGTGGTTATTCAACATGAGGCACGATCCAATTGACATTTTGAATCATTTTTGGTACAGTCCGAAAAATCAATTTTTGGATGAAAAACGATGACTCCGGACCTGTCGAACGATCCCAAAATGGTCAATATGGATGAAATTTCAACATTTAATCTTTTGACTCTAAATGACTGTTGGATGTGAATTATGACTTTGTCAACTAAAATAAGTGTGTTTAAAGTCATTTCTGTGCCTGAAACGGGTCAAAATGGAAGCTTTTGAGAAAGCAAAACTCTGTAAAAATGGCAATTTTGGTCACTGTGAGGGTTTAAAAAGTGGTTATTCAACATGAGGCACGATCCAATTGACATTTTGAATCATTTTTGGTACAGTCCGAAAAATCAATTTTCGGATGAAAAACGATGACTCCGGACCTGTCGAACGATCCCAAAATGGTCAATATGGATGAAATTTCAACATTTAATCTTTTGACTCTAAATGACTGTTGGATGTGAATTATGACTTTGTCAACTAGAATAAGTGTGTTTAAAGTCATTTCTGTGCCTGGAACGGGTCAAAATGGAAGCTTTTGAGATAGCAAAACTCTGTAAAAATGGCAATTTTGGTCACTGTGAGGGTTTAAAAAGTGGTTATTCAACATGAGGCACGATCCAATTGACATTTTGAATCATTTTTGGTACAGTCCGAAAAATCAATTTTCGGATGAAAAACGATGACTCCGGACCTGTCGAACGATCCCAAAATGGTCAATATGGATGAAATTTCAACATTTAATCTTTGACTCTAAATGACTGTTGGATGTGAATTATGACTTTGTCAACTAGAATAAGTGTGTTTAAAGTCATTTCTGTGCCTGGAACGGGTCAAAATGGAAGCTTTTGAGTAAGCAAAACTCTGTAAAAATGGCAATTTTGGTCACTGTGAGGGTTTAAAAAGTGGTTATTCAACATGAGGCACGATCCAATTGACATTTTGAATCATTTTTGGTACAGTCCAAAAAATCAATTTTCGGATGAAAAACGATGACTCCGGACCTGTCGAACGATCCCAAAATGGTCAATATGGATGAAATTTCAACATTTAATCTTTTGACTCTAAATGACTGTTGGATGTGAATTATGACTTTGTCAACTAAAATAAGTGTGTTTAAAGTCATTTCTGTGCCTGAAACGGGTCAAAATTGAAGCTTTTGAGTAAGCAAAACTCTGTAAAAATGGCAATTTTGGTCACTGTGAGGGTTTAAAAAGTGGTTATTCAACATGAGGCACGATCCAATTGACATTTTGAATCATTTTTGGTACAGTCCAAAAAATCAATTTTTGGATGAAAAACGATGACTCCGGACCTGTCGAACGATCCCAAAATGGTCTATGATGATGAAATTTCAACATTTAATCTTTTGACTCTAAATGACTGTTGGATGTGAATTATGACTTTGTCAACTAAAATAAGTGTGCTTAAAGTCATTTCTGTGCCTGAAACGGGTCAAAATGGAAGCTTTTGAGATAGCAAAACTCTGTAAAAATGGCAATTTTGGTCACTGTGAGGGTTTAAAAAGTGGTTATTCAACATGAGGCACGATCCAATTGACATTTTGAATCATTTTTGGTACAGTCCAAAAAATCAATTTTCGGATGAAAAACGATGACTCCGGACCTGTCGAACGATCCCAAAATGGTCAATATGGATGAAATTTCAACATTTAATCTTTTGACTCTAAATGACTGTTGGATGTGAATTATGACTTTGTCAACTAAAATAAGTGTGTTTAAAGTCATTTCTGTGCCTGGAACGGGTCAAAATGGAAGCTTTTGAGTAAGCAAAACTCTGTAAAAATGGCAATTTTGGTCACTGTGAGGGTTTAAAAAGTGGTTATTCAACATGAGGCACGATCCAATTGACATTTTGAATCATTTTTGGTACAGTCCGAAAAATCAATTTTTGGATGAAAAACGATGACTCCGGACCTGTCGAACGATCCCAAAATGGTCAATATGGATGAAATTTCAACATTTAATCTTTTGACTCTAAATGACTGTTGGATGTGAATTATGACTTTGTCAACTAGAATAAGTGTGTTTAAAGTCATTTCTGTGCCTGGAACGGGTCAAAATGGAAGCTTTTGAGATAGCAAAACTCTGTAAAAATGGCAATTTTGGTCACTGTGAGGGTTTAAAAAGTGGTTATTCAACATGAGGCACGATCCAATTGACATTTTGAATCATTTTTGGTACAGTCCGAAAAATCAATTTTCGGATGAAAAACGATGACTCCGGACCTGTCGAACGATCCCAAAATGGTCAATATGGATGAAATTTCAACATTTAATCTTTTGACTCTAAATGACTGTTGGATGTGAATTATGACTTTGTCAACTAGAATAAGTGTGTTTAAAGTCATTTCTGTGCCTGGAACGGGTCAAAATGGAAGCTTTTGAGTAAGCAAAACTCTGTAAAAATGGCAATTTTGGTCACTGTGAGGGTTTAAAAAGTGGTTATTCAACATGAGGCACGATCCAATTGACATTTTGAATCATTTTTGGTACAGTCCAAAAAATCAATTTTCGGATGAAAAACGATGACTCCGGACCTGTCGAACGATCCCAAAATGGTCAATATGGATGAAATTTCAACATTTAATCTTTTGACTCTAAATGACTGTTGGATGTGAATTATGACTTTGTCAACTAAAATAAGTGTGTTTAAAGTCATTTCTGTGCCTGAAACGGGTCAAAATTGAAGCTTTTGAGTAAGCAAAACTCTGTAAAAATGGCAATTTTGGTCACTGTGAGGGTTTAAAAAGTAGTTATTCAACATGAGGCACGATCCAATTGACATTTTGAATCATTTTTGGTACAGTCCGAAAAATCAATTTTCGGATGAAAAACGATGACTCCGGACCTGTCGAACGATCCCAAAATGGTCAATATGGATGAAATTTCAACATTTAATCTTTTGACTCTAAATGACTGTTGGATGTGAATTATGACTTTGTCAACTAGAATAAGTGTGTTTAAAGTCATTTCTGTGCCTGGAACGGGTCAAAATGGAAGCTTTTGAGATAGCAAAACTCTGTAAAAATTGCAATTTTGGTCACTGTGAGGGTTTAAAAAGTGGTTATTCAACATGAGGCACGATCCAATTGACATTTTGAATCATTTTTGGTACAGTCCGAAAAATCAATTTTCGGATGAAAAACGATGACTCCGGACCTGTCGAACGATCCCAAAATGGTCAATATGGATGAAATTTCAACATTTAATCTTTTGACTCTAAATGACTGTTGGATGTGAATTATGACTTTGTCAACTAGAATAAGTGTGTTTAAAGTCATTTCTGTGCCTGGAACGGGTCAAAATGGAAGCTTTTGAGTAAGCAAAACTCTGTAAAAATGGCAATTTTGGTCACTGTGAGGGTTTAAAAAGTGGTTATTCAACATGAGGCACGATCCAATTGACATTTTGAATCATTTTTGGTACAGTCCAAAAAATCAATTTTCGGATGAAAAACGATGACTCCGGACCTGTCGAACGATCCCAAAATGGTCAATATGGATGAAATTTCAACATTTAATCTTTTGACTCTAAATGACTGTTGGATGTGAATTATGACTTTGTCAGCTAAAATAAGTGTGTTTAAAGTCATTTCTGTGCCTGAAACGGGTCAAAATTGAAGCTTTTGAGTAAGCAAAACTCTGTAAAAATGGCAATTTTGGTCACTGTGAGGGTTTAAAAAGTGGTTATTCAACATGAGGCACGATCCAATTGACATTTTGAATCATTTTTGGTACAGTCCAAAAAATCAATTTTTGGATGAAAAACGATGACTCCGGACCTGTCGAACGATCCCAAAATGGTCTATGATGATGAAATTTCAACATTTAATCTTTTGACTCTAAATGACTCTTGGATGTGAATTATGACTTTGTCAACTAAAATAAGTGTGCTTAAAGTCATTTCTGTGCCTGAAACGGGTCAAAATGGAAGCTTTTGAGATAGCAAAACTCTGTAAAAATGGCAATTTTGGTCACTGTGAGGGTTTAAAAAGTGGTTTTTCAACATGAGGCACGATCCAATTGACATTTTGAATCATTTTTGGTACAGTCCAAAAAATCAATTTTCGGATGAAAAACGATGACTCCGGACCTGTCGAACGATCCCAAAATGGTCAATATGGATGAAATTTCAACATTTAATCTTTTGACTCTAAATGACTGTTGGATGTGAATTATGACTTTGTCAACTAAAATAAGTGTGTTTAAAGTCATTTCTGTGCCTGGAACGGGTCAAAATGGAAGCTTTTGAGTAAGCAAAACTCTGTAAAAATGGCAATTTTGGTCACTGTGAGGGTTTAAAAAGTGGTTATTCAACATGAGGCACGATCCAATTGACATTTTGAATCATTTTTGGTACAGTCCGAAAAATCAATTTTTGGATGAAAAACGATGACTCCGGACCTGTCGAACGATCCCAAAATGGTCAATATGGATGAAATTTCAACATTTAATCTTTTGACTCTAAATGACTGTTGGATGTGAATTATGACTTTGTCAACTAAAATAAGTGTGTTTAAAGTCATTTCTGTGCCTGAAACGGGTCAAAATGGAAGCTTTTGAGAAAGCAAAACTCTGTAAAAATGGCAATTTTGGTCACTGTGAGGGTTTAAAAAGTGGTTATTCAACATGAGGCACGATCCAATTGACATTTTGAATCATTTTTGGTACAGTCCGAAAAATCAATTTTCGGATGAAAAACGATGACTCCGGACCTGTCGAACGATCCCAAAATGGTCAATATGGATGAAATTTCAACATTTAATCTTTTGACTCTAAATGACTGTTGGATGTGAACTATGACTTTGTCAACTAGAATAAGTGTGTTTAAAGTCATTTCTGTGCCTGGAACGGGTCAAAATGGAAGCTTTTGAGATAGCAAAACTCTGTAAAAATGGCAATTTTGGTCACTGTGAGGGTTTAAAAAGTGGTTATTCAACATGAGGCACGATCCAATTGACATTTTGAATCATTTTTGGTACAGTCCGAAAAATCAATTTTGGGATGAAAAACGATGACTCCGGACCTGTCGAACGATCCCAAAATGGTCAATATGGATGAAATTTCAACATTTAATCTTTTGACTCTAAATGACTGTTGGATGTGAATTATGACTTTGTCAACTAGAATAAGTGTGTTTAAAGTCATTTCTGTGCCTGGAACGGGTCAAAATGGAAGCTTTTGAGTAAGCAAAACTCTGTAAAAATGGCAATTTTGGTCACTGTGAGGGTTTAAAAAGTGGTTATTCAACATGAGGCACGATCCAATTGACATTTTGAATCATTTTTGGTACAGTCCAAAAAATCAATTTTCGGATGAAAAACGATGACTCCGGACCTGTCGAACGATCCCAAAATGGTCAATATGGATGAAATTTCAACATTTAATCTTTTGACTCTAAATGACTGTTGTATGTGAATTATGACTTTGTCAACTAAAATAAGTGTGTTTAAAGTCATTTCTGTGCCTGAAACGGGTCAAAATTGAAGCTTTTGAGTAAGCAAAACTCTGTAAAAATGGCAATTTTGGTCACTGTGAGGGTTTAAAAAGTAGTTATTCAACATGAGGCACGAGCCAATTGACATTTTGAATCATTTTTGGTACAGTCCAAAAAATCAATTTTTGGATGAAAAACGATGACTCTGGACCTGTCGAACGATCCCAAAATGGTCTATGATGATGAAATTTCAACATTTAATCTTTTGACTCTAAATGACTGTTGGATGTGAATTATGACTTTGTCAACTAAAATAAGTGTGTTTAAAGTCATTTCTGTGCCTGAAACGGGTCAAAATGGAAGCTTTTGAGATAGCAAAACTCTGTAAAAATGGCAATTTTGGTCACTGTGAGGGTTTAAAAAGTGGTTATTCAACATGAGGCACGATCCAATTGACATTTTGAATCATTTTTGGTACAGTCCAAAAAATCAATTTTCGGATGAAAAACGATGACTCCGGACCTGTCGAACGATCCCAAAATGGTCAATATGGATGAAATTTCAACATTTAATCTTTTGACTCTAAATGACTATTGGATGTGAATTATGACATTGTCAACTAGAATAAGTGTGTTTAAAGTCATTTCTGTGCCTGAAACGGGTCAAAATGGAAGCTTTTGAGTAAGCAAAACTCTGTAAAAATGGCAATTTTGGTCACTGTGAGGGTTTAAAAAGTGGTTATTCAACATGAGGCACGATCCAATTGACATTTTGAATCATTTTTGGTACAGTCCAAAAAATCAATTTTCGGATGAAAAACGATGACTCCGGACCTGTCGAACGATCCCAAAATGGTCAATATGGATGAAATTTCAACATTTAATCTTTTGACTCTAAATGACTGTTGGATGTGAATTATGACTTTGTCAACTAGAATAAGTGTGTTTAAAGTCATTTCTGTGCCTGAAACGGCTCAAAATTGAAGCTTTTGAGTAAGCAAAACTGTGTAAAAATGGCAATTTTGGTCACTGTGAGGGTTTAAAAAGTAGTTATTAAACATGAGGCACGATCCAATTGACATTTTGAATCATTTTTGGTACAGTCCGAAAAATCAATTTTTGGATGAAAAACGATGACTCCGGACCTGTCGAACGATCCCAAAATGGTCAATATGGATGAAATTTCAACATTTAATCTTTTGACTCTAAATGACTGTTGGATGTGAATTATGACTTTGTCAACTAAAATAAGTGTGTTTAAAGTCATTTCTGTGCCTGAAACGGGTCAAAATGGAAGCTTTTGAGAAAGCAAAACTCTGTAAAAATGGCAATTTTGGTCACTGTGAGGGTTTAAAAAGTGGTTATTCAACATGAGGCACGATCCAATTGACATTTTGAATCATTTTTGGTACAGTCCAAAAAATCAATTTTCGGATGAAAAACGATGACTCCGGACCTGTCGAACGATCCCAAAATGGTCAATATGGATGAAATTTCAACATTTAATCTTTTGACTCTAAATGACTGTTGGATGTGAATTATGACTTTGTCAACTAGAATAAGTGTGTTTAAAGTCATTTCTGTGCCTGGAACGGGTCAAAATGGAAGCTTTTGAGATAGCAAAACTCTGTAAAAATGGCAATTTTGGTCACTGTGAGGGTTTAAAAAGTGGTTATTCAACATGAGGCACGATCCAATTGACATTTTGAATCATTTTTGGTACAGTCCGAAAAATCAATTTTCGGATGAAAAACGATGACTCCGGACCTGTCGAACGATCCCAAAATGGTCAATATGGATGAAATTTCAACATTTAATCTTTTGACTCTAAATGACTGTTGGATGTGAATTATGACTTTGTCAACTAGAATAAGTGTGTTTAAAGTCATTTCTGTGCCTGGAACGGGTCAAAATGGAAGCTTTTGAGTAAGCAAAACTCTGTAAAAATGGCAATTTTGGTCACTGTGAGGGTTTAAAAAGTGGTTATTCAACATGAGGCACGATCCAATTGACATTTTGAATCATTTTTGGTACAGTCCAAAAAATCAATTTTCGGATGAAAAACGATGACTCCGGACCTGTCGAACGATCCCAAAATGGTCAATATGGATGAAATTTCAACATTTAATATTTTGACTCTAAATGACTGTTGGATGTGAATTATGACTTTGTCAACTAAAATAAGTGTGTTTAAAGTCATTTCTGTGCCTGAAACGGGTCAAAATTGAAGCTTTTGAGTAAGCAAAACTGTAAAAATGGCAATTTTGGTCACTGTGAGGGTTTAAAAAGTAGTTATTCAACATGAGGCACGATCCAATTGACATTTTGAATCATTTTTGGTACAGTCCAAAAAATCAATTTTTGGATGAAAAACGATGACTCCGGACCTGTCGAACGATCCCAAAATGGTCTATGATGATGAAATTTCAACATTTAATCTTTTGACTCTAAATGACTGTTGGATGTGAATTATGACTTTGTCAACTAAAATAAGTGTGTTTAAAGTCATTTCTGTGCCTGAAACGGGTCAAAATGGAAGCTTTTGAGATAGCAAAACTCTGTAAAAATGGCAATTTTGGTCACTGTGAGGGTTTAAAAAGTGGTTATTCAACATGAGGCACGATCCAATTGACATTGTGAATCATTTTTGGTACAGTCCAAAAAATCAATTTTCGGATGAAAAACGATGACTCCGGACCTGTCGAACGATCCCAAAATGGTCAATATGGATGAAATTTCAACATTTAATCTTTTGACTCTAAATGACTGTTGGATGTGAATTATGACATTGTCAACTAGAATAAGTGTGTTTAAAGTCATTTCTGTGCCTGAAACGGGTCAAAATGGAAGCTTTTGAGTAAGCAAAACTCTGTAAAAATGGCAATTTTGGTCACTGTGAGGGTTTAAAAAGTGGTTATTCAACATGAGGCACGATCCAATTGACATTTTGAATCATTTTTGGTACAGTCCGAAAAATCAATTTTCGGATGAAAAACGATGACTCCGGACCTGTCGAACGATCCCAAAATGGTCAATATGGATGAAATTTCAACATTTAATCTTTTGACTCTAAATGACTGTTGGATGTGAATTATGACTTTGTCAACTAGAATAAGTGTGTTTAAAGTCATTTCTGTGCCTGAAACGGCTCAAAATTGAAGCTTTTGAGTAAGCAAAACTCTGTAAAAATGGCAATTTTGGTCACTGTGAGGGTTTAAAAAGTAGTTATTAAACATGAGGCATGATCCAATTGACATTTTGAATCATTTTTGGTACAGTCCAAAAAATCAATTTTCGGATGAAAAACGATGACTCCGGACCTGTCGAACGATCCCACAATGGTCAATATGGATGAAATTTCAACATTGAATCTTTTGACTCTAAATGACTGTTGGATGTGAATTATGACTTTGTCAACTAGAATAAGTGTGTTTAAAGTCATTTCTGTGCCTGGAACGGGTCAAAATTGAAGCTTTTGAGATAGCAAAACTCTGTAAAAATGGCAATTTTGGTCACTGTGAGGGTTTAAAAAGTGGTTATTCAACATGAGGCACGATCCAATTGACATTTTGAATCATTTTTGGTACAGTCCGAAAAATCAATTTTCGGATGAAAAACGATGACTCCGGACCTGTCGAACGATCCCAAAATGGTCAATATGGATGAAATTTCAACATTTAATCTTTTGACTCTAAATGACTGTTGGATGTGAATTATGACTTTGTCAACTAGAATAAGTGTGTTTAAAGTCATTTCTGTGCCTGAAACGGCTCAAAATTGAAGCTTTTGAGTAAGCAAAACTCTGTAAAAATGGCAATTTTGGTCACTGTGAGGGTTTAAAAAGTAGTTATTAAACATGAGGCATGATCCAATTGACATTTTGAATCATTTTTGGTACAGTCCAAAAAATCAATTTTCGAATGAAAAACGATGACTCCGGACCTGTCAAACGATCCCAAAATGGTCAATATGGATGAAATTTCAACATTTAATCTTTTGACTCTAAATGACTGTTGGATGTGAATTATGACTTTGTCAACTAGAATAAGTGTGTTTAAAGTCATTTCCGTGCCTGAAACGGGTCAAAATGGAAGCTTTTGAGATAGCAAAACTCTGTAAAAATGGCAATTTTGGTCACTGTGAGGGTTTAAAAAGTGGTTTTTCAACATGAGGCACGATCCAATTGACATTTTGAATCATTTTTGGTACAGTCCAAAAAATCAATTTTCGGATGAAAAACGATGACTCCGGACCTGTCGAACGATCCCAAAATGGTCAATATGGATGAAATTTCAACATTTAATCTTTTGACTCTAAATGACTGTTGGATGTGAATTATGACTTTGTCAACTAAAATAAGTGTGTTTAAAGTCATTTCTGTGCCTGGAACGGGTCAAAATGGAAGCTTTTGAGTAAGCAAAACTCTGTAAAAATGGCAATTTTGGTCACTGTGAGGGTTTAAAAAGTGGTTATTCAACATGAGGCACGATCCAATTGACATTTTGAATCATTTTTGGTACAGTCCGAAAAATCAATTTTTGGATGAAAAACGATGACTCCGGACCTGTCGAACGATCCCAAAATGGTCAATATGGATGAAATTTCAACATTTAATCTTTTGACTCTAAATGACTGTTGGATGTGAATTATGACTTTGTCAACTAAAATAAGTGTGTTTAAAGTCATTTCTGTGCCTGAAACGGGTCAAAATGGAAGCTTTTGAGAAAGCAAAACTCTGTAAAAATGGCAATTTTGGTCACTGTGAGGGTTTAAAAAGTGGTTATTCAACATGAGGCACGATCCAATTGACATTTTGAATCATTTTTGGTACAGTCCGAAAAATCAATTTTCGGATGAAAAACGATGACTCCGGACCTGTCGAACGATCCCAAAATGGTCAATATGGATGAAATTTCAACATTTAATCTTTTGACTCTAAATGACTGTTGGATGTGAACTATGACTTTGTCAACTAGAATAAGTGTGTTTAAAGTCATTTCTGTGCCTGGAACGGGTCAAAATGGAAGCTTTTGAGATAGCAAAACTCTGTAAAAATGGCAATTTTGGTCACTGTGAGGGTTTAAAAAGTGGTTATTCAACATGAGGCACGATCCAATTGACATTTTGAATCATTTTTGGTACAGTCCGAAAAATCAATTTTGGGATGAAAAACGATGACTCCGGACCTGTCGAACGATCCCAAAATGGTCAATATGGATGAAATTTCAACATTTAATCTTTTGACTCTAAATGACTGTTGGATGTGAATTATGACTTTGTCAACTAGAATAAGTGTGTTTAAAGTCATTTCTGTGCCTGGAACGGGTCAAAATGGAAGCTTTTGAGTAAGCAAAACTCTGTAAAAATGGCAATTTTGGTCACTGTGAGGGTTTAAAAAGTGGTTATTCAACATGAGGCACGATCCAATTGACATTTTGAATCATTTTTGGTACAGTCCAAAAAATCAATTTTCGGATGAAAAACGATGACTCCGGACCTGTCGAACGATCCCAAAATGGTCAATATGGATGAAATTTCAACATTTAATCTTTTGACTCTAAATGACTGTTGTATGTGAATTATGACTTTGTCAACTAAAATAAGTGTGTTTAAAGTCATTTCTGTGCCTGAAACGGGTCAAAATTGAAGCTTTTGAGTAAGCAAAACTCTGTAAAAATGGCAATTTTGGTCACTGTGAGGGTTTAAAAAGTAGTTATTCAACATGAGGCACGAGCCAATTGACATTTTGAATCATTTTTGGTACAGTCCAAAAAATCAATTTTTGGATGAAAAACGATGACTCTGGACCTGTCGAACGATCCCAAAATGGTCTATGATGATGAAATTTCAACATTTAATCTTTTGACTCTAAATGACTGTTGGATGTGAATTATGACTTTGTCAACTAAAATAAGTGTGTTTAAAGTCATTTCTGTGCCTGAAACGGGTCAAAATGGAAGCTTTTGAGATAGCAAAACTCTGTAAAAATGGCAATTTTGGTCACTGTGAGGGTTTAAAAAGTGGTTATTCAACATGAGGCACGATCCAATTGACATTTTGAATCATTTTTGGTACAGTCCAAAAAATCAATTTTCGGATGAAAAACGATGACTCCGGACCTGTCGAACGATCCCAAAATGGTCAATATGGATGAAATTTCAACATTTAATCTTTTGACTCTAAATGACTATTGGATGTGAATTATGACATTGTCAACTAGAATAAGTGTGTTTAAAGTCATTTCTGTGCCTGAAACGGGTCAAAATGGAAGCTTTTGAGTAAGCAAAACTCTGTAAAAATGGCAATTTTGGTCACTGTGAGGGTTTAAAAAGTGGTTATTCAACATGAGGCACGATCCAATTGACATTTTGAATCATTTTTGGTACAGTCCAAAAAATCAATTTTCGGATGAAAAACGATGACTCCGGACCTGTCGAACGATCCCAAAATGGTCAATATGGATGAAATTTCAACATTTAATCTTTTGACTCTAAATGACTGTTGGATGTGAATTATGACTTTGTCAACTAGAATAAGTGTGTTTAAAGTCATTTCTGTGCCTGAAACGGCTCAAAATTGAAGCTTTTGAGTAAGCAAAACTGTGTAAAAATGGCAATTTTGGTCACTGTGAGGGTTTAAAAAGTAGTTATTAAACATGAGGCACGATCCAATTGACATTTTGAATCATTTTTGGTACAGTCCGAAAAATCAATTTTTGGATGAAAAACGATGACTCCGGACCTGTCGAACGATCCCAAAATGGTCAATATGGATGAAATTTCAACATTTAATCTTTTGACTCTAAATGACTGTTGGATGTGAATTATGACTTTGTCAACTAAAATAAGTGTGTTTAAAGTCATTTCTGTGCCTGAAACGGGTCAAAATGGAAGCTTTTGAGAAAGCAAAACTCTGTAAAAATGGCAATTTTGGTCACTGTGAGGGTTTAAAAAGTGGTTATTCAACATGAGGCACGATCCAATTGACATTTTGAATCATTTTTGGTACAGTCCAAAAAATCAATTTTCGGATGAAAAACGATGACTCCGGACCTGTCGAACGATCCCAAAATGGTCAATATGGATGAAATTTCAACATTTAATCTTTTGACTCTAAATGACTGTTGGATGTGAATTATGACTTTGTCAACTAGAATAAGTGTGTTTAAAGTCATTTCTGTGCCTGGAACGGGTCAAAATGGAAGCTTTTGAGATAGCAAAACTCTGTAAAAATGGCAATTTTGGTCACTGTGAGGGTTTAAAAAGTGGTTATTCAACATGAGGCACGATCCAATTGACATTTTGAATCATTTTTGGTACAGTCCGAAAAATCAATTTTCGGATGAAAAACGATGACTCCGGACCTGTCGAACGATCCCAAAATGGTCAATATGGATGAAATTTCAACATTTAATCTTTTGACTCTAAATGACTGTTGGATGTGAATTATGACTTTGTCAACTAGAATAAGTGTGTTTAAAGTCATTTCTGTGCCTGGAACGGGTCAAAATGGAAGCTTTTGAGTAAGCAAAACTCTGTAAAAATGGCAATTTTGGTCACTGTGAGGGTTTAAAAAGTGGTTATTCAACATGAGGCACGATCCAATTGACATTTTGAATCATTTTTGGTACAGTCCAAAAAATCAATTTTCGGATGAAAAACGATGACTCCGGACCTGTCGAACGATCCCAAAATGGTCAATATGGATGAAATTTCAACATTTAATATTTTGACTCTAAATGACTGTTGGATGTGAATTATGACTTTGTCAACTAAAATAAGTGTGTTTAAAGTCATTTCTGTGCCTGAAACGGGTCAAAATTGAAGCTTTTGAGTAAGCAAAACTGTAAAAATGGCAATTTTGGTCACTGTGAGGGTTTAAAAAGTAGTTATTCAACATGAGGCACGATCCAATTGACATTTTGAATCATTTTTGGTACAGTCCAAAAAATCAATTTTTGGATGAAAAACGATGACTCCGGACCTGTCGAACGATCCCAAAATGGTCTATGATGATGAAATTTCAACATTTAATCTTTTGACTCTAAATGACTGTTGGATGTGAATTATGACTTTGTCAACTAAAATAAGTGTGTTTAAAGTCATTTCTGTGCCTGAAACGGGTCAAAATGGAAGCTTTTGAGATAGCAAAACTCTGTAAAAATGGCAATTTTGGTCACTGTGAGGGTTTAAAAAGTGGTTATTCAACATGAGGCACGATCCAATTGACATTGTGAATCATTTTTGGTACAGTCCAAAAAATCAATTTTCGGATGAAAAACGATGACTCCGGACCTGTCGAACGATCCCAAAATGGTCAATATGGATGAAATTTCAACATTTAATCTTTTGACTCTAAATGACTGTTGGATGTGAATTATGACATTGTCAACTAGAATAAGTGTGTTTAAAGTCATTTCTGTGCCTGAAACGGGTCAAAATGGAAGCTTTTGAGTAAGCAAAACTCTGTAAAAATGGCAATTTTGGTCACTGTGAGGGTTTAAAAAGTGGTTATTCAACATGAGGCACGATCCAATTGACATTTTGAATCATTTTTGGTACAGTCCGAAAAATCAATTTTCGGATGAAAAACGATGACTCCGGACCTGTCGAACGATCCCAAAATGGTCAATATGGATGAAATTTCAACATTTAATCTTTTGACTCTAAATGACTGTTGGATGTGAATTATGACTTTGTCAACTAGAATAAGTGTGTTTAAAGTCATTTCTGTGCCTGAAACGGCTCAAAATTGAAGCTTTTGAGTAAGCAAAACTCTGTAAAAATGGCAATTTTGGTCACTGTGAGGGTTTAAAAAGTAGTTATTAAACATGAGGCATGATCCAATTGACATTTTGAATCATTTTTGGTACAGTCCAAAAAATCAATTTTCGGATGAAAAACGATGACTCCGGACCTGTCGAACGATCCCACAATGGTCAATATGGATGAAATTTCAACATTGAATCTTTTGACTCTAAATGACTGTTGGATGTGAATTATGACTTTGTCAACTAGAATAAGTGTGTTTAAAGTCATTTCTGTGCCTGGAACGGGTCAAAATTGAAGCTTTTGAGATAGCAAAACTCTGTAAAAATGGCAATTTTGGTCACTGTGAGGGTTTAAAAAGTGGTTATTCAACATGAGGCACGATCCAATTGACATTTTGAATCATTTTTGGTACAGTCCGAAAAATCAATTTTCGGATGAAAAACGATGACTCCGGACCTGTCGAACGATCCCAAAATGGTCAATATGGATGAAATTTCAACATTTAATCTTTTGACTCTAAATGACTGTTGGATGTGAATTATGACTTTGTCAACTAGAATAAGTGTGTTTAAAGTCATTTCTGTGCCTGAAACGGCTCAAAATTGAAGCTTTTGAGTAAGCAAAACTCTGTAAAAATGGCAATTTTGGTCACTGTGAGGGTTTAAAAAGTAGTTATTAAACATGAGGCATGATCCAATTGACATTTTGAATCATTTTTGGTACAGTCCAAAAAATCAATTTTCGAATGAAAAACGATGACTCCGGACCTGTCAAACGATCCCAAAATGGTCAATATGGATGAAATTTCAACATTTAATCTTTTGACTCTAAATGACTGTTGGATGTGAATTATGACTTTGTCAACTAGAATAAGTGTGTTTAAAGTCATTTCCGTGCCTGAAACGGGTCAAAATGGAAGCTTTTGAGAAAGCAAAACTCTGTAAAAATGGCAATTTTGGTCACTGTGAGGGTTTAAAAAGTGGTTTTTCAACATGAGGCATGATCCAATTGACATTTTGAATCATTTTTGGTACAGTCCGAAAAATCAATTTTCGGATGAAAAATGATGACTCCGGACCTGTCGAACGATCCCAAAATGGTCAATATGGATGAAATTTCAACATTTAATCTTTTGACTCTAAATGACTGTTGGATGTGAATTATGACTTTGTCAACTAAAATAAGTGTGTTTAAAGTCATTTCTGTGCCTGGAACGGGTCAAAATGAAAGCTTTTGAGTAAGCAAAACTCTGTAAAAATGGCAATTTTGGTCACTGTGAGGGTTTAAAAAGTGGTTATTCAACATGAGGCACGATCCAATTGACATTTTGAATCATTTTTGGTACAGTCCGAAAAATCAATTTTTGGATGAAAAACGATGACTCCGGACCTGTCGAACGATCCCAAAATGGTCAATATGGATGAAATTTCAACATTTAATCTTTTGACTCTAAATGACTGTTGGATGTGAATTATGACTTTGTCAACTAAAATAAGTGTGTTTAAAGTCATTTCTGTGCCTGAAACGGGTCAAAATGGAAGCTTTTGAGAAAGCAAAACTCTGTAAAAATGGCAATTTTGGTCACTGTGAGGGTTTAAAAAGTGGTTATTCAACATGAGGCACGATCCAATTGACATTTTGAATCATTTTTGGTACAGTCCGAAAAATCAATTTTCGGATGAAAAACGATGACTCCAGACCTGTCGAACGATCCCAAAATGGTCAATATGGATGAAATTTCAACATTTAATCTTTTGACTCTAAATGACTGTTGGATGTGAATTATGACTTTGTCAACTAGAATAAGTGTGTTTAAAGTCATTTCTGTGCCTGGAACGGGTCAAAATGGAAGCTTTTGAGATAGCAAAACTCTGTAAAAATGGCAATTTTGGTCACTGTGAGGGTTTAAAAAGTGGTTATTCAACATGAGGCACGATCCAATTGACATTTTGAATCATTTTTGGTACAGTCCGAAAAATCAATTTTCGGATGAAAAACGATGACTCCGGACCTGTCGAACGATCCCAAAATAGTCAATATGGATGAAATTTCAACATTTAATCTTTTGACTCTAAATGACTGTTGGATGTGAATTGTGACTTTGTCAACTAGAATAAGTGTGTTTAAAGTCATTTCTGTGCCTGGAACGGGTCAAAATGGAAGCTTTTGAGTAAGCAAAACTCTGTAAAAATGGCAATTTTGGTCACTGTGAGGGTTTAAAAAGTGGTTATTCAACATGAGGCACGATCCAATTGACATTTTGAATCATTTTTGGTACAGTCCAAAAAATCAATTTTCGGATGAAAAACGATGACTCCGGACCTGTCGAACGATCCCAAAATGGTCAATATGGATGAAATTTCAACATTTAATCTTTTGACTCTAAATGACTGTTGGATGTGAATTATGACTTTGTCAACTAAAATAAGTGTGTTTAAAGTCATTTCTGTGCCTGAAACGGGTCAAAATGGAAGCTTTTGAGAAAGCAAAACTCTGTAAAAATGGCAATTTTGGTCACTGTGAGGGTTTAAAAAGTGGTTATTCAACATGAGGCACGATCCAATTGACGTTTTGAATCATTTTTGGTACAGTCCAAAAAATCAATTTTCGGATGAAAAACGATGACTCCGGACCTGTCGAACGATCCCAAAATGGTCAATATGGATGAAATTTCAACATTTAATCTTTTGACTCTAAATGACTGTTGGATGTGAATTATGACTTTGTCAACTAGAATAAGTGTGTTTAAAGTCATTTCTGTGCCTGGAACGGGTCAAAATGGAAGCTTTTGAGATAGCAAAACTCTGTAAAAATGGCAATTTTGGTCACTGTGAGGGTTTAAAAAGTGGTTATTCAACATGAGGCACGATCCAATTGACATTTTGAATCATTTTTGGTACAGTCCGAAAAATCAATTTTCGGATGAAAAACGATGACTCCGGACCTGTCGAACGATCCCAAAATGGTCAATATGGATGAAATTTCAACATTTAATCTTTTGACTCTAAATGACTGTTGGATGTGAATTATGACTTTGTCAACTAGAATAAGTGTGTTTAAAGTCATTTCTGTGCCTGGAACGGGTCAAAATGGAAGCTTTTGAGTAAGCAAAACTCTGTAAAAATGGCAATTTTGGTCACTGTGAGGGTTTAAAAAGTGGTTATTCAACATGAGGCACGATCCAATTGACATTTTGAATCATTTTTGGTACAGTCCAAAAAATCAATTTTCGGATGAAAAATGATGACTCCGGACCTGTCGAACGATCCCAAAATGGTCAATATGGATGAAATTTCAACATTTAATCTTTTGACTCTAAATGACTGTTGGATGTGAATTATGACTTTGTCAACTAAAATAAGTGTGTTTAAAGTCATTTCTGTGCCTGAAACGGGTCAAAATTGAAGCTTTTGAGTAAGCAAAACTCTGTAAAAATGGCAATTTTGGTCACTGTGAGGGTTTAAAAAGTAGTTATTCAACATGAGGCACGATCCAATTGACATTTTGAATCATTTTTGGTACAGTCCAAAAAATCAATTTTTGGATGAAAAACGATGACTCCGGACCTGTCGAACGATCCCAAAATGGTCTATGATGATGAAATTTCAACATTTAATCTTTTGACTCTAAATGACTGTTGGATGTGAATTATGACTTTGTCAACTAAAATAAGTGTGTTTAAAGTCATTTCTGTGCCTGAAACGGGTCAAAATGGAAGCTTTTGAGATAGCAAAACTCTGTAAAAATGGCAATTTTGGTCACTGTGAGGGTTTAAAAAGTGGTTATTCAACATGAGGCACGATCCAATTGACATTTTGAATCATTTTTGGTACAGTCCAAAAAATCAATTTTCGGATGAAAAACGATGACTCCGGACCTGTCGAACGATCCCAAAATGGTCAATATGGATGAAATTTCAACATTTAATCTTTTGACTCTAAATGACTGTTGGATGTGAATTATGACATTGTCAACTAGAATAAGTGTGTTTAAAGTCATTTCTGTGACTGAAACGGGTCAAAATGGAAGCTTTTGAGTAAGCAAAACTCTGTAAAAATGGCAATTTTGGTCACTGTGAGGGTTTAAAAAGTGGTTATTCAACATGAGGCACGATCCAATTGACATTTTGAATCATTTTTGGTACAGTCCGAAAAATCAATTTTCGGATGAAAAACGATGACTCCGGACCTGTCGAACGATCCCAAAATGGTCAATATGGATGAAATTTCAACATTTAATCTTTTGACTCTAAATGACTGTTGGATGTGAATTATGACTTTGTCAACTAGAATAAGTGTGTTTAAAGTCATTTCTGTGCCTGAAACGGCTCAAAATTGAAGCTTTTGAGTAAGCAAAACTCTGTAAAAATGGCAATTTTGGTCACTGTGAGGGTTTAAAAAGTAGTTATTAAACATGAGGCATGATCCAATTGACATTTTGAATCATTTTTGGTACAGTCCAAAAAATCAATTTTCGGATGAAAAACGATGACTCCGGACCTGTCGAACGATCCCAAAATGGTCAATATGGATGAAATTTCAACATTGAATCTTTTGACTCTAAATGACTGTTGGATGTGAATTATGACTTTGTCAACTAGAATGTGTGTGTAAAGTCATTTCTGTGCCTGGAACGGGTCAAAATTGAAGCTTTTGAGTAAGCAAAACTCTGTAAAAATGGCAATTTTGGTCACTGTGAGGGTTTAAAAAGTGGTTATTCAACATGAGGCACGATCCAATTGACATTTTGAATCATTTTTGGTACAGTCCGAAAAATCAATTTTTGGATGAAAAACGATGACTCCGGACCTGTCGAACGATCCCAAAATGGTCAATATGGATGAAATTTCAACATTTAATCTTTTGACTCTAAATGACTGTTGGATGTGAATTATGACTTTGTCAACTAAAATAAGTGTGTTTAAAGTCATTTCTGTGCCTGAAACGGGTCAAAATGGAAGCTTTTGAGAAAGCAAAACTCTGTAAAAATGGCAATTTTGGTCACTGTGAGGGTTTAAAAAGTGGTTATTCAACATGAGGCACGATCCAATTGACGTTTTGAATCATTTTTGGTACAGTCCAAAAAATCAATTTTCGGATGAAAAACGATGACTCCGGACCTGTCGAACGATCCCAAAATGGTCAATATGGATGAAATTTCAACATTTAATCTTTTGACTCTAAATGACTGTTGGATGTGAATTATGACTTTGTCAACTAGAATAAGTGTGTTTAAAGTCATTTCTGTGCCTGGAACGGGTCAAAATGGAAGCTTTTGAGATAGCAAAACTCTGTAAAAATGGCAATTTTGGTCACTGTGAGGGTTTAAAAAGTGGTTATTCAACATGAGGCACGATCCAATTGACATTTTGAATCATTTTTGGTACAGTCCGAAAAATCAATTTTCGGATGAAAAACGATGACTCCGGACCTGTCGAACGATCCCAAAATGGTCAATATGGATGAAATTTCAACATTTAATCTTTTGACTCTAAATGACTGTTGGATGTGAATTATGACTTTGTCAACTAGAATAAGTGTGTTTAAAGTCATTTCTGTGCCTGGAACGGGTCAAAATGGAAGCTTTTGAGTAAGCAAAACTCTGTAAAAATGGCAATTTTGGTCACTGTGAGGGTTTAAAAAGTGGTTATTCAACATGAGGCACGATCCAATTGACATTTTGAATCATTTTTGGTACAGTCCAAAAAATCAATTTTCGGATGAAAAATGATGACTCCGGACCTGTCGAACGATCCCAAAATGGTCAATATGGATGAAATTTCAACATTTAATCTTTTGACTCTAAATGACTGTTGGATGTGAATTATGACTTTGTCAACTAAAATAAGTGTGTTTAAAGTCATTTCTGTGCCTGAAACGGGTCAAAATTGAAGCTTTTGAGTAAGCAAAACTCTGTAAAAATGGCAATTTTGGTCACTGTGAGGGTTTAAAAAGTAGTTATTCAACATGAGGCACGATCCAATTGACATTTTGAATCATTTTTGGTACAGTCCAAAAAATCAATTTTTGGATGAAAAACGATGACTCCGGACCTGTCGAACGATCCCAAAATGGTCTATGATGATGAAATTTCAACATTTAATCTTTTGACTCTAAATGACTGTTGGATGTGAATTATGACTTTGTCAACTAAAATAAGTGTGTTTAAAGTCATTTCTGTGCCTGAAACGGGTCAAAATGGAAGCTTTTGAGATAGCAAAACTCTGTAAAAATGGCAATTTTGGTCACTGTGAGGGTTTAAAAAGTGGTTATTCAACATGAGGCACGATCCAATTGACATTTTGAATCATTTTTGGTACAGTCCAAAAAATCAATTTTCGGATGAAAAACGATGACTCCGGACCTGTCGAACGATCCCAAAATGGTCAATATGGATGAAATTTCAACATTTAATCTTTTGACTCTAAATGACTGTTGGATGTGAATTATGACATTGTCAACTAGAATAAGTGTGTTTAAAGTCATTTCTGTGACTGAAACGGGTCAAAATGGAAGCTTTTGAGTAAGCAAAACTCTGTAAAAATGGCAATTTTGGTCACTGTGAGGGTTTAAAAAGTGGTTATTCAACATGAGGCACGATCCAATTGACATTTTGAATCATTTTTGGTACAGTCCGAAAAATCAATTTTCGGATGAAAAACGATGACTCCGGACCTGTCGAACGATCCCAAAATGGTCAATATGGATGAAATTTCAACATTTAATCTTTTGACTCTAAATGACTGTTGGATGTGAATTATGACTTTGTCAACTAGAATAAGTGTGTTTAAAGTCATTTCTGTGCCTGAAACGGCTCAAAATTGAAGCTTTTGAGTAAGCAAAACTCTGTAAAAATGGCAATTTTGGTCACTGTGAGGGTTTAAAAAGTAGTTATTAAACATGAGGCATGATCCAATTGACATTTTGAATCATTTTTGGTACAGTCCAAAAAATCAATTTTCGGATGAAAAACGATGACTCCGGACCTGTCGAACGATCCCAAAATGGTCAATATGGATGAAATTTCAACATTGAATCTTTTGACTCTAAATGACTGTTGGATGTGAATTATGACTTTGTCAACTAGAATGTGTGTGTAAAGTCATTTCTGTGCCTGGAACGGGTCAAAATTGAAGCTTTTGAGTAAGCAAAACTCTGTAAAAATGGCAATTTTGGTCACTGTGAGGGTTTAAAAAGTGGTTATTCAACATGAGGCACGATCCAATTGACATTTTGAATCATTTTTGGTACAGTCCAAAAAATCAATTTTCGGATGAAAAACGATGACTCCGGACCTGTCGAACGATCCCAAAATGGTCAATATGGATGAAATTTCAACATTTAATCTTTTGACTCTAAATGACTGTTGGATGTGAATTATGACTTTGTCAACTAAAATAAGTGTGTTTAAAGTCATTTCTGTGCCTGAAACGGGTCAAAATTGAAGCTTTTGAGTAAGCAAAACTCTGTAAAAATGGCAATTTTGGTCACTGTGAGGGTTTAAAAAGTAGTTATTCAACATGAGGCACGATCCAATTGACATTTTGAATCATTTTTGGTGCAGTCCAAAAAATCAATTTTTGGATGAAAAACGATGACTCCGGACCTGTCGAACGATCCCAAAATGGTCTATGATGATGAAATTTCAACATTTAATCTTTTGACTCTAAATGACTGTTGGATGTGAATTATGACTTTGTCAACTAAAATAAGTGTGTTTAAAGTCATTTCTGTGCCTGAAACGGGTCAAAATGGAAGCTTTTGAGATAGCAAAACTCTGTAAAAATGGCAATTTTGGTCACTGTGAGGGTTTAAAAAGTGGTTATTCAACATGAGGCACGATCCAATTGACATTTTGAATCATTTTTGGTACAGTCCAAAAAATCAATTTTCGGATGAAAAACGATGACTCCGGACCTGTCGAACGATCCCAAAATGGTCAATATGGATGAAATTTCAACATTTAATCTTTTGACTCTAAATGACTGTTGGATGTGAATTATGACATTGTCAACTAGAATAAGTGTGTTTAAAGTCATTTCTGTGACTGAAACGGGTCAAAATGGAAGCTTTTGAGTAAGCAAAACTCTGTAAAAATGGCAATTTTGGTCACTGTGAGGGTTTAAAAAGTGGTTATTCAACATGAGGCACGATCCAATTGACATTTTGAATCATTTTTGGTACAGTCCGAAAAATCAATTTTCGGATGAAAAACGATGACTCCGGACCTGTCGAACGATCCCAAAATGGTCAATATGGATGAAATTTCAACATTTAATCTTTTGACTCTAAATGACTGTTGGATGTGAATTATGACTTTGTCAACTAGAATAAGTGTGTTTAAAGTCATTTCTGTGCCTGAAACGGCTCAAAATTGAAGCTTTTGAGTAAGCAAAACTCTGTAAAAATGGCAATTTTGGTCACTGTGAGGGTTTAAAAAGTAGTTATTAAACATGAGGCATGATCCAATTGACATTTTGAATCATTTTTGGTACAGTCCAAAAAATCAATTTTCGGATGAAAAACGATGACTCCGGACCTGTCGAACGATCCCAAAATGGTCAATATGGATGAAATTTCAACATTGAATCTTTTGACTCTAAATGACTGTTGGATGTGAATTATGACTTTGTCAACTAGAATGTGTGTGTAAAGTCATTTCTGTGCCTGGAACGGGTCAAAATTGAAGCTTTTGAGATAGCAAAACTCTGTAAAAATGGCAATTTTGGTCACTGTGAGGGTTTAAAAAGTGGTTATTCAACATGAGGCACGATCCAATTGACATTTTGAATCATTTTTGGTACAGTCCGAAAAATCAATTTTCGGATGAAAAACGATGACTCCGGACCTGTCGAACGATCCCAAAATGGTCAATATGGATGAAATTTCAACATTTAATCTTTTGACTCTAAATGACTGTTGGATGTGAATTATGACTTTGTCAACTAGAATAAGTGTGTTTAAAGTCATTTCTGTGCCTGAAACGGCTCAAAATTGAAGCTTTTGAGTAAGCAAAACTCTGTAAAAATGGCAATTTTGGTCACTGTGAGGGTTTAAAAAGTAGTTATTAAACATGAGGCATGATCCAATTGACATTTTGAATCATTTTTGGTACAGTCCAAAAAATCAATTTTCGAATGAAAAACGATGACTCCGGACCTGTCAAACGATCCCAAAATGGTCAATATGGATGAAATTTCAACATTTAATCTTTTGACTCTAAATGACTGTTGGATGTGAATTATGACTTTGTCAACTAGAATAAGTGTGTTTAAAGTCATTTCCGTGCCTGAAACGGGTCAAAATGGAAGCTTTTGAGAAAGCAAAACTCTGTAAAAATGGCAATTTTGGTCACTGTGAGGGTTTAAAAAGTGGTTTTTCAACATGAGGCAAGATCCAATTGACATTTTGAATCATTTTTGGTACAGTCCGAAAAATCAATTTTCGGATGAAAAATGATGACTCCGGACCTGTCGAACGATCCCAAAATGGTCAATATGGATGAAATTTCAACATTTAATCTTTTGACTCTAAATGACTGTTGGATGTGAATTATGACTTTGTCAACTAAAATAAGTGTGTTTAAAGTCATTTCTGTGCCTGGAACGGGTCAAAATGAAAGCTTTTGAGTAAGCAAAACTCTGTAAAAATGGCAATTTTGGTCACTGTGAGGGTTTAAAAAGTGGTTATTCAACATGAGGCACGATCCAATTGACATTTTGAATCATTTTTGGTACAGTCCGAAAAATCAATTTTTGGATGAAAAACGATGACTCCGGACCTGTCGAACGATCCCAAAATGGTCAATATGGATGAAATTTCAACATTTAATCTTTTGACTCTAAATGACAGTTGGATGTGAATTATGACTTTGTCAACTAAAATAAGTGTGTTTAAAGTCATTTCTGTGCCTGAAACGGGTCAAAATGGAAGCTTTTGAGTAAGCAAAACTCTGTAAAAATGGCAATTTTGGTCACTGTGAGGGTTTAAAAAGTGGTTATTCAACATGAGGCACGATCCAATTGACATTTTGAATCATTTTTGGTACAGTCCGAAAAATCAATTTTCGGATGAAAAACGATGACTCCGGACCTGTCGAACGATCCCAAAATGGTCAATATGGATGAAATTTCAACATTTAATCTTTTGACTCTAAATGACTGTTGGATGTGAATTATGACTTTGTCAACTAGAATAAGTGTTTTTAAAGTCATTTCTGTGCCTGGAACGGGTCAAAATGGAAGCTTTTGAGTAAGCAAAACTCTGTAAAAATGGCAATTTTGGTCACTGTGAGGGTTTAAAAAGTGGTTATTGAACATGAGGCACGATCCAATTGACATTTTGAATCATTTTTGGTACAGTCCAAAAAATCAATTTTCGGATGAAAAACGATGACTCCGGACCTGTCGAACGATCCCAAAATGGTCAATATGGATGAAATTTCAACATTGAATCTTTTGACTCTAAATGACTGTTGGATGTGAATTATGATTTTGTCAACTAGAATAGGTGTGTTTAAAGTCATTTCTGTGCCTGGAACGGGTCAAAATTGAAGCTTTTGAGATAGCAAAACTCTGTAAAAATGGCAATTTTGGTCACTGTGAGGGTTTAAAAAGTGGTTATTCAACATGAGGCACGATCCAATTGACATTTTGAATCATTTTTGGTACAGTCCGAAAAATCAATTTTCGGATGAAAAACGATGACTCCGGACCTGTCGAACGATCCCAAAATGGTCAATATGGATGAAATTTCAACATTTAATCTTTTGACTCTAAATGACTGTTGGATGTGAATTATGACTTTGTCAACTAGAATAAGTGTGTTTAAAGTCATTTCTGTGCCTGAAACGGCTCAAAATTGAAGCTTTTGAGTAAGCAAAACTCTGTAAAAATGGCAATTTTGGTCACTGTGAGGGTTTAAAAAGTAGTTATTAAACATGAGGCATGATCCAATTGACATTTTGAATCATTTTTGGTACAGTCCAAAAAATCAATTTTCGAATGAAAAACGATGACTCCGGACCTGTCAAACGATCCCAAAATGGTCAATATGGATGAAATTTCAACATTTAATCTTTTGACTCTAAATGACTGTTGGATGTGAATTATGACTTTGTCAACTAGAATAAGTGTGTTTAAAGTCATTTCCGTGCCTGAAACGGGTCAAAATGGAAGCTTTTGAGAAAGCAAAACTCTGTAAAAATGGCAATTTTGGTCACTGTGAGGGTTTAAAAAGTGGTTTTTCAACATGAGGCAAGATCCAATTGACATTTTGAATCATTTTTGGTACAGTCCGAAAAATCAATTTTCGGATGAAAAATGATGACTCCGGACCTGTCGAACGATCCCAAAATGGTCAATATGGATGAAATTTCAACATTTAATCTTTTGACTCTAAATGACTGTTGGATGTGAATTATGACTTTGTCAACTAAAATAAGTGTGTTTAAAGTCATTTCTGTGCCTGAAACGGGTCAAAATTGAAGCTTTTGAGATAGCAAAACTCTGTAAAAATGGCAATTTTGGTCACTGTGAGGGTTTAAAAAGTGGTTATTCAACATGAGGCACGATCCAATTGACATTTTGAATCATTTTTGGTACAGTCCGAAAAATCAATTTTCGGATGAAAAACGATGACTCCGGACCTGTCGAACGATCCCAAAATGGTCAATATCGATGAAATTTCAACATTTAATCTTTTGACTCTAAATGACTGTTGGATGTGAATTATGACTTTGTCAACTAGAATAAGTGTGTTTAAAGTCATTTCTGTGCCTGGAACGGGTCAAAATGAAAGCTTTTGAGTAAGCAAAACTCTGTAAAAATGGCAATTTTGGTCACTGTGAGGGTTTAAAAAGTGGTTATTCAACATGAGGCACGATCCAATTGACATTTTGAATCATTTTTGGTACAGTCCGAAAAATCAATTTTCGGATGAAAAACGATGACTCCGGACCTGTCGAACGATCCCAAAATGGTCAATATGGATGAAATTTCAACATTTAATCTTTTGACTCTAAATAACTGTTGGATGTGAACTATGACTTTGTCAACTAGAATAACTGTGTTTAAAGTCATTTCTGTGCCTGAAACGGCTCAAAATTGAAGCTTTTGAGTAAGCAAAACTCTGTAAAAATGGCAATTTTGGTCACTGTGAGGGTTTAAAAAGTAGTTATTAAACATGAGGCATGATCCAATTGACATTTTGAATCATTTTTGGTACAGTCCAAAAAATCAATTTTCGGATGAAAAACGATGACTCCGGACCTGTCGAACGATCCCAAAATGGTCAATATGGATGAAATTTCAACATTGAATCTTTTGACTCTAAATGACTGTTGGATGTGAATTATGACTTTGTCAACTAGAATAAGTGTGTTTAAAGTCATTTCTGTGCCTGGAACGGGTCAAAATTGAAGCTTTTGAGATAGCAAAACTCTGTAAAAATGGCAATTTTGGTCACTGTGAGGGTTTAAAAAGTGGTTATTCAACATGAGGCACGATCCAATTGACATTTTGAATCATTTTTGGTACAGTCCGAAAAATCAATTTTCGGATGAAAAACGATGACTCCGGACCTGTCGAACGATCCCAAAATGGTCAATATGGATGAAATTTCAACATTGAATCTTTTGACTCTAAATGACTGTTGGATGTGAATTATGATTTTGTCAACTAGAATAGGTGTGTTTAAAGTCATTTCTGTGCCTGGAACGGGTCAAAATTGAAGCTTTTGAGATAGCAAAACTCTGTAAAAATGGCAATTTTGGTCACTGTGAGGGTTTAAAAAGTGGTTATTCAACATGAGGCAAGATCCAATTGACATTTTGAATCATTTTTGGTACAGTCCGAAAAATCAATTTTCGGATGAAAAACGATGACTCCGGACCTGTCGAACGATCCCAAAATGGTCAATATGGATGAAATTTCAACATTTAATCTTTTGACTCTAAATGACTGTTGGATGTGAATTATGACTTTGTCAACTAGAATAAGTGTGTTTAAAGTCATTTCTGTGCCTGAAACGGGTCAAAATGGAAGCTTTTGAGTAAGCAAAACTCTGTAAAAATGGCAATTTTGGTCACTGTGAGGGTTTAAAAAGTAGTTATTAAACATGAGGCATGATCCAATTGACATTTTGAATCATTTTTGGTACAGTCCAAAAAATCAATTTTCGAATGAAAAACGATGACTCCGGACCTGTCAAACGATCCCAAAATGGTCAATATGGATGAAATTTCAACATTTAATCTTTTGACTCTAAATGACTGTTGGATGTGAATTATGACTTTGTCAACTAGAATAAGTGTGTTTAAAGTCATTTCCGTGCCTGAAACGGGTCAAAATTGAAGCTTTTGAGATAGCAAAACTCTGTAAAAATGGCAATTTTGGTCACTGTGAGGGTTTAAAAAGTGGTTATTCAACATGAGGCACGATCCAATTGACATTTTGAATCATTTTTGGTACAGTCCGAAAAATCAATTTTCGGATGAAAAATGATGACTCCGGACCTGTCGAACGATCCCAAAATGGTCAATATGGATGAAATTTCAACATTTAATCTTTTGACTCTAAATGACTGTTGGATGTGAATTATGACTTTGTCAACTAAAATAAGTGTGTTTAAAGTCATTTCTGTGCCTGAAACGGGTCAAAATTGAAGCTTTTGAGATAGCAAAACTCTGTAAAAATGGCAATTTTGGTCACTGTGAGGGTTTAAAAAGTGGTTATTCAACATGAGGCACGATCCAATTGACATTTTGAATCATTTTTGGTACAGTCCGAAAAATCAATTTTCGGATGAAAAACGATGACTCCGGACCTGTCGAACGATCCCAAAATGGTCAATATGGATGAAATTTCAACATTTAATCTTTTGACTCTAAATGACTGTTGGATGTGAATTATGACTTTGTCAACTAGAATAAGTGTGTTTAAAGTCATTTCCGTGCCTGAAACGGGTCAAAATGGAAGCTTTTGAGATAGCAAAACTCTGTAAAAATAGCAATTTTGGTCACTGTGAGGGTTTAAAAAGTGGTTATTCAACATGAGGCACGATCCAATTGACATTTTGAATCATTTTTGGTACAGTACAAAAAAATCAATTTTCATATAAAAAACGATGACTCCGGACCTGTCGAACGATCCCAAAATGGTCAATATGGATGAAATTTCAACATTTAATCTTTTGACTCTAAATGACTGTTGGATGTGAATTATGACTTTGTCAACTAAAATAAGTGTGTTTAAAGTCATTTCTGTGCCTGAAACGGGTCAAAATTGAAGCTTTTGAGTAAGCAAAACTCTGTAAAAATGGCAATTTTGGTCACTGTGAGGGTTTAAAAAGTGGTTATTAAACATGAGGCATGATCCAATTGACATTTTGAATCATTTTTGGTACAGTCCAAAAATCAATTTTCGGATGAAAAACGATGACTCCGGACCTGTCGAACGATCCCAAAATGGTCAATATGGATGAAATTTCAACATTTAATCTTTTGACTCTAAATGACTGTTGGATGTGAATTATGACTTTGTCAACTAGAGTAAGTGTGTTTAAAGTCATTTCCGTGCCTGAAACGGGTCAAAATGGAAGCTTTTGAGAAAGCAAACCTCTGTAAAAATGGCAATTTTGGTCACTGTGAGGGTTTAAAAAGTGGTTATTCAACATGAGGCACGATCCAATTGACATTTTGAATCATTTTTGGTACAGTCCGAAAAATCAATTTTCGGATGAAAAACGATGACTCCGGACCTGTAGAACGATCCCAAAATGGTCAATATGGATGAAATTTCAACATTTAATCTTTTGACTCTAAATGACTGTTGGATGTGAATTATGACTTTGTCAACTAAAATAAGTGTGTTTAAAGTCATTTCTGTGCCTGAAACGGGTCAAAATGGAAGCTTTTGAGTAAGCAAAACTCTGTAAAAATGGCAATTTTGGTCACTGTGAGGGTTTAAAAAGTGGTTATTCAACATGAGGCACGATCCAATTGACATTTTGAATCATTTTTGGTACAGTCCAAAAAATCAATTTTCGGATGAAAAACGATGACTCCGGACCTGTCGAACGATCCCAAAATGGTCAATATGGATGAAATTTCAACATTTAATCTTTTGACTCTAAATGACTGTTGGATGTGAATTATGACTTTGTCAACTAAAATAAGTGTGTTTAAAGTCATTTCTGTGCCTGAAACGGGTCAAAATGGAAGCTTTTGAGATAGCAAAACTCTGTAAAAATGGCAATTTTGGTCACTGTGAGGGTTTAAAAAGTGGTTATTCAACATGAGGCACGATCCAATTGACATTTTGAATCATTTTTGGTACAGTCCAAAAAATCAATTTTCGGATGAAAAACGATGACTCCAGACCTGTCGAACGATCCCAAAATGGTCTATAATGATGACATTTTAACATTTAATCTTTTGACTCTAAATCACTGTTGGATGTGAATTATGACTTTGTCAACTAGAATAAGTGTGTTTAAAGTCATTTCTGTGCCTGAAACGGGTCAAAATGGAAGCTTTTGAGTAAGCAAAACTCTGTAAAAATGGCAATTTTGGTCACTGTGAGGGTTTAAAAAGTGGTTATTCAACATGAGGCACGATCCAATTGACATTTTGAATCATTTTTGGTACAGTCCAAAAAATCAATTTTCGGATGAAAAACGATGACTCCGGACCTGTCGAACGATCCCAAAATGGTCAATATGGATGAAATTTCAACATTTAATCTTTTGACTCTAAATGACTGTTGGATGTGAATTATGACTTTGTCAACTAAAATAAGTGTGTTTAAAGTCATTTCTGTGCCTGAAACGGGTCAAAATGGAAGCTTTTGCGATAGCAAAACTCTGTAAAAATGGCAATTTTGGTCACTGTGAGGGTTTAAAAAGTGGTTATTCAACATGAGGCACGATCCAATTGACATTTTGAATCATTTTTGGTACAGTCCAAAAAATCAATTTTCGGATGAAAAACGATGACTCCGGACCTGTCGAACGATCCCAAAATGGTCAATATGGATGAAATTTCAACATTTAATCTTTTGACTCTAAATGACTGTTGGATGTGAATTATGACTTTGTCAACTAGAATAAGTGTGTTTAAAGTCATTTCCGTGCCTGAAACGGGTCAAAATGGAAGCTTTTGAGATAGCAAAACTCTGTAAAAATGGCAATTTTTGTCACTGTGAGGGTTTAAAAAGTGGTTATTCAACATGAGGCACGATCCAATTGACATTTTGAATAATTTTTGGTACAGTACAAAAAAATCAATTTTCATATGAAAAACGATGACTCCGGACCTGTCGAACGATCCCAAAATGGTCAATATGGATGAAATTTCAACATTTAATCTTTTGACTCTAAATGACTGTTGGATGTGAATTATGACTTTGTCAACTAAAATAAGTGTGTTTAAAGTCATTTCTGTGCCTGAAACGGGTCAAAATTGAAGCTTTTGAGTAAGCAAAACTCTGTAAAAATGGCAATTTTGGTCACTGTGAGGGTTTAAAAAGTGGTTATTAAACATGAGGCATGATCCAATTGACATTTTGAATCATTTTTGGTACAGTCCAAAAATCAATTTTCGGATGAAAAACGATGACTCCGGACCTGTCGAACGATCCCAAAATGGTCAATATGGATGAAATTTCAACATTTAATCTTTTGACTCTAAATGACTGTTGGATGTGAATTATGACTTTGTCAACTAGAATAAGTGTGTTTAAAGTCATTTCCGTGCCTGAAACGGGTCAAAATGGAAGCTTTTGAGAAAGCAAACCTCTGTAAAAATGGCAATTTTGGTCACTGTGAGGGTTTAAAAAGTGGTTATTCAACATGAGGCACGATCCAATTGACATTTTGAATCATTTTTGGTACAGTCCGAAAAATCAATTTTCGGATGAAAAACGATGACTCCGGACCTGTCGAACGATCCCAAAATGGTCAATATGAATGAAATTTCAACATTTAATCTTTTGACTCTTAATGACTGTTGGATGTGAATTATGACTTTGTCAACTAGAATAAGTGTGTTTAAAGTCATTTCTGTGCCTGAAACGGGTCAAAATGGAAGCTTTTGAGTAAGCAAAACTCTGTAAAAATGGCAATTTTGGTAACTGTGAGGGTTTAAAAAGTGGTTATTCAACATGAGGCACGATCCAATTTACATTTTGAATCATTTTTGGTACAGTCCAAAAAATCAATTTTCGGATGAAAAACGATGACTCCGGACCTGTCGAACGATCCCAAAATGGTCAATATGGATGAAATTTCAACATTTAATCTTTTGACTCTAAATGACTGTTGGATGTGAATTATGACTTTGTCAACTAAAATAAGTGTGTTTAAAGTCATTTCTGTGCCTGAAACGGGTCAAAATGGAAGCTTTTGCGATAGCAAAACTCTGTAAAAATGGCAATTTTGGTCACTGTGAGGGTTTAAAAAGTGGTTATTCAACATGAGGCACGATCCAATTGACATTTTGAATCATTTTTGGTACAGTACAAAAAAATCAATTTTCATATGAAAAACGATGACTCCGGACCTGTCGAACGATCCCAAAATGGTCAATATGGATGAAATTTCAACATTTAATCTTTTGACTCTAAATGACTGTTGGATGTGAATTATGACTTTCTCAACTAAAATAAGTGTGTTTAAAGTCATTTCTGTGCCTGAAACGGGTCAAAATTGAAGCTTCTGAGTAAGCAAAACTCTGTAAAAATGGCAATTTTGGTCACTGTGAGGGTTTAAAAAGTGGTTATTAAACATGAGGCATGATCCAATTGACATTTTGAATCATTTTTGGTACAGTCCAAAAATCAATTTTCGGATGTAAAACGATGACTCCGGACCTGTCGAACGATCCCAAAATGGTCAATATGGATGAAATTTCAACATTTAATCTTTTGACTCTAAATGACTGTTGGATGTGAATTATGACTTTGTCAACTAGAATAAGTGTGTTTAAAGTCATTTCTGTGCCTGGAACGGGTCAAAATGGAAGCTTTTGAGTAAGCAAAACTCTGTAAAAATGGCAATTTTGGTCACTGTGAGGGTTTAAAAAGTGGTTATTCAACATGAGGCACGATCCAATTGACATTTTGAATCATTTTTGGTACAGTCCGAAAAATCAATTTTTGGATGAAAAACGATGACTCCGGACCTGTCGAACGATCCCAAAATGGTCAATATGGATGAAATTTCAACATTTAATCTTTTGACTCTAAATGACTGTTGGATGTGAATTATGACTTTGTCAACTAAAATAAGTGTGTTTAAAGTCATTTCTGTGCCTGAAACGGGTCAAAATGGAAGCTTTTGAGATAGCAAAACTCTGTAAAAATGGCAATTTTGGTCACTGTGAGGGTTTAAAAAGTGGTTATTCAACATGAGGCACGATCCAATTGACATTTTGAATCATTTTTGGTACAGTCCAAAAAATCAATTTTCGGATAAAAAACGATGACTCCGGACCTGTCGAACGATCCCAAAATGGTCAATATGGATGAAATTTCAACATTTAATCTTTTGACTCTAAATGACTGTTGGATGTGAATTATGACTTTGTCAACTAAAATAAGTGTGTTTAAAGTCATTTCTGTGCCTGAAACGGGTCAAAATTGAAGCTTTTGAGTAAGCAAAACTCTGTAAAAATGGCAATTTTGGTCACTGTGAGGGTTTAAAAAGTGGTTTTTCAACATGAGGCACGATCCAATTGACATTTTGAATCATTTTTGGTACAGTCCGAAAAATCAATTTTCGGATGAAAAACGATGACTCCGGACCTGTCGAACGATCCCAAAATGGTCAATATGGATGAAATTTCAACATTTAATCTTTTGACTCTAAATGACTGTTGGATGTGAATTATGACTTTGTCAACTAAAATAAGTGTGTTTAAAGTGATTTCTGTGCCTGAAACGGGTCAAAATGGAAGCTTTTGAGATAGCAAAACTCTGTAAAAATGGCAATTTTGGTCACTGTGAGGGTTTAAAAAGTGGTTATTCAACATGAGGCACGATCCAATTGACATTTTGAATCATTTTTGGTACAGTCCGAAAAATCAATTTTCGGATGAAAAACGATGACTCCGGACCTGTCGAACGATCCCAAAATGGTCAATATGGATGAAATTTCAACATTTAATCTTTTGACTCTAAATGACTGTTGGATGTGAATTATGACATTGTCAACTAGAATAAGTGTGTTTAAAGTCATTTCTGTGCCTGAAACGGGTCAAAATGGAAGCTTTTGAGTAAGCAAAACTCTGTAAAAATGGCAATTTTGGTCACTGTGAGGGTTTAAAAAGTGGTTATTCAACATGAGGCACGATCCAATTGACATTTTGAATCATTTTTGGTACAGTCCGAAAAATCAATTTTCGGATGAAAAACGATGACTCCGGACCTGTCGAACGATCCCAAAATGGTCAATATGGATGAAATTTCAACATTTAATCTTTTGACTCTAAATGACTGTTGGATGTGAATTATGACTTTGTCAACTAGAATAAGTGTGTTTAAAGTCATTTCTGTGCCTGAAACGGCTCAAAATTGAAGCTTTTGAGTAAGCAAAACTCTGTAAAAATGGCAATTTTGGCCACTGTGAGGGTTTAAAAAGTAGTTATTAAACATGAGGCATGATCCAATTGACATTTTGAATCATTTTTGGTACAGTCCAAAAAATCAATTTTCAAATGAAAAACGATGACTCCGGACCTGTCGAACGATCCCAAAATGGTCAATATGGATGAAATTTCAACATTTAATCTTTTGACTCTAAATGACTGTTGGATGTGAATTATGACTTTGTCAACTAGAATAAGTGTGTTTAAAGTCATTTCCGTGCCTGAAATGGGTCAAAATGGAAGCTTTTGAGAAAGCAAAACTCTGTAAAAATGGCAATTTTGGTCACTGTGAGGGTTTAAAAAGTGGTTATTCAACATGAGGCACGATCCAATTGACATTTTGAATCATTTTTGGTACAGTCCGAAAAATCAATTTTCGGATGAAAAACGATGACTCCGGACCTGTCGAACGATCCCAAAATGGGCAATATGGATGAAATTTCAACATTTAATCTTTTGACTCTAAATGACTGTTGGATGTGAATTATGACATTGTCAACTAGAATAAGTGTGTTTAAAGTCATTTCTGTGCCTGAAACGGGTCAAAATGGAAGCTTTTGAGTAAGCAAAACTCTGTAAAAATGGCAATTTTGGTCACTGTGAGGGTTTAAAAAGTGGTTATTCAACATGAGGCACGATCCAATTGACATTTTGAATCATTTTTGGTACAGTCCGAAAAATCAATTTTCGGATGAAAAACGATGACTCCGGACCTGTCGAACGATCCCAAAATGGTCAATATGGATGAAATTTCAACATTTAATCTTTTGACTCTAAATGACTGTTGGATGTGAATTATGACTTTGTCAACTAGAATAAGTGTGTTTAAAGTCATTTCTGTGCCTGAAACGGCTCAAAATTGAAGCTTTTGAGTAAGCAAAACTCTGTAAAAATGGCAATTTTGGTCACTGTGAGGGTTTAAAAAGTAGTTATTAAACATGAGGCATGATCCAATTGACATTTTGAATCATTTTTGGTACAGTCCAAAAAATCAATTTTCAAATGAAAAACGATGACTCCGGACCTGTCGAACGATCCCAAAATGGTCAATATGGATGAAATTTCAACATTTAATCTTTTGACTCTAAATGACTGTTGGATGTGAATTATGACTTTGTCAACTAGAATAAGTGTGTTTAAAGTCATTTCCGTGCCTGAAACGGGTCAAAATGGAAGCTTTTGAGAAAGCAAAACTCTGTAAAAATGGCAATTTTGGTCACTGTGAGGGTTTAAAAAGTGGTTTTTCAACATGAGGCACGATCCAATTGACATTTTGAATCATTTTTGGTACAGTCCGAAAAATAAATTTTCAGATGAAAAACGATGACTCCGGACCTGTCGAACGATCCCAAAATGGTCAATATGGATGAAATTTCAACATTTAATCTTTTGACTCTAAATGACTGTTGGATGTGAATTATGACTTTGTCAACTAAAATAAGTGTGTTTAAAGTCATTTCTGTGCCTGAAACGGGTCAAAATGGAAGCTTTTGAGATAGCAAAACTCTGTAAAAATGGCAATTTTGGTCACTGTGAGGGTTTAAAAAGTGGTTATTCAACATGAGGCACGATCCAATTGACATTTTGAATCATTTTTGGTACAGTCCGAAAAATCAATTTTCGGATGAAAAACGATGACTCCGGACCTGTCGAACGATCCCAAAATGGTCAATATGGATGAAATTTCAACATTTAATCTTTTGACTCTAAATGACTGTTGGATGTGAATTATGACATTGTCAACTAGAATAAGTGTGTTTAAAGTCATTTCTGTGCCTGAAACGGGTCAAAATGGAAGCTTTTGAGTAAGCAAAACTCTGTAAAAATGGCAATTTTGGTCACTGTGAGGGTTTAAAAAGTGGTTATTCAACATGAGGCACGATCCAATTGACATTTTGAATCATTTTTGGTACAGTCCGAAAAATCAATTTTCGGATGAAAAACGATGACTCCGGACCTGTCGAACGATCCCAAAATGGTCAATATGGATGAAATTTCAACATTTAATCTTTTGACTCTAAATGACTGTTGGATGTGAATTATGACTTTGTCAACTAGAATAAGTGTGTTTAAAGTCATTTCTGTGCCTGAAACGGCTCAAAATTGAAGCTTTTGAGTAAGCAAAACTCTGTAAAAATGGCAATTTTGGCCACTGTGAGGGTTTAAAAAGTAGTTATTAAACATGAGGCATGATCCAATTGACATTTTGAATCATTTTTGGTACAGTCCAAAAAATCAATTTTCAAATGAAAAACGATGACTCCGGACCTGTCGAACGATCCCAAAATGGTCAATATGGATGAAATTTCAACATTTAATCTTTTGACTCTAAATGACTGTTGGATGTGAATTATGACTTTGTCAACTAGAATAAGTGTGTTTAAAGTCATTTCCGTGCCTGAAACGGGTCAAAATGGAAGCTTTTGAGAAAGCAAAACTCTGTAAAAATGGCAATTTTGGTCACTGTGAGGGTTTAAAAAGTGGTTTTTCAACATGAGGCACGATCCAATTGACATTTTGAATCATTTTTGGTACAGTCCGAAAAATCAATTTTCGGATGAAAAACGATGACTCCGGACCTGTCGAACGAACCCAAAATGGTCAATATGGATGAAATTTCAACATTTAATCTTTTGACTCTAAATGACTGTTGGATGTGAAATATGACTTTGTCAACTAAAATAAGTGTGTTTAAAGTCATTTCTGTGCCTGAAACGGGTCAAAATTGAAGCTTTTGAGATAGCAAAACTCTGTAAAAATGGCAATTTTGGTCACTGTGAGGGTTTAAAAAGTGGTTATTCAACATGAGGCACGATCCAATTGACATTTTGAATCATTTTTGGTACAGTCCGAAAAATCAATTTTTGGATGAAAAACGATGACTCCAGACCTGTCGAACGATCCCAAAATGGTCAATATGGATGAAATTTCAACATTTAATCTTTTGACTCTAAATGACTGTTGGATGTGAATTATGACTTTGTCAACTAGAATAAGTGTGTTTAAAGTCATTTCTGTGCCTGGAACGGGTCAAAATGAAAGCTTTTGAGTAAGCAAAACTCTGTAAAAATGGCAATTTTGGTCACTGTGAGGGTTTAAAAAGTGGTTATTCAACATGAGGCACGATTCAATTGACATTTTGAATCATTTTTGGTACAGTCCGAAAAATCAATTCTTGGATGAAAAACGATGACTCCGGACCTGTCGAACGATCCCAAAATGGTCAATATGGATGAAATTTCAACATTTAATCTTTTGACTCTAAATGACAGTTGGATGTGAATTATGACTTTGTCAACTAAAATAAGTGTGTTTAAAGTCATTTCTGTGCCTGAAACGGCTCAAAATTGAAGCTTTTGAGTAAGCAAAACTCTGTAAAAATGGCAATTTTGGTCACTGTGAGGGTTTAAAAAGTAGTTATTAAACATGAGGCATGATCCAATTGACATTTTGAATCATTTTTGGTACAGTCCAAAAAATCAATTTTCAAATGAAAAACGATGACTCCGGACCTGTCGAACGATCCCAAAATGGTCAATATGGATGAAATTTCAACATTTAATCTTTTGACTCTAAATGACTGTTGGATGTGAATTATGACTTTGTCAACTAGAATAAGTGTGTTTAAAGTCATTTCCGTGCCTGAAACGGGTCAAAATGGAAGCTTTTGAGAAAGCAAAACTCTGTAAAAATGGCAATTTTGGTCACTGTGAGGGTTTAAAAAGTGGTTTTTCAACATGAGGCACGATCCAATTGACATTTTGAATCATTTTTGGTACAGTCCGAAAAATCAATTTTCGGATGAAAAACGATGACTCCGGACCTGTCGAACGATCCCAAAATGGTCAATATGGATGAAATTTCAACATTTAATCTTTTGACTCTAAATGACTGTTGGATGTGAATTATGACTTTGTCAACTAAAATAAGTGTGTTTAAAGTCATTTCTGTGCCTGGAACGGGTCAAAATTGAAGCTTTTGAGTAAGCAAAACTCTGTAAAAATGGCAATTTTGGTCACTGTGAGGGTTTAAAAAGTGGTTTTTCAACATGAGGCACGATCCAATTGACATTTTGAATCATTTTTGGTACAGTCCGAAAAATCAATTTTCGGATGAAAAACGATGACTCCGGACCTGTCGAACGATCCCAAAATGGTCAATATGGATGAAATTTCAACATTTAATCTTTTGACTCTAAATGACTGTTGGATGTGAATTATGACTTTGTCAACTAAAATAAGTGTGTTTAAAGTCATTTCTGTGCCTGAAACGGGTCAAAATGGAAGCTTTTGAGATAGCAAAACTCTGTAAAAATGGCAATTTTGGTCACTGTGAGGGTTTAAAAAGTGGTTATTCAACATGAGGCACGATCCAATTGACATTTTGAATCATTTTTGGTACAGTCCGAAAAATCAATTTTCGGATGAAAAACGATGACTCCGGACCTGTCGAACGATCCCAAAATGGTCAATATGGATGAAATTTCAACATTTAATCTTTTGACTCTAAATGACTGTTGGATGTGAATTATGACATTGTCAACTAGAATAAGTGTGTTTAAAGTCATTTCTGTGCCTGAAACGGGTCAAAATGGAAGCTTTTGAGTAAGCAAAACTCTGTAAAAATGGCAATTTTGGTCACTGTGAGGGTTTAAAAAGTGGTTATTCAACATGAGGCACGATCCAATTGACATTTTGAATCATTTTTGGTACAGTCCGAAAAATCAATTTTCGGATGAAAAACGATGACTCCGGACCTGTCGAACGATCCCAAAATGGTCAATATGGATGAAATTTCAACATTTAATCTTTTGACTCTAAATGACTGTTGGATGTGAATTATGACTTTGTCAACTAGAATAAGTGTGTTTAAAGTCATTTCTGTGCCTGGAACGGGTCAAAATGGAAGCTTTTGAGATAGCAAAACTCTGTAAAAATGGCAATTTTTGTCACTGTGAGGGTTTAAAAAGTGGTTATTCAACATGAGGCACGATCCAATTGACATTTTGAATAATTTTTGGTACAGTACAAAAAAATCAATTTTCATATGAAAAACGATGACTCCGGACCTGTCGAACGATCCCAAAATGGTCAATATGGATGAAATTTCAACATTTAATCTTTTGACTCTAAATGACTGTTGGATGTGAATTATGACTTTGTCAACTAAAATAAGTGTGTTTAAAGTCATTTCTGTGCCTGAAACGGGTCAAAATTGAAGCTTTTGAGTAAGCAAAACTCTGTAAAAATGGCAATTTTGGTCACTGTGAGGGTTTAAAAAGTGGTTATTAAACATGAGGCATGATCCAATTGACATTTTGAATCATTTTTGGTACAGTCCAAAAATCAATTTTCGGATGAAAAACGATGACTCCGGACCTGTCGAACGATCCCAAAATGGTCAATATGGATGAAATTTCAACATTTAATCTTTTGACTCTAAATGACTGTTGGATGTGAATTATGACTTTGTCAACTAGAATAAGTGTGTTTAAAGTCATTTCCGTGCCTGAAACGGGTCAAAATGGAAGCTTTTGAGAAAGCAAACCTCTGTAAAAATGGCAATTTTGGTCACTGTGAGGGTTTAAAAAGTGGTTATTCAACATGAGGCACGATCCAATTGACATTTTGAATCATTTTTGGTACAGTCCGAAAAATCAATTTTCGGATGAAAAACGATGACTCCGGACCTGTCGAACGATCCCAAAATGGTCAATATGAATGAAATTTCAACATTTAATCTTTTGACTCTTAATGACTGTTGGATGTGAATTATGACTTTGTCAACTAGAATAAGTGTGTTTAAAGTCATTTCTGTGCCTGAAACGGGTCAAAATGGAAGCTTTTGAGTAAGCAAAACTCTGTAAAAATGGCAATTTTGGTAACTGTGAGGGTTTAAAAAGTGGTTATTCAACATGAGGCACGATCCAATTTACATTTTGAATCATTTTTGGTACAGTCCAAAAAATCAATTTTCGGATGAAAAACGATGACTCCGGACCTGTCGAACGATCCCAAAATGGTCAATATGGATGAAATTTCAACATTTAATCTTTTGACTCTAAATGACTGTTGGATGTGAATTATGACTTTGTCAACTAAAATAAGTGTGTTTAAAGTCATTTCTGTGCCTGAAACGGGTCAAAATGGAAGCTTTTGCGATAGCAAAACTCTGTAAAAATGGCAATTTTGGTCACTGTGAGGGTTTAAAAAGTGGTTATTCAACATGAGGCACGATCCAATTGACATTTTGAATCATTTTTGGTACAGTACAAAAAAATCAATTTTCATATGAAAAACGATGACTCCGGACCTGTCGAACGATCCCAAAATGGTCAATATGGATGAAATTTCAACATTTAATCTTTTGACTCTAAATGACTGTTGGATGTGAATTATGACTTTCTCAACTAAAATAAGTGTGTTTAAAGTCATTTCTGTGCCTGAAACGGGTCAAAATTGAAGCTTCTGAGTAAGCAAAACTCTGTAAAAATGGCAATTTTGGTCACTGTGAGGGTTTAAAAAGTGGTTATTAAACATGAGGCATGATCCAATTGACATTTTGAATCATTTTTGGTACAGTCCAAAAATCAATTTTCGGATGTAAAACGATGACTCCGGACCTGTCGAACGATCCCAAAATGGTCAATATGGATGAAATTTCAACATTTAATCTTTTGACTCTAAATGACTGTTGGATGTGAATTATGACTTTGTCAACTAGAATAAGTGTGTTTAAAGTCATTTCTGTGCCTGGAACGGGTCAAAATGGAAGCTTTTGAGTAAGCAAAACTCTGTAAAAATGGCAATTTTGGTCACTGTGAGGGTTTAAAAAGTGGTTATTCAACATGAGGCACGATCCAATTGACATTTTGAATCATTTTTGGTACAGTCCGAAAAATCAATTTTTGGATGAAAAACGATGACTCCGGACCTGTCGAACGATCCCAAAATGGTCAATATGGATGAAATTTCAACATTTAATCTTTTGACTCTAAATGACTGTTGGATGTGAATTATGACTTTGTCAACTAAAATAAGTGTGTTTAAAGTCATTTCTGTGCCTGAAACGGGTCAAAATGGAAGCTTTTGAGATAGCAAAACTCTGTAAAAATGGCAATTTTGGTCACTGTGAGGGTTTAAAAAGTGGTTATTCAACATGAGGCACGATCCAATTGACATTTTGAATCATTTTTGGTACAGTCCAAAAAATCAATTTTCGGATAAAAAACGATGACTCCGGACCTGTCGAACGATCCCAAAATGGTCAATATGGATGAAATTTCAACATTTAATCTTTTGACTCTAAATGACTGTTGGATGTGAATTATGACTTTGTCAACTAAAATAAGTGTGTTTAAAGTCATTTCTGTGCCTGAAACGGGTCAAAATTGAAGCTTTTGAGTAAGCAAAACTCTGTAAAAATGGCAATTTTGGTCACTGTGAGGGTTTAAAAAGTGGTTTTTCAACATGAGGCACGATCCAATTGACATTTTGAATCATTTTTGGTACAGTCCGAAAAATCAATTTTCGGATGAAAAACGATGACTCCGGACCTGTCGAACGATCCCAAAATGGTCAATATGGATGAAATTTCAACATTTAATCTTTTGACTCTAAATGACTGTTGGATGTGAATTATGACTTTGTCAACTAAAATAAGTGTGTTTAAAGTGATTTCTGTGCCTGAAACGGGTCAAAATGGAAGCTTTTGAGATAGCAAAACTCTGTAAAAATGGCAATTTTGGTCACTGTGAGGGTTTAAAAAGTGGTTATTCAACATGAGGCATGATCCAATTGACATTTTGAATCATTTTTGGTACAGTCCGAAAAATCAATTTTCGGATGAAAAACGATGACTCCGGACCTGTCGAACGATCCCAAAATGGTCAATATGGATGAAATTTCAACATTTAATCTTTTGACTCTAAATGACTGTTGGATGTGAATTATGACATTGTCAACTAGAAAAAGTGTGTTTAAAGTCATTTCTGTGCCTGAAACGGGTCAAAATGGAAGCTTTTGAGTAAGCAAAACTCTGTAAAAATGGCAATTTTGGTCACTGTGAGGGTTTAAAAAGTGGTTATTCAACATGAGGCACGATCCAATTGACATTTTGAATCATTTTTGGTACAGTCCGAAAAATCGATTTTCGGATGAAAAACGATGACTCCGGACCTGTCGAACGATCCCAAAATGGTCAATATGGATGAAATTTCAACATTTAATCTTTTGACTCTAAATGACTGTTGGATGTGAATTATGACTTTGTCAACTAGAATAAGTGTGTTTAAAGTCATTTCTGTGCCTGAAACGGCTCAAAATTGAAGCTTTTGAGTAAGCAAAACTCTGTAAAAATGGCAATTTTGGTCACTGTGAGGGTTTAAAAAGTAGTTATTAAACATGAGGCATGATCCAATTGACATTTTGAATCATTTTTGGTACAGTCCAAAAAATCAATTTTCAAATGAAAAACGATGACTCCGGACCTGTCGAACGATCCCAAAATGGTCAATATGGATGAAATTTCAACATTTAATCTTTTGACTCTAAATGACTGTTGGATGTGAATTATGACTTTGTCAACTAGAATAAGTGTGTTTAAAGTCATTTCCGTGCCTGAAACGGGTCAAAATGGAAGCTTTTGAGAAAGCAAAACTCTGTAAAAATGGCAATTTTGGTCACTGTGAGGGTTTAAAAAGTGGTTTTTCAACATGAGGCACGATCCAATTGACATTTTGAATCATTTTTGGTACAGTCCGAAAAATCAATTTTCGGATGAAAAACGATGACTCCGGACCTGTCGAACGATCCCAAAATGGTCAATATGGATGAAATTTCAACATTTAATCTTTTGACTCTAAATGACTGTTGGATGTGAATTATGACTTTGTCAACTAAAATAAGTGTGTTTAAAGTCATTTCTGTGCCTGGAACGGGTCAAAATTGAAGCTTTTGAGTAAGCAAAACTCTGTAAAAATGGCAATTTTGGTCACTGTGAGGGTTTAAAAAGTGGTTTTTCAACATGAGGCACGATCCAATTGACATTTTGAATCATTTTTGGTACAGTCCGAAAAATCAATTTTCGGATGAAAAACGATGACTCCGGACCTGTCGAACGATCCCAAAATGGTCAATATGGATGAAATTTCAACATTTAATCTTTTGACTCTAAATGACTGTTGGATGTGAATTATGACTTTGCCAACTAAAATAAGTGTGTTTAAAGTCATTTCTGTGCCTGAAACGGGTCAAAATGGAAGCTTTTGAGATAGCAAAACTCTGTAAAAATGGCAATTTTGGTCACTGTGAGGGTTTAAAAAGTGGTTATTCAACATGAGGCACGATCCAATTGACATTTTGAATCATTTTTGGTACAGTCCGAAAAATCAATTTTCGGATGAAAAACGATGACTCCGGACCTGTCGAACGATCCCAAAATGGTCAATATGGATGAAATTTCAACATTTAATCTTTTGACTCTAAATGACTGTTGGATGTGAATTATGACATTGTCAACTAGAATAAGTGTGTTTAAAGTCATTTCTGTGCCTGAAACGGGTCAAAATGGAAGCTTTTGAGTAAGCAAAACTCTGTAAAAATGGCAATTTTGGTCACTGTGAGGGTTTAAAAAGTGGTTATTCAACATGAGGCACGATCCAATTGACATTTTGAATCATTTTTGGTACAGTCCGAAAAATCAATTTTCGGATGAAAAACGATGACTCCGGACCTGTCGAACGATCCCAAAATGGTCAATATGGATGAAATTTCAACATTTAATCTTTTGACTCTAAATGACTGTTGGATGTGAATTATGACTTTGTCAACTAGAATAAGTGTGTTTAAAGTCATTTCTGTGCCTGAAACGGCTCAAAATTGAAGCTTTTGAGTAAGCAAAACTCTGTAAAAATGGCAATTTTGGCCACTGTGAGGGTTTAAAAAGTAGTTATTAAACATGAGGCATGATCCAATTGACATTTTGAATCATTTTTGGTACAGTCCAAAAAATCAATTTTCAAATGAAAAACGATGACTCCGGACCTGTCGAACGATCCCAAAATGGTCAATATGGATGAAATTTCAACATTTAATCTTTTGACTCTAAATGACTGTTGGATGTGAATTATGACTTTGTCAACTAGAATAAGTGTGTTTAAAGTCATTTCCGTGCCTGAAATGGGTCAAAATGGAAGCTTTTGAGAAAGCAAAACTCTGTAAAAATGGCAATTTTGGTCACTGTGAGGGTTTAAAAAGTGGTTATTCAACATGAGGCACGATCCAATTGACATTTTGAATCATTTTTGGTACAGTCCGAAAAATCAATTTTCGGATGAAAAACGATGACTCCGGACCTGTCGAACGATCCCAAAATGGGCAATATGGATGAAATTTCAACATTTAATCTTTTGACTCTAAATGACTGTTGGATGTGAATTATGACATTGTCAACTAGAATAAGTGTGTTTAAAGTCATTTCTGTGCCTGAAACGGGTCAAAATGGAAGCTTTTGAGTAAGCAAAACTCTGTAAAAATGGCAATTTTGGTCACTGTGAGGGTTTAAAAAGTGGTTATTCAACATGAGGCACGATCCAATTGACATTTTGAATCATTTTTGGTACAGTCCGAAAAATCAATTTTCGGATGAAAAACGATGACTCCGGACCTGTCGAACGATCCCAAAATGGTCAATATGGATGAAATTTCAACATTTAATCTTTTGACTCTAAATGACTGTTGGATGTGAATTATGACTTTGTCAACTAGAATAAGTGTGTTTAAAGTCATTTCTGTGCCTGAAACGGCTCAAAATTGAAGCTTTTGAGTAAGCAAAACTCTGTAAAAATGGCAATTTTGGTCACTGTGAGGGTTTAAAAAGTAGTTATTAAACATGAGGCATGATCCAATTGACATTTTGAATCATTTTTGGTACAGTCCAAAAAATCAATTTTCAAATGAAAAACGATGACTCCGGACCTGTCGAACGATCCCAAAATGGTCAATATGGATGAAATTTCAACATTTAATCTTTTGACTCTAAATGACTGTTGGATGTGAATTATGACTTTGTCAACTAGAATAAGTGTGTTTAAAGTCATTTCGTGCCTGAAACGGGTCAAAATGGAAGCTTTTGAGAAAGCAAAACTCTGTAAAAATTGCAATTTTGGTCACTGTGAGGGTTTAAAAAGTGGTTTTTCAACATGAGGCACGATCCAATTGACATTTTGAATCATTTTTGGTACAGTCCGAAAAATAAATTTTCAGATGAAAAACGATGACTCCGGACCTGTCGAACGATCCCAAAATGGTCAATATGGATGAAATTTCAACATTTAATCTTTTGACTCTAAATGACTGTTGGATGTGAATTATGACTTTGTCAACTAAAATAAGTGTGTTTAAAGTCATTTCTGTGCCTGAAACGGGTCAAAATGGAAGCTTTTGAGATAGCAAAACTCTGTAAAAATGGCAATTTTGGTCACTGTGAGGGTTTAAAAAGTGGTTATTCAACATGAGGCACGATCCAATTGACATTTTGAATCATTTTTGGTACAGTCCGAAAAATCAATTTTCGGATGAAAAACGATGACTCCGGACCTGTCGAACGATCCCAAAATGGTCAATATGGATGAAATTTCAACATTTAATCTTTTGACTCTAAATGACTGTTGGATGTGAATTATGACATTGTCAACTAGAATAAGTGTGTTTAAAGTCATTTCTGTGCCTGAAACGGGTCAAAATGGAAGCTTTTGAGTAAGCAAAACTCTGTAAAAATGGCAATTTTGGTCACTGTGAGGGTTTAAAAAGTGGTTATTCAACATGAGGCACGATCCAATTGACATTTTGAATCATTTTTGGTACAGTCCGAAAAATCAATTTTCGGATGAAAAACGATGACTCCGGACCTGTCGAACGATCCCAAAATGGTCAATATGGATGAAATTTCAACATTTAATCTTTTGACTCTAAATGACTGTTGGATGTGAATTATGACTTTGTCAACTAGAATAAGTGTGTTTAAAGTCATTTCTGTGCCTGAAACGGCTCAAAATTGAAGCTTTTGAGTAAGCAAAACTCTGTAAAAATGGCAATTTTGGCCACTGTGAGGGTTTAAAAAGTAGTTATTAAACATGAGGCATGATCCAATTGACATTTTGAATCATTTTTGGTACAGTCCAAAAAATCAATTTTCAAATGAAAAACGATGACTCCGGACCTGTCGAACGATCCCAAAATGGTCAATATGGATGAAATTTCAACATTTAATCTTTTGACTCTAAATGACTGTTGGATGTGAATTATGACTTTGTCAACTAGAATAAGTGTGTTTAAAGTCATTTCCGTGCCTGAAACGGGTCAAAATGGAAGCTTTTGAGAAAGCAAAACTCTGTAAAAATGGCAATTTTGGTCACTGTGAGGGTTTAAAAAGTGGTTTTTCAACATGAGGCACGATCCAATTGACATTTTGAATCATTTTTGGTACAGTCCGAAAAATCAATTTTCGGATGAAAAACGATGACTCCGGACCTGTCGAACGAACCCAAAATGGTCAATATGGATGAAATTTCAACATTTAATCTTTTGACTCTAAATGACTGTTGGATGTGAAATATGACTTTGTCAACTAAAATAAGTGTGTTTAAAGTCATTTCTGTGCCTGAAACGGGTCAAAATTGAAGCTTTTGAGATAGCAAAACTCTGTAAAAATGGCAATTTTGGTCACTGTGAGGGTTTAAAAAGTGGTTATTCAACATGAGGCACGATCCAATTGACATTTTGAATCATTTTTGGTACAGTCCGAAAAATCAATTTTTGGATGAAAAACGATGACTCCAGACCTGTCGAACGATCCCAAAATGGTCAATATGGATGAAATTTCAACATTTAATCTTTTGACTCTAAATGACTGTTGGATGTGAATTATGACTTTGTCAACTAGAATAAGTGTGTTTAAAGTCATTTCTGTGCCTGGAACGGGTCAAAATGAAAGCTTTTGAGTAAGCAAAACTCTGTAAAAATGGCAATTTTGGTCACTGTGAGGGTTTAAAAAGTGGTTATTCAACATGAGGCACGATTCAATTGACATTTTGAATCATTTTTGGTACAGTCCGAAAAATCAATTCTTGGATGAAAAACGATGACTCCGGACCTGTCGAACGATCCCAAAATGGTCAATATGGATGAAATTTCAACATTTAATCTTTTGACTCTAAATGACAGTTGGATGTGAATTATGACTTTGTCAACTAAAATAAGTGTGTTTAAAGTCATTTCTGTGCCTGAAACGGCTCAAAATTGAAGCTTTTGAGTAAGCAAAACTCTGTAAAAATGGCAATTTTGGTCACTGTGAGGGTTTAAAAAGTAGTTATTAAACATGAGGCATGATCCAATTGACATTTTGAATCATTTTTGGTACAGTCCAAAAAATCAATTTTCAAATGAAAAACGATGACTCCGGACCTGTCGAACGATCCCAAAATGGTCAATATGGATGAAATTTCAACATTTAATCTTTTGACTCTAAATGACTGTTGGATGTGAATTATGACTTTGTCAACTAGAATAAGTGTGTTTAAAGTCATTTCCGTGCCTGAAACGGGTCAAAATGGAAGCTTTTGAGAAAGCAAAACTCTGTAAAAATGGCAATTTTGGTCACTGTGAGGGTTTAAAAAGTGGTTTTTCAACATGAGGCACGATCCAATTGACATTTTGAATCATTTTTGGTACAGTCCGAAAAATCAATTTTCGGATGAAAAACGATGACTCCGGACCTGTCGAACGATCCCAAAATGGTCAATATGGATGAAATTTCAACATTTAATCTTTTGACTCTAAATGACTGTTGGATGTGAATTATGACTTTGTCAACTAAAATAAGTGTGTTTAAAGTCATTTCTGTGCCTGGAACGGGTCAAAATTGAAGCTTTTGAGTAAGCAAAACTCTGTAAAAATGGCAATTTTGGTCACTGTGAGGGTTTAAAAAGTGGTTTTTCAACATGAGGCACGATCCAATTGACATTTTGAATCATTTTTGGTACAGTCCGAAAAATCAATTTTCGGATGAAAAACGATGACTCCGGACCTGTCGAACGATCCCAAAATGGTCAATATGGATGAAATTTCAACATTTAATCTTTTGACTCTAAATGACTGTTGGATGTGAATTATGACTTTGTCAACTAAAATAAGTGTGTTTAAAGTCATTTCTGTGCCTGAAACGGGTCAAAATGGAAGCTTTTGAGATAGCAAAACTCTGTAAAAATGGCAATTTTGGTCACTGTGAGGGTTTAAAAAGTGGTTATTCAACATGAGGCACGATCCAATTGACATTTTGAATCATTTTTGGTACAGTCCGAAAAATCAATTTTCGGATGAAAAACGATGACTCCGGACCTGTCGAACGATCCCAAAATGGTCAATATGGATGAAATTTCAACATTTAATCTTTTGACTCTAAATGACTGTTGGATGTGAATTATGACATTGTCAACTAGAATAAGTGTGTTTAAAGTCATTTCTGTGCCTGAAACGGGTCAAAATGGAAGCTTTTGAGTAAGCAAAACTCTGTAAAAATGGCAATTTTGGTCACTGTGAGGGTTTAAAAAGTGGTTATTCAACATGAGGCACGATCCAATTGACATTTTGAATCATTTTTGGTACAGTCCGAAAAATCAATTTTCGGATGAAAAACGATGACTCCGGACCTGTCGAACGATCCCAAAATGGTCAATATGGATGAAATTTCAACATTTAATCTTTTGACTCTAAATGACTGTTGGATGTGAATTATGACTTTGTCAACTAGAATAAGTGTGTTTAAAGTCATTTCTGTGCCTGAAACGGCTCAAAATTGAAGCTTTTGAGTAAGCAAAACTCTGTAAAAATGGCAATTTTGGCCACTGTGAGGGTTTAAAAAGTAGTTATTAAACATGAGGCATGATCCAATTGACATTTTGAATCATTTTTGGTACAGTCCAAAAAATCAATTTTCAAATGAAAAACGATGACTCCGGACCTGTCGAACGATCCCAAAATGGTCAATATGGATGAAATTTCAACATTTAATCTTTTGACTCTAAATGACTGTTGGATGTGAATTATGACTTTGTCAACTAGAATAAGTGTGTTTAAAGTCATTTCCGTGCCTGAAATGGGTCAAAATGGAAGCTTTTGAGAAAGCAAAACTCTGTAAAAATGGCAATTTTGGTCACTGTGAGGGTTTAAAAAGTGGTTATTCAACATGAGGCACGATCCAATTGACATTTTGAATCATTTTTGGTACAGTCCGAAAAATCAATTTTCGGATGAAAAACGATGACTCCGGACCTGTCGAACGATCCCAAAATGGGCAATATGGATGAAATTTCAACATTTAATCTTTTGACTCTAAATGACTGTTGGATGTGAATTATGACATTGTCAACTAGAATAAGTGTGTTTAAAGTCATTTCTGTGCCTGAAACGGGTCAAAATGGAAGCTTTTGAGTAAGCAAAACTCTGTAAAAATGGCAATTTTGGTCACTGTGAGGGTTTAAAAAGTGGTTATTCAACATGAGGCACGATCCAATTGACATTTTGAATCATTTTTGGTACAGTCCGAAAAATCAATTTTCGGATGAAAAACGATGACTCCGGACCTGTCGAACGATCCCAAAATGGTCAATATGGATGAAATTTCAACATTTAATCTTTTGACTCTAAATGACTGTTGGATGTGAATTATGACTTTGTCAACTAGAATAAGTGTGTTTAAAGTCATTTCTGTGCCTGAAACGGCTCAAAATTGAAGCTTTTGAGTAAGCAAAACTCTGTAAAAATGGCAATTTTGGTCACTGTGAGGGTTTAAAAAGTAGTTATTAAACATGAGGCATGATCCAATTGACATTTTGAATCATTTTTGGTACAGTCCAAAAAATCAATTTTCAAATGAAAAACGATGACTCCGGACCTGTCGAACGATCCCAAAATGGTCAATATGGATGAAATTTCAACATTTAATCTTTTGACTCTAAATGACTGTTGGATGTGAATTATGACTTTGTCAACTAGAATAAGTGTGTTTAAAGTCATTTCCGTGCCTGAAACGGGTCAAAATGGAAGCTTTTGAGAAAGCAAAACTCTGTAAAAATGGCAATTTTGGTCACTGTGAGGGTTTAAAAAGTGGTTTTTCAACATGAGGCACGATCCAATTGACATTTTGAATCATTTTTGGTACAGTCCGAAAAATAAATTTTCGGATGAAAAACGATGACTCCGGACCTGTCGAACGATCCCAAAATGGTCAATATGGATGAAATTTCAACATTTAATCTTTTGACTCTAAATGACTGTTGGATGTGAATTATGACTTTGTCAACTAAAATAAGTGTGTTTAAAGTCATTTCTGTGCCTGAAACGGGTCAAAATGGAAGCTTTTGAGATAGCAAAACTCTGTAAAAATGGCAATTTTGGTCACTGTGAGGGTTTAAAAAGTGGTTATTCAACATGAGGCACGATCCAATTGACATTTTGAATCATTTTTGGTACAGTCCGAAAAATCAATTTTCGGATGAAAAACGATGACTCCGGACCTGTCGAACGATCCCAAAATGGTCAATATGGATGAAATTTCAACATTTAATCTTTTGACTCTAAATGACTGTTGGATGTGAATTATGACATTGTCAACTAGAATAAGTGTGTTTAAAGTCATTTCTGTGCCTGAAACGGGTCAAAATGGAAGCTTTTGAGTAAGCAAAACTCTGTAAAAATGGCAATTTTGGTCACTGTGAGGGTTTAAAAAGTGGTTATTCAACATGAGGCACGATCCAATTGACATTTTGAATCATTTTTGGTACAGTCCGAAAAATCAATTTTCGGATGAAAAACGATGACTCCGGACCTGTCGAACGATCCCAAAATGGTCAATATGGATGAAATTTCAACATTTAATCTTTTGACTCTAAATGACTGTTGGATGTGAATTATGACTTTGTCAACTAGAATAAGTGTGTTTAAAGTCATTTCTGTGCCTGAAACGGCTCAAAATTGAAGCTTTTGAGTAAGCAAAACTCTGTAAAAATGGCAATTTTGGCCACTGTGAGGGTTTAAAAAGTAGTTATTAAACATGAGGCATGATCCAATTGACATTTTGAATCATTTTTGGTACAGTCCAAAAAATCAATTTTCAAATGAAAAACGATGACTCCGGACCTGTCGAACGATCCCAAAATGGTCAATATGGATGAAATTTCAACATTTAATCTTTTGACTCTAAATGACTGTTGGATGTGAATTATGACTTTGTCAACTAGAATAAGTGTGTTTAAAGTCATTTCCGTGCCTGAAACGGGTCAAAATGGAAGCTTTTGAGAAAGCAAAACTCTGTAAAAATGGCAATTTTGGTCACTGTGAGGGTTTAAAAAGTGGTTTTTCAACATGAGGCACGATCCAATTGACATTTTGAATCATTTTTGGTACAGTCCGAAAAATCAATTTTCGGATGAAAAACGATGACTCCGGACCTGTCGAACGAACCCAAAATGGTCAATATGGATGAAATGTCAACATTTAATCTTTTGACTCTAAATGACTGTTGGATGTGAAATATGACTTTGTCAACTAAAATAAGTGTGTTTAAAGTCATTTCTGTGCCTGAAACGGGTCAAAATTGAAGCTTTTGAGATAGCAAAACTCTGTAAAAATGGCAATTTTGGTCACTGTGAGGGTTTAAAAAGTGGTTATTCAACATGAGGCACGATCCAATTGACATTTTGAATCATTTTTGGTACAGTCCGAAAAATCAATTTTTGGATGAAAAACGATGACTCCAGACCTGTCGAACGATCCCAAAATGGTCAATATGGATGAAATTTCAACATTTAATCTTTTGACTCTAAATGACTGTTGGATGTGAATTATGACTTTGTCAACTAGAATAAGTGTGTTTAAAGTCATTTCTGTGCCTGGAACGGGTCAAAATGAAAGCTTTTGAGTAAGCAAAACTCTGTAAAAATGGCAATTTTGGTCACTGTGAGGGTTTAAAAAGTGGTTATTCAACATGAGGCACGATTCAATTGACATTTTGAATCATTTTTGGTACAGTCCGAAAAATCAATTCTTGGATGAAAAACGATGACTCCGGACCTGTCGAACGATCCCAAAATGGTCAATATGGATGAAATTTCAACATTTAATCTTTTGACTCTAAATGACAGTTGGATGTGAATTATGACTTTGTCAACTAAAATAAGTGTGTTTAAAGTCATTTCTGTGCCTGAAACGGGTCAAAATGGAAGCTTTTGAGTAAGCAAAACTCTGTAAAAATGGCAATTTTGGTCACTGTGAGGGTTTAAAAAGTGGTTATTCAACATGAGGCACGATCCAATTGACATTTTGAATCATTTTTGGTACAGTCCGAAAAATCAATTTTCGGATGAAAAACGATGACTCCGGACCTGTCGAACGATCCCAAAATGGTCAATATGGATGAAATTTCAACATTTAATCTTTTGACTCTAAATGACTGTTGGATGTGAATTATAACTTTGTCAACTAGAATAAGTGTGTTTAAAGTCATTTCTGTGCCTGGAACGGGTCAAAATGGAAGCTTTTGAGTAAGCAAAACTCTGTATAAATGGCAATTTTGGTCACTGTGAGGGTTTAAAAAGTGGTTATTCAACATGAGGCACGATCCAATTGACATTTTGAATCATTTTTGGTACAGTCCAAAAAATCAATTTTCGGATGAAAAACGATGACTCCGGACCTGTCGAACGATCCCAAAATGGTCAATATGGATGAAAGTTCAACATTTAATCTTTTGACTCTAAATGACTGTTGGATGTGAATTATGACTTTGTCAACTAAAATAAGTGTGTTTAAAGTCATTTCTGTGCCTGAAACGGGTCAAAATTGAAGCTTTTGAGTAAGCAAAACTCTGTAAAAATGGCAATTTTGGTCACTGTGAGGGTTTAAAAAGTGGTTATTAAACATGAGGCATGATCCAATTGACATTTTGAATCATTTTTGGTACAGTCCAAATATCAATTTTCGGATGAAAAACGATGACTCCGGACCTGTCGAACGATCCCAAAATGGTCAATATGGATGAAATTTCAACATTTAATCTTTTGACTCTAAATGACTGTTGGATGTGAATTATGACTGTCAACTAGAATAAGTGTGTTTAAAGTCATTTCCGTGCCTGAAACGGGTCAAAATGGAAGCTTTTGAGAAAGCAAACCTCTGTAAAAATGGCAATTTTGGTCACTGTGAGGGTTTAAAAAGTGGTTATTCAACATGAGGCACGATCCAATTGACATTTTGAATCATTTTTGGTACAGTCCGAAAAATCAATTTTCGGATGAAAAACGATGACTCCGGACGTGTCGAACGATCCCAAAATGGTCAATATGGATGAAATTTCAACATTTAATCTTTTGACTCTAAATGACTGTTGGATGTGAATTATGACTTTGTCAACTAAAATAAGTGTGTTTAAAGTCCTTTCTGTGCCTGAAACGGGTCAAAATGGAAGCTTTTGAGTAAGCAAAACTCTGTAAAAATGGCAATTTTGGTCACTGTGAGGGTTTAAAAAGTGGTTATTCAACATGAGGCACGACCCAATTGACATTTTGAATCATTTTTGGTACAGTCCAAAAAATCAATTTTCGGATGAAAAACGATGACTCCGGACCTGTCGAACGATCCCAAAATGGTCAATATGGATGAAATTTCAACATTTAATCTTTTGACTCTAAATGACTGTTGGATGTGAATTATGACTTTGTCAACTAAAATAAGTGTGTTTAAAGTCATTTCTGTGCCTGAAACGGGTCAAAATGGAAGCTTTTGAGATAGCAAAACTCTGTAAAAATGGCAATTTTGGTCACTGTGAGGGTTTAAAAAGTGGTTATTCAACATGAGGCACGATCCAATTGACATTTTGAATCATTTTTGGTACAGTCCAAAAAATCAATTTTCGGATGAAAAACGATGACTCCGGACCTGTCGAACGATCCCAAAATGGTCAATATGGATGAAATTTCAACATTTAATCTTTTGACTCTAAATGACTGTTGGATGTGAATTATGACTTTGTCAACTAAAATAAGTGTGTTTAAAGTCATTTCTGTGCCTGAAACGGGTCAAAATGGAAGCTTTTGAGATAGCAAAACTCTGTAAAAATTGCAATTTTGGTCACTGTGAGGGTTTAAAAAGTGGTTATTCAACATGAGGCACGATCCAATTGACATTTTGAATCATTTTTGGTACAGTCCAAAAAATCAATTTTCGGATGAAAAACGATGACTCCGGACCTGTCGAACGATCCCAAAATGGTCAATATGGATGAAATTTCAACATTTAATCTTTTGACTCTAAATGACTGTTGGATGTGAATTATGACTTTGTCAACTAGAATAAGTGTGTTTAAAGTCATTTCTGTGCCTGGAACGGGTCAAAATGAAAGCTTTTGAGATAGCAAAACTCTGTAAAAATGGCAATTTTGGTCACTGTGAGGGTTTAAAAAGTGGTTATTCAACATGAGGCACGATCCAATTGACATTTTGAATCATTTTTGGTACAGTCCGAAAAATCAATTTTCGGATGAAAAACGATGACTCCGGACCTGTCGAACGATCCCAAAATGGTCAATATGGATGAAATTTCAACATTTAATCTTTTGACTCTAAATGACTGTTGGATGTGAATTATGACTTTGTCAACTAGAATAAGTGTGTTTAAAGTCATTTCTGTGCCTGGAACGGGTCAAAATGGAAGCTTTTGAGTAAGCAAAACTCTGTAAAAATGGCAATTTTGGTCACTGTGAGGGTTTAAAAAGTGGTTATTCAACATGAGGCACGATCCAATTGACATTTTGAATCATTTTTGGTACAGTCCAAAAAATCAATTTTCGGATGAAAAACGATGACTCCGGACCTGTCGAACGATCCCAAAATGGTCAATATGGATGAAATTTCAACATTTAATCTTTTGACTCTAAATGACTGTTGGATGTGAATTATGACTTTGTCAACTAGAATAAGTGTGTTTAAAGTCATTTCCGTGCCTGAAACGGGTCAAAATGGAAGCTTTTGAGATAGCAAAACTCTGTAAAAATGGCAATTTTGGTCACTGTGAGGGTTTAAAAAGTGGTTATTCAACATGAGGCACGATCCAATTGACATTTTGAATCATTTTTGGTACAGTCCGAAAAATCTATTTTCGGATGAAAAACGATGACTCCGGACCTGTCGAACGATCCCAAAATGGTCAATATGGATGAAATTTCAACATTTAATCTTTTGACTCTAAATGACTGTTGGATGTGAATTATGACTTTGTCAACTAGAATAAGTGTGTTTAAAGTCATTTCTGTGCCTGGAACGGGTCAAAATAGAAGCTTTTGAGTAAGCAAAACTCTGTAAAAATGGCAATTTTGGTCACTGTGAGGGTTTAAAAAGTGGTTATTCAACATGAGGCACGATCCAATTGACATTTTGAATCATTTTTGGTACAGTCCGAAAAATCAATTTTCGGATGAAAAACGATGACTCCGGACCTGTCGAACGATCCCAAAATGGTCAATATGAATGAAATTTCAACATTTAATCTTTTGACTCTAAATGACTGTTGGATGTGAATTATGACTTTGTCAACTAGAATAAGTGTGTTTAAAGTCATTTCTGTGCCTGGAACGGGTCAAAATGGAAGCTTTTGAGTAAGCAAAACTCTATAAAAATGGCAATTTTGGTCACTGTGAGGGTTTAAAAAGTGGTTATTCAACATGAGGCACGATCCAATTGACATTTTGAATCATTTTTGGTACAGTCCGAAAAATCAATTTTTGGATGAAAAACGATGACTCCGGACCTGTCGAACGATCCCAAAATGGTCAATATGGATGAAATTTCAACATTTAATCTTTTGACTCTAAATGACTGTTGGATGTGAATTATGACTTTGTCAACTAAAATAAGTGTGTTTAAAGTCATTTCTGTGCCTTAAACGGGTCAAAATGGAAGCTTTTGAGATAGCAAAACTCTGTAAAAATGGCAATTTTGGTCACTGTGAGGGTTTAAAAAGTGGTTATTCAACATGAGGCACGATCCAATTGACATTTTGAATCATTTTTGGTACAGTCCAAAAAATCAATTTTCGGATGAAAAACGATGACTCCGGACCTGTCGAACGATCCCAAAATGGTCAATATGGATGAAATTTCAACATTTAATCTTTTGACTCTAAATGACTGTTGGATGTGAATTATGACTTTGTCAACTAGAATAAGTGTGTTTAAAGTCATTTCCGTGCCTGAAACGGGTCAAAATGGAAGCTTTTGAGATAGCAAAACTCTGTAAAAATGGCAATTTTGGTCACTGTGAGGGTTTAAAAAGTGGTTATTCAACATGAGGCACGATCCAATTGACATTTTGAATCATTTTTGGTACAGTCCGAAAAATCTATTTTCGGATGAAAAACGATGACTCCGGACCTGTCGAACGATCCCAAAATGGTCAATATGGATGAAATTTCAACATTTAATCTTTTGACTCTAAATGACTGTTGGATGTGAATTATGACTTTGTCAACTAGAATAAGTGTGTTTAAAGTCATTTCTGTGCCTGGAACGGGTCAAAATGGAAGCTTTTGAGTAAGCAAAACTCTGTAAAAATGGCAATTTTGGTCACTGTGAGGGTTTAAAAAGTGGTTATTCAACATGAGGCACGATCCAATTGACATTTTGAATCATTTTTGGTACAGTCCGAAAAATCAATTTTCGGATGAAAAACGATGACTCCGGACCTGTCGAACGATCCCAAAATGGTCAATATGAATGAAATTTCAACATTTAATCTTTTGACTCTAAATGACTGTTGGATGTGAATTATGACTTTGTCAACTAGAATAAGTGTGTTTAAAGTCATTTCTGTGCCTGGAACGGGTCAAAATTGAAGCTTTTGAGTAAGCAAAACTCTATAAAAATGGCAATTTTGGTCACTGTGAGGGTTTAAAAAGTGGTTATTCAACATGAGGCACGATCCAATTGACATTTTGAATCATTTTTGGTACAGTCCGAAAAATCAATTTTTGGATGAAAAACGATGACTCCGGACCTGTCGAACGATCCCAAAATGGTCAATATGGATGAAATTTCAACATTTAATCTTTTGACTCTAAATGACTGTTGGATGTGAATTATGACTTTGTCAACTAAAATAAGTGTGTTTAAAGTCATTTCTGTGCCTTAAACGGGTCAAAATGGAAGCTTTTGAGATAGCAAAACTCTGTAAAAATGGCAATTTTGGTCACTGTGAGGGTTTAAAAAGTGGTTATTCAACATGAGGCACGATCCAATTGACATTTTGAATCATTTTTGGTACAGTCCAAAAAATCAATTTTCGGATGAAAAACGATGACTCCGGACCTGTCGAACGATCCCAAAATGGTCAATATGGATGAAATTTCAACATTTAATCTTTTGACTCTAAATGACTGTTGGATGTGAATTATGACTTTGTCAACTAAAATAAGTGTGTTTAAAGTCATTTCTGTGCCTGAAACGGGTCAAAATGGAAGCTTTTGAGATAGCAAAACTCTGTAAAAATTGCAATTTTGGTCACTGTGAGGGTTTAAAAAGTGGTTATTCAACATGAGGCACGATCCAATTGACATTTTGAATCATTTTTGGTACAGTCCAAAAAATCAATTTTCGGATGAAAAACGATGACTCCGGACCTGTCGAACGATCCCAAAATGGTCAATATGGATGAAATTTCAACATTTAATCTTTTGACTCTAAATGACTGTTGGATGTGAATTATGACTTTGTCAACTAGAATAAGTGTGTTTAAAGTCATTTCTGTGCCTGGAACGGGTCAAAATGGAAGCTTTTGAGATAGCAAAACTCTGTAAAAATGGTAATTTTGGTCACTGTGAGGGTTTAAAAAGTGGTTATTCAACATGAGGCACGATCCAATTGACATTTTGAATCATTTTTGGTACAGTCCGAAAAATCAATTTTCGGATGAAAAACGATGACTCCGGACCTGTCGAACGATCCCAAAATGGTCAATATGGATGAAATTTCAACATTTAATCTTTTGACTCTAAATGACTGTTGGATGTGAATTATGACTTTGTCAACTAGAATAAGTGTGTTTAAAGTCATTTCTGTGCCTGGAACAGGTCAAAATGGAAGCTTTTGAGTAAGCAAAACTCTATAAAAATGGCAATTTTGGTCACTGTGAGGGTTTAAAAAGTGGTTATTCAACATGAGGCACGATCCAATTGACATTTTGAATCATTTTTGGTACAGTCCGAAAAATCAATTTTTGGATGAAAAACGATGACTCCGGACCTGTCGAACGATCCCAAAATGGTCAATATGGATGAAATTTCAACATTTAATCTTTTGACTTTAAATGACTGTTGGATGTGAATTATGACTTTGTCAACTAAAATAAGTGTGTTTAAATTCATTTCTGTGCCTGAAACGGGTCAAAATGGAAGCTTTTGAGTAAGCAAAACTCTGTAAAAATGGCAATTTTGGTCACTGTGAGGGTTTAAAAAGTGGTTATTCAACATGAGGCACGATCCAATTGACATTTTGAATCATTTTTGGTACAGTCCAAAAAATCAATTTTCGGATGAAAAACGATGACTCCGGACCTGTCGAACGATCCCAAAATGGTCAATATGGATGAAATTTCAACATTTACTCTTTTGACTCTAAATGACTGTTGGATGTGAATTATGACTTTGTCAACTAAAATAAGTGTGTTTAAAGTCATTTCTGTGCCTGAAACGGGTCAAAATGGAAGCTTTTGAGATAGCAAAACTCTGTAAAAATGGCAATTTTGGTCACTGTGAGGGTTTAAAAAGTGGTTATTCAACATGAGGCACGATCCAATTGACATTTTGAATCATTTTTGGTACAGTCCGAAAAATCAATTTTCGGATGAAAAACGATGACTCCGGACCTGTCGAACGATCCCAAAATGGTCAATATGGATGAAATTTCAACATTTAATCTTTTGACTCTAAATAACTGTTGGATGTGAATTATGACTTTGTCAACTAGAATAAGTGTGTTTAAAGTCATTTCTGTGCCTGGAACGGGTCAAAATGGAAGCTTTTGAGTAAGCAAAACTCTGTAAAAATGGCAATTTTGGTCACTGTGAGGGTTTAAAAAGTGGTTATTCAACATGAGGCACGATCCAATTGACATTTTGAATCATTTTTGGTACAGTCCAAAAAATCAATTTTCGGATGAAAAACGATGACTCCGGACCTGTCGAACGATCCCAAAATGGTCAATATGGATGAAATTTCAACATTTAATCTTTTGACTCTAAATGACTGTTGGATGTGAATTATGACTTTGTCAACTAGAATAAGTGTGTTTAAAGTCATTTCCGTGCCTGAAACGGGTCAAAATGGAAGCTTTTGAGATAGCAAAACTCTGTAAAAATGGCAATTTTGGTCACTGTGAGGGTTTAAAAAGTGGTTATTCAACATGAGGCACGATCCAATTGACATTTTGAATCATTTTTGGTACAGTACAAAAAAATCAATTTTCATATGAAAAACGATGACTCCGGACCTGTCGAACGATCCCAAAATGGTCAATATGGATGAAATTTCAACATTTAATCTTTTGACTCTAAATGACTGTTGGATGTGAATTATGACTTTGTCAACTAAAATAAGTGTGTTTAAAGTCATTTCTGTGCCTGAAACGCGTCAAAATTGAAGCTTTTGAGTAAGCAAAACTCTGTAAAAATGGCAATTTTGGTCACTGTGAGGGTTTAAAAAGTGGTTATTAAACATGAGGCATGATCCAATTGACATTTTGAATCATTTTTGGTACAGTCCAAAAATCAATTTTCGGATGAAAAACGATGACTCCGGACCTGTCGAACGATCCCAAAATGGTCAATATGGATGAAATTTCAACATTTAATCTTTTGACTCTAAATGACTGTTGGATGTGAATTATGACTTTGTCAACTAGAATAAGTGTGTTTAAAGTCATTTCCGTGCCTGAAACGGGTCAAAATGGAAGCTTTTGAGATAGCAAAACTCTGTAAAAATGGCAATTTTGGTCACTGTGAGGGTTTAAAAAGTGGTTATTCAACATGAGGCACGATCCAATTGACATTTTGAATCATTTTTGGTACAGTACAAAAAAATCAATTTTCATATAAAAAACGATGACTCCGGACCTGTCGAACGATCCCAAAATGGTCAATATGGATGAAATTTCAACATTTAATATTTTGACTCTAAATGACTGTTGGATGTGAATCATGACTTTGTCAACTAAAATAAGTGTGTTTAAAGTCATTTCTGTGCCTGAAACAGGTCAAAATGGAAGCTTTTGAGATAGCAAAACTCTGTAAAAATTGCAATTTTGGTCACTGTGAGGGTTTAAAAAGTGGTTATTCAACATGAGGCACGATCCAATTGACATTTTGAATCATTTTTGGTACAGTCCAAAAAATCAATTTTCGGATGAAAAACGATGACTCCGGACCTGTCGAACGATCCCAAAATGGTCAATATGGATGAAATTTCAACATTTAATCTTTTGACTCTAAATGACTGTTGGATGTGAATTATGACTTTGTCAACTAGAATAAGTGTGTTTAAAGTCATTTCTGTGCCTGGAACGGGTCAAAATGGAAGCTTTTGAGATAGCAAAACTCTGTAAAAATGGCAATTTTGGTCACTGTGAGGGTTTAAAAAGTGGTTATTCAACATGAGGCACGATCCAATTGACATTTTGAATCATTTTTGGTACAGTCCGAAAAATCAATTTTCGGATGAAAAACGATGACTCCGGACCTGTCGAACGATCCCAAAATGGTCAATATGGATGAAATTTCAACATTTAATCTTTTGACTCTAAATGACTGTTGGATGTGAATTATGACTTTGTCAACTAGAATAAGTGTGTTTAAAGTCATTTCTGTGCCTGGAACGGGTCAAAATGGAAGCTTTTGAGTAAGCAAAACTCTGTAAAAATGGCAATTTTGGTCACTGTGAGGGTTTAAAAAGTGGTTATTCAACATGAGGCACGATCCAATTGACATTTTGAATCATTTTTGGTACAGTCCAAAAAATCAATTTTCGGATGAAAAACGATGACTCCGGACCTGTCGAACGATCCCAAAATGGTCAATATGGATGAAATTTCAACATTTAATCTTTTGACTCTAAATGACTGTTGGATGTGAATTATGACTTTGTCAACTAGAATAAGTGTGTTTAAAGTCATTTCCGTGCCTGAAACGGGTCAAAATGGAAGCTTTTGAGATAGCAAAACTCTGTAAAAATGGCAATTTTGGTCACTGTGAGGGTTTAAAAAGTGGTTATTCAACATGAGGCACGATCCAATTGACATTTTGAATCATTTTTGGTACAGTCCGAAAAATCTATTTTCGGATGAAAAACGATGACTCCGGACCTGTCGAACGATCCCAAAATGGTCAATATGGATGAAATTTCAACATTTAATCTTTTGACTCTAAATGACTGTTGGATGTGAATTATGACTTTGTCAACTAGAATAAGTGTGTTTAAAGTCATTTCTGTGCCTGGAACGGGTCAAAATGGAAGCTTTTGAGTAAGCAAAACTCTGTAAAAATGGCAATTTTGGTCACTGTGAGGGTTTAAAAAGTGGTTATTCAACATGAGGCACGATCCAATTGACATTTTGAATCATTTTTGGTACAGTCCGAAAAATCAATTTTCGGATGAAAAACGATGACTCCGGACCTGTCGAACGATCCCAAAATGGTCAATATGAATGAAATTTCAACATTTAATCTTTTGACTCTAAATGACTGTTGGATGTGAATTATGACTTTGTCAACTAGAATAAGTGTGTTTAAAGTCATTTCTGTGCCTGGAACGGGTCAAAATGGAAGCTTTTGAGTAAGCAAAACTCTATAAAAATGGCAATTTTGGTCACTGTGAGGGTTTAAAAAGTGGTTATTCAACATGAGGCACGATCCAATTGACATTTTGAATCATTTTTGGTACAGTCCGAAAAATCAATATTTGGATGAAAAACGATGACTCCGGACCTGTCGAACGATCCCAAAATGGTCAATATGGATGAAATTTCAACATTTAATCTTTTGACTCTAAATGACTGTTGGATGTGAATTATGACTTTGTCAACTAAAATAAGTGTGTTTAAAGTCATTTCTGTGCCTTAAACGGGTCAAAATGGAAGCTTTTGAGATAGCAAAACTCTGTAAAAATGGCAATTTTGGTCACTGTGAGGGTTTAAAAAGTGGTTATTCAACATGAGGCACGATCCAATTGACATTTTGAATCATTTTTGGTACAGTCCAAAAAATCAATTTTCGGATGAAAAACGATGACTCCGGACCTGTCGAACGATCCCAAAATGGTCAATATGGATGAAATTTCAACATTTAATCTTTTGACTCTAAATGACTGTTGGATGTGAATTATGACTTTGTCAACTAAAATAAGTGTGTTTAAAGTCATTTCTGTGCCTGAAACGGGTCAAAATGGAAGCTTTTGAGATAGCAAAACTCTGTAAAAATTGCAATTTTGGTCACTGTGAGGGTTTAAAAAGTGGTTATTCAACATGAGGCACGATCCAATTGACATTTTGAATCATTTTTGGTACAGTCCAAAAAATCAATTTTCGGATGAAAAACGATGACTCCGGACCTGTCGAACGATCCCAAAATGGTCAATATGGATGAAATTTCAACATTTAATCTTTTGACTCTAAATGACTGTTGGATGTGAATTATGACTTTGTCAACTAGAATAAGTGTGTTTAAAGTCATTTCTGTGCCTGGAACGGGTCAAAATGGAAGCTTTTGAGATAGCAAAACTCTGTAAAAATGGTAATTTTGGTCACTGTGAGGGTTTAAAAAGTGGTTATTCAACATGAGGCACGATCCAATTGACATTTTGAATCATTTTTGGTACAGTCCGAAAAATCAATTTTCGGATGAAAAACGATGACTCCGGACCTGTCGAACGATCCCAAAATGGTCAATATGGATGAAATTTCAACATTTAATCTTTTGACTCTAAATGACTGTTGGATGTGAATTATGACTTTGTCAACTAGAATAAGTGTGTTTAAAGTCATTTCTGTGCCTGGAACGGGTCAAAATGGAAGCTTTTGAGATAGCAAAACTCTGTAAAAATGGCAATTTTTGTCACTGTGAGGGTTTAAAAAGTGGTTATTCAACATGAGGCACGATCCAATTGACAATTTGAATCATTTTTGGTACAGTACAAAAAAATCAATTTTCATATGAAAAACGATGACTCCGGACCTGTCGAACGATCCCAAAATGGTCAATATGGATGAAATTTCAACATTTAATCTTTTGACTCTAAATGACTGTTGGATGTGAATTATGACTTTGTCAACTAAAATAAGTGTGTTTAAAGTCATTTCTGTGCCTGAAACGGGTCAAAATTGAAGCTTTTGAGTAAGCAAAACTCTGTAAAAATGGCAATTTTGGTCACTGTGAGGGTTTAAAAAGTGGTTATTCAACATGAGGCACGATCCAATTGACATTTTGAATCATTTTTGGTACAGTCCGAAAAATCAATTTTCGGATGAAAAACAATGACTCCGGACCTGTCGAACGATCCCAAAATGGTCAATATGAATGAAATTTCAACATTTAATCTTTTGACTCTAAATGACTGTTGGATGTGAATTATGACTTTGTCAACTAGAATAAGTGTGTTTAAAGTCATTTCTGTGCCTGGAACGGGTCAAAATGGAAGCTTTTGAGTAAGCAAAACTCTATAAAAATGGCAATTTTGGTCACTGTGAGGGTTTAAAAAGTGGTTATTCAACATGAGGCACGATCCAATTGACATTTTGAATCATTTTTGGTACAGTCCGAAAAATCAATTTTTGGATGAAAAACGATGACTCCGGACCTGTCGAACGATCCCAAAATGGTCAATATGGATGAAATTTCAACATTTAATCTTTTGACTTTAAATGACTGTTGGATGTGAATTATGACTTTGTCAACTAAAATAAGTGTGTTTAAATTCATTTCTGTGCCTGAAACGGGTCAAAATGGAAGCTTTTGAGTAAGCAAAACTCTGTAAAAATGGCAATTTTGGTCACTGTGAGGGTTTAAAAAGTGGTTATTCAACATGAGGCACGATCCAATTGACATTTTGAATCATTTTTGGTACAGTCCAAAAAATCAATTTTCGGATGAAAAACGATGACTCCGGACCTGTCGAACGATCCCAAAATGGTCAATATGGATGAAATTTCAACATTTACTCTTTTGACTCTAAATGACTGTTGGATGTGAATTATGACTTTGTCAACTAAAATAAGTGTGTTTAAAGTCATTTCTGTGCCTGAAACGGGTCAAAATGGAAGCTTTTGAGATAGCAAAACTCTGTAAAAATGGCAATTTTGGTCACTGTGAGGGTTTAAAAAGTGGTTATTCAACATGAGGCACGATCCAATTGACATTTTGAATCATTTTTGGTACAGTCCGAAAAATCAATTTTCGGATGAAAAACGATGACTCCGGACCTGTCGAACGATCCCAAAATGGTCAATATGGATGAAATTTCAACATTTAATCTTTTGACTCTAAATAACTGTTGGATGTGAATTATGACTTTGTCAACTAGAATAAGTGTGTTTAAAGTCATTTCTGTGCCTGGAACGGGTCAAAATGGAAGCTTTTGAGTAAGCAAAACTCTGTAAAAATGGCAATTTTGGTCACTGTGAGGGTTTAAAAAGTGGTTATTCAACATGAGGCACGATCCAATTGACATTTTGAATCATTTTTGGTACAGTCCAAAAAATCAATTTTCGGATGAAAAACGATGACTCCGGACCTGTCGAACGATCCCAAAATGGTCAATATGGATGAAATTTCAACATTTAATCTTTTGACTCTAAATGACTGTTGGATGTGAATTATGACTTTGTCAACTAGAATAAGTGTGTTTAAAGTCATTTCCGTGCCTGAAACGGGTCAAAATGGAAGCTTTTGAGATAGCAAAACTCTGTAAAAATGGCAATTTTGGTCACTGTGAGGGTTTAAAAAGTGGTTATTCAACATGAGGCACGATCCAATTGACATTTTGAATCATTTTTGGTACAGTACAAAAAAATCAATTTTCGGATGAAAAACGATGACTCCGGACCTGTCGAACGATCCCAAAATGGTCAATATGGATGAAATTTCAACATTTACTCTTTTGACTCTAAATGACTGTTGGATGTGAATTATGACTTTGTCAACTAAAATAAGTGTGTTTAAAGTCATTTCTGTGCCTGAAACGGGTCAAAATGGAAGCTTTTGAGATAGCAAAACTCTGTAAAAATGGCAATTTTGGTCACTGTGAGGGTTTAAAAAGTGGTTATTCAACATGAGGCACGATCCAATTGACATTTTGAATCATTTTTGGTACAGTCCGAAAAATCAATTTTCGGATGAAAAACGATGACTCCGGACCTGTCGAACGATCCCAAAATGGTCAATATGGATGAAATTTCAACATTTAATCTTTTGACTCTAAATGACTGTTGGATGTGAATTATGACTTTGTCAACTAGAATAAGTGTGTTTAAAGTCATTTCTGTGCCTGGCACGGGTCAAAATGGAAGCTTTTGAGTAAGCAAAACTCTGTAAAAATGGCAATTTTGGTCACTGTGAGGGTTTAAAAAGTGGTTATTCAACATGAGGCACGATCCAATTGACATTTTGAATCATTTTTGGTACAGTCCAAAAAATCAATTTTCGGATGAAAAACGATGACTCCGGACCTGTCGAACGATCCCAAAATGGTCAATATGGATGAAATTTCAACATTTAATCTTTTGACTCTAAATGACTGTTGGATGTGAATTATGACTTTGTCAACTAGAATAAGTGTGTTTAAAGTCATTTCCGTGCCTGAAACGGGTCAAAATGGAAGCTTTTGAGATAGCAAAACTCTGTAAAAATGGCAATTTTGGTCACTGTGAGGGTTTAAAAAGTGGTTATTCAACATGAGGCACGATCCAATTGACATTTTGAATCATTTTTGGTACAGTACAAAAAAATCAATTTTCATATGAAAAACGATGACTCCGGACCTGTCGAACGATCCCAAAATGGTCAATATGGATGAAATTTCAACATTTAATCTTTTGACTCTAAATGACTGTTGGATGTGAATTATGACTTTGTCAACTAAAATAAGTGTGTTTAAAGTCATTTCTGTGCCTGAAACGCGTCAAAATTGAAGCTTTTGAGTAAGCAAAACTCTGTAAAAATGGCAATTTTGGTCACTGTGAGGGTTTAAAAAGTGGTTATTAAACATGAGGCATGATCCAATTGACATTTTGAATCATTTTTGGTACAGTCCAAAAATCAATTTTCGGATGAAAAACGATGACTCCGGACCTGTCGAACGATCCCAAAATGGTCAATATGGATGAAATTTCAACATTTAATCTTTTGACTCTAAATGACTGTTGGATGTGAATTATGACTTTGTCAACTAGAATAAGTGTGTTTAAAGTCATTTCCGTGCCTGAAACGGGTCAAAATGGAAGCTTTTGAGATAGCAAAACTCTGTAAAAATGGCAATTTTGGTCACTGTGAGGGTTTAAAAAGTGGTTATTCAACATGAGGCACGATCCAATTGACATTTTGAATCATTTTTGGTACAGTACAAAAAAATCAATTTTCATATAAAAAACGATGACTCCGGACCTGTCGAACGATCCCAAAATGGTCAATATGGATGAAATTTCAACATTTAATATTTTGACTCTAAATGACTGTTGGATGTGAATGATGACTTTGTCAACTAAAATAAGTGTGTTTAAAGTCATTTCTGTGCCTGAAACGGGTCAAAATTGAAGCTTTTGAGTAAGCAAAACTCTGTAAAAATGGCAATTTTGGTCACTGTGAGGGTTTAAAAAGTGGTTATTCAACATGAGGCACGATCCAATTGACATTTTGAATCATTTTTGGTACAGTCCGAAAAATCTATTTTCGGATGAAAAACGATGACTCCGGACCTGTCGAACGATCCCAAAATGGTCAATATGAATGAAATTTCAACATTTAATCTTTTGACTCTAAATGACTGTTGGATGTGAATTATGACTTTGTCAACTAGAATAAGTGTGTTTAAAGTCATTTCCGTGCCTGAAACGGGTCAAAATGGAAGCTTTTGAGATAGCAAAACTCTGTAAAAATGGCAATTTTGGTCACTGTGAGGGTTTAAAAAGTGGTTATTCAACATGAGGCACGATCCAATTGACAATTTGAATCATTTTTGGTACAGTACAAAAAAATCAATTTTCATATGAAAAACGATGACTCCGGACCTGTCGAACGATCCCAAAATGGTCAATATGGATGAAATTTCAACATTTAATCTTTTGACTCTAAATGACTGTTGGATGTGAATTATGACTTTGTCAACTAAAATAAGTGTGTTTAAAGTCATTTCTGTGCCTGAAACGGGTCAAAATTGAAGCTTTTGAGTAAGCAAAACTCTGTAAAAATGGCAATTTTGGTCACTGTGAGGGTTTAAAAAGTGGTTATTCAACATGAGGCACGATCCAATTGACATTTTGAATCATTTTTGGTACAGTCCGAAAAATCAATTTTCGGATGAAAAACGATGACTCCGGACCTGTCGAACGATCCCAAAATGGTCAATATGAATGAAATTTCAACATTTAATCTTTTGACTCTAAATGACTGTTGGATGTGAATTATGACTTTGTCAACTAGAATAAGTGTGTTTAAAGTCATTTCTGTGCCTGGAACGGGTCAAAATGGAAGCTTTTGAGTAAGCAAAACTCTATAAAAATGGCAATTTTGGTCACTGTGAGGGTTTAAAAAGTGGTTATTCAACATGAGGCACGATCCAATTGACATTTTGAATCATTTTTGGTACAGTCCGAAAAATCAATTTTTGGATGAAAAACGATGACTCCGGACCTGTCGAACGATCCCAAAATGGTCAATATGGATGAAATTTCAACATTTAATCTTTTGACTCTAAATGACTGTTGGATGTGAATTATGACTTTGTCAACTAAAATAAGTGTGTTTAAAGTCATTTCTGTGCCTGAAACGGGTCAAAATGGAAGCTTTTGAGATAGCAAAACTCTGTAAAAATGGCAATTTTGGTCACTGTGAGGGTTTAAAAAGTGGTTATTCAACATGAGGCACGATCCAATTGACATTTTGAATCATTTTTGGTACAGTCCGAAAAATCAATTTTCGGATGAAAAACGATGACTCCGGACCTGTCGAACGATCCCAAAATGGTCAATATGGATGAAATTTCAACATTTAATCTTTTGACTCTAAATAACTGTTGGATGTGAATTATGACTTTGTCAACTAGAATAAGTGTGTTTAAAGTCATTTCTGTGCCTGGAACGGGTCAAAATGGAAGCTTTTGAGTAAGCAAAACTCTGTAAAAATGGCAATTTTGGTCACTGTGAGGGTTTAAAAAGTGGTTATTCAACATGAGGCACGATCCAATTGACATTTTGAATCATTTTTGGTACAGTCCAAAAAATCAATTTTCGGATGAAAAACGATGACTCCGGACCTGTCGAACGATCCCAAAATGGTCAATATGGATGAAATTTCAACATTTAATCTTTTGACTCTAAATGACTGTTGGATGTGAATTATGACTTTGTCAACTAGAATAAGTGTGTTTAAAGTCATTTCTGTGCCTGAAATGGGTCAAAATGGAAGCTTTTGAGTAAGCAAAACTCTGTAAAAATGGCAATTTTGGTCACTGTGAGGGTTTAAAAAGTGGTTATTCAACATGAGGCACGATCCAATTGACATTTTGAATCATTTTTGGTACAGTACAAAAAAATCAATTTTCATATGAAAAACGATGACTCCGGACCTGTCGAACGATCCCAAAATGGTCAATATGGATGAAATTTCAACATTTAATCTTTTGACTCTAAATGACTGTTGGATGTGAATTATGACTTTGTCAACTAAAATAAGTGTGTTTAAAGTCATTTCTGTGCCTGAAACGTGTCAAAATTGAAGCTTTTGAGTAAGCAAAACTCTGTAAAAATGGCGATTTTGGTCACTGTGAGGGTTTAAAAAGTGGTTATTAAACATGAGGCATGATCCAATTGACATTTTGAATCATTTTTGGTACAGTCCAAAAATCAATTTTCGGATGAAAAACGATGACTCCGGACCTGTCGAACGATCCCAAAATGGTCAATATGGATGAAATTTCAACATTTAATCTTTTGACTCTAAATGACTGTTGGATGTGAATTATGACTTTGTCAACTAAAATAAGTGTGTTTAAAGTCATTTCTGTGCCTGAAACGCGTCAAAATTGAAGCTTTTGAGTAAGCAAAACTCTGTAAAAATGGCAATTTTGGTCACTGTGAGGGTTTAAAAAGTGGTTATTCAACATGAGGCACGATCCAATTGACATTTTGAATCATTTTTGGTACAGTACAAAAAAATCAATTTTCATATAAAAAACGATGACTCCGGACCTGTCGAACGATCCCAAAATGGTCAATATGGATGAAATTTCAACATTTAATATTTTGACTCTAAATGACTGTTGGATGTGAATGATGACTTTGTCAACTAAAATAAGTGTGTTTAAAGTCATTTCTGTGCCTGAAACGGGTCAAAATTGAAGCTTTTGAGTAAGCAAAACTCTGTAAAAATGGCAATTTTGGTCACTGTGAGGGTTTAAAAAGTGGTTATTCAACATGAGGCACGATCCAATTGACATTTTGAATCATTTTTGGTACAGTCCGAAAAATCAATTTTCGGATGAAAAACGATGACTCCGGACCTGTCGAACGATCCCAAAATGGTCAATATGAATGAAATTTCAACATTTAATCTTTTGACTCTAAATGACTGTTGGATGTGAATTATGACTTTGTCAACTAGAATAAGTGTGTTTAAAGTCATTTCTGTGCCTGGAACGGGTCAAAATGGAAGCTTTTGAGTAAGCAAAACTCTATAAAAATGGCAATTTTGGTCACTGTGAGGGTTTAAAAAGTGGTTATTCAACATGAGGCACGATCCAATTGACATTTTGAATCATTTTTGGTACAGTCCAAAAAATCAATTTTTGGATGAAAAACGATGACTCCGGACCTGTCGAACGATCCCAAAATGGTCAATATGGATGAAATTTCAACATTTAATCTTTTGACTCTAAATGACTGTTGGATGTGAATTATGACTTTGTCAACTAAAATAAGTGTGTTTAAAGTCATTTCTGTGCCTGAAACGGGTCAAAATGGAAGCTTTTGAGTAAGCAAAACTCTGTAAAAATGGCAATTTTGGTCACTGTGAGGGTTTAAAAAGTGGTTATTCAACATGAGGCACGATCCAATTGACATTTTGAATCATTTTTGGTACAGTCCAAAAAATCAATTTTCAGATGAAAAACGATGACTCCGGACCTGTCGAACGATCCCAAAATGGTCAATATGGATGAAATTTCAACATTTAATCTTTTGACTCTAAATGACTGTTGGATGTGAATTATGACTTTGTCAACTAAAATAAGTGTGTTTAAAGTCATTTTTGTGCCTGAAACGGGTCAAAATGGAAGCTTTTGAGATAGCAAAACTCTGTAAAAATGGCAATTTTGGTCACTGTGAGGGTTTAAAAAGTGGTTATTCAACATGAGGCACGATCCAATTGACATTTTGAATCATTTTTGGTACAGTCCGAAAAATCAATTTTCGGATGAAAAACGATGACTCCGGACCTGTCGAACGATCCCAAAATGGTCAATATGGATGAAATTTCAACATTTAATCTTTTGACTCTAAATGACTGTTGGATGTGAATTATGACGTTGTCAACTAGAATAAGCGTGTTTAAAGTCATTTCTGTGCCTGGAACGGGTCAAAATGGAAGCTTTTGAGTAAGCAAAACTCTGTAAAAATGGCAATTTTGGTCACTGTGAGGGTTTAAAAAGTGGTTATTCAACATGAGGCACGATCCAATTGACATTTTGAATCATTTTTGGTACAGTCCGAAAAATCAATTTTCGGATGAAAAACGATGACTCCGGACCTGTCGAACGATCCCAAAATGGTCAATATGAATGAAATTTCAACATTTAATCTTTTGACTCTAAATGACTGTTGGATGTGAATTATGACTTTGTCAACTAGAATAAGTGTGTTTAAAGTCATTTCTGTGCCTGGAACGGGTCAAAATGGAAGCTTTTGAGTAAGCAAAACTCTATAAAAATGGCAATTTTGGTCACTGTGAGGGTTTAAAAAGTGGTTATTCAACATGAGGCACGATCCAATTGACATTTTGAATCATTTTTGGTACAGTCCGAAAAATCAATTTTTGGATGAAAAACGATGACTCCGGACCTGTCGAACGATCCCAAAATGGTCAATATGGATGAAATTTCAACATTTAATCTTTTGACTCTAAATGACTGTTGGATGTGAATTATGACTTTGTCAACTAAAATAAGTGTGTTTAAAGTCATTTCTGTGCCTGAAACGGGTCAAAATGGAAGCTTTTGAGTAAGCAAAACTTTGTAAAAATGGCAATTTTGGTCACTGTGAGGGTTTAAAAAGTGGTTATTCAACATGAGGCACGATCCAATTGACATTTTGAATCATTTTTGGTAGAGTCCAAAAAATCAATTTTCGGATGAAAAACGATGACTCCGGACCTGTCGAACGATCCCAAAATGGTCAATATGGATGAAATTTCAACATTTAATCTTTTGACTCTAAATGACTGTTGGATGTGAATTATGACTTTGTCAACTAAAATAAGTGTGTTTAAAGTCATTTCTGTGCCTGAAACGGGTCAAAATGGAAGCTTTTGAGATAGCAAAACTCTGTAAAAATGGCAATTTTGGTCACTGTGAGGGTTTAAAAAGTGGTTATTCAACATGAGGCACGATCCAATTGACATTTTGAATCATTTTTGGTACAGTCCGAAAAATCAATTTTCGGATGAAAAACGATGACTCCGGACCTGTCGAACGATCCCAAAATGGTCAATATGGATGAAATTTCAACATTTAATCTTTTGACTCTAAATAACTGTTGGATGTGAATTATGACTTTGTCAACTAGAATAAGTGTGTTTAAAGTCATTTCTGTGCCTGGAACGGGTCAAAATGGAAGCTTTTGAGTAAGCAAAACTCTGTAAAAATGGCAATTTTGGTCACTGTGAGGGTTTAAAAAGTGGTTATTCAACATGAGGCACGATCCAATTGACATTTTGAATCATTTTTGGTACAGTCCAAAAAATCAATTTTCGGATGAAAAACGATGACTCCGGACCTGTCGAACGATCCCAAAATGGTCAATATGGATGAAATTTCAACATTTAATCTTTTGACTCTAAATGACTGTTGGATGTGAATTATGACTTTGTCAACTAGAATAAGTGTGTTTAAAGTCATTTCCGTGCCTGAAACGGGTCAAAATGGAAGCTTTTGAGATAGCAAAACTCTGTAAAAATGGCAATTTTGGTCACTGTGAGGGTTTAAAAAGTGGTTATTCAACATGAGGCACGATCCAATTGACATTTTGAATCATTTTTGGTACAGTACAAAAAAATCAATTTTCGGATGAAAAACGATGACTCCGGACCTGTCGAACGATCCCAAAATGGTCAATATGGATGAAATTTCAACATTTACTCTTTTGACTCTAAATGACTGTTGGATGTGAATTATGACTTTGTCAACTAAAATAAGTGTGTTTAAAGTCATTTCTGTGCCTGAAACGGGTCAAAATGGAAGCTTTTGAGATAGCAAAACTCTGTAAAAATGGCAATTTTGGTCACTGTGAGGGTTTAAAAAGTGGTTATTCAACATGAGGCACGATCCAATTGACATTTTGAATCATTTTTGGTACAGTCCGAAAAATCAATTTTCGGATGAAAAACGATGACTCCGGACCTGTCGAACGATCCCAAAATGGTCAATATGGATGAAATTTCAACATTTAATCTTTTGACTCTAAATGACTGTTGGATGTGAATTATGACTTTGTCAACTAGAATAAGTGTGTTTAAAGTCATTTCTGTGCCTGGCACGGGTCAAAATGGAAGCTTTTGAGTAAGCAAAACTCTGTAAAAATGGCAATTTTGGTCACTGTGAGGGTTTAAAAAGTGGTTATTCAACATGAGGCACGATCCAATTGACATTTTGAATCATTTTTGGTACAGTCCAAAAAATCAATTTTCGGATGAAAAACGATGACTCCGGACCTGTCGAACGATCCCAAAATGGTCAATATGGATGAAATTTCAACATTTAATCTTTTGACTCTAAATGACTGTTGGATGTGAATTATGACTTTGTCAACTAGAATAAGTGTGTTTAAAGTCATTTCCGTGCCTGAAACGGGTCAAAATGGAAGCTTTTGAGATAGCAAAACTCTGTAAAAATGGCAATTTTGGTCACTGTGAGGGTTTAAAAAGTGGTTATTCAACATGAGGCACGATCCAATTGACATTTTGAATCATTTTTGGTACAGTACAAAAAAATCAATTTTCATATGAAAAACGATGACTCCGGACCTGTCGAACGATCCCAAAATGGTCAATATGGATGAAATTTCAACATTTAATCTTTTGACTCTAAATGACTGTTGGATGTGAATTATGACTTTGTCAACTAAAATAAGTGTGTTTAAAGTCATTTCTGTGCCTGAAACGCGTCAAAATTGAAGCTTTTGAGTAAGCAAAACTCTGTAAAAATGGCAATTTTGGTCACTGTGAGGGTTTAAAAAGTGGTTATTAAACATGAGGCATGATCCAATTGACATTTTGAATCATTTTTGGTACAGTCCAAAAATCAATTTTCGGATGAAAAACGATGACTCCGGACCTGTCGAACGATCCCAAAATGGTCAATATGGATGAAATTTCAACATTTAATCTTTTGACTCTAAATGACTGTTGGATGTGAATTATGACTTTGTCAACTAGAATAAGTGTGTTTAAAGTCATTTCCGTGCCTGAAACGGGTCAAAATGGAAGCTTTTGAGATAGCAAAACTCTGTAAAAATGGCAATTTTGGTCACTGTGAGGGTTTAAAAAGTGGTTATTCAACATGAGGCACGATCCAATTGACATTTTGAATCATTTTTGGTACAGTACAAAAAAATCAATTTTCATATAAAAAACGATGACTCCGGACCTGTCGAACGATCCCAAAATGGTCAATATGGATGAAATTTCAACATTTAATATTTTGACTCTAAATGACTGTTGGATGTGAATGATGACTTTGTCAACTAAAATAAGTGTGTTTAAAGTCATTTCTGTGCCTGAAACGGGTCAAAATTGAAGCTTTTGAGTAAGCAAAACTCTGTAAAAATGGCAATTTTGGTCACTGTGAGGGTTTAAAAAGTGGTTATTCAACATGAGGCACGATCCAATTGACATTTTGAATCATTTTTGGTACAGTCCGAAAAATCTATTTTCGGATGAAAAACGATGACTCCGGACCTGTCGAACGATCCCAAAATGGTCAATATGAATGAAATTTCAACATTTAATCTTTTGACTCTAAATGACTGTTGGATGTGAATTATGACTTTGTCAACTAGAATAAGTGTGTTTAAAGTCATTTCCGTGCCTGAAACGGGTCAAAATGGAAGCTTTTGAGATAGCAAAACTCTGTAAAAATGGCAATTTTGGTCACTGTGAGGGTTTAAAAAGTGGTTATTCAACATGAGGCACGATCCAATTGACAATTTGAATCATTTTTGGTACAGTACAAAAAAATCAATTTTCATATGAAAAACGATGACTCCGGACCTGTCGAACGATCCCAAAATGGTCAATATGGATGAAATTTCAACATTTAATCTTTTGACTCTAAATGACTGTTGGATGTGAATTATGACTTTGTCAACTAAAATAAGTGTGTTTAAAGTCATTTCTGTGCCTGAAACGGGTCAAAATTGAAGCTTTTGAGTAAGCAAAACTCTGTAAAAATGGCAATTTTGGTCACTGTGAGGGTTTAAAAAGTGGTTATTCAACATGAGGCACGATCCAATTGACATTTTGAATCATTTTTGGTACAGTCCGAAAAATCAATTTTCGGATGAAAAACGATGACTCCGGACCTGTCGAACGATCCCAAAATGGTCAATATGAATGAAATTTCAACATTTAATCTTTTGACTCTAAATGACTGTTGGATGTGAATTATGACTTTGTCAACTAGAATAAGTGTGTTTAAAGTCATTTCTGTGCCTGGAACGGGTCAAAATGGAAGCTTTTGAGTAAGCAAAACTCTATAAAAATGGCAATTTTGGTCACTGTGAGGGTTTAAAAAGTGGTTATTCAACATGAGGCACGATCCAATTGACATTTTGAATCATTTTTGGTACAGTCCGAAAAATCAATTTTTGGATGAAAAACGATGACTCCGGACCTGTCGAACGATCCCAAAATGGTCAATATGGATGAAATTTCAACATTTAATCTTTTGACTCTAAATGACTGTTGGATGTGAATTATGACTTTGTCAACTAAAATAAGTGTGTTTAAAGTCATTTCTGTGCCTGAAACGGGTCAAAATGGAAGCTTTTGAGATAGCAAAACTCTGTAAAAATGGCAATTTTGGTCACTGTGAGGGTTTAAAAAGTGGTTATTCAACATGAGGCACGATCCAATTGACATTTTGAATCATTTTTGGTACAGTCCGAAAAATCAATTTTCGGATGAAAAACGATGACTCCGGACCTGTCGAACGATCCCAAAATGGTCAATATGGATGAAATTTCAACATTTAATCTTTTGACTCTAAATAACTGTTGGATGTGAATTATGACTTTGTCAACTAGAATAAGTGTGTTTAAAGTCATTTCTGTGCCTGGAACGGGTCAAAATGGAAGCTTTTGAGTAAGCAAAACTCTGTAAAAATGGCAATTTTGGTCACTGTGAGGGTTTAAAAAGTGGTTATTCAACATGAGGCACGATCCAATTGACATTTTGAATCATTTTTGGTACAGTCCAAAAAATCAATTTTCGGATGAAAAACGATGACTCCGGACCTGTCGAACGATCCCAAAATGGTCAATATGGATGAAATTTCAACATTTAATCTTTTGACTCTAAATGACTGTTGGATGTGAATTATGACTTTGTCAACTAGAATAAGTGTGTTTAAAGTCATTTCTGTGCCTGAAATGGGTCAAAATGGAAGCTTTTGAGTAAGCAAAACTCTGTAAAAATGGCAATTTTGGTCACTGTGAGGGTTTAAAAAGTGGTTATTCAACATGAGGCACGATCCAATTGACATTTTGAATCATTTTTGGTACAGTACAAAAAAATCAATTTTCATATGAAAAACGATGACTCCGGACCTGTCGAACGATCCCAAAATGGTCAATATGGATGAAATTTCAACATTTAATCTTTTGACTCTAAATGACTGTTGGATGTGAATTATGACTTTGTCAACTAAAATAAGTGTGTTTAAAGTCATTTCTGTGCCTGAAACGTGTCAAAATTGAAGCTTTTGAGTAAGCAAAACTCTGTAAAAATGGCGATTTTGGTCACTGTGAGGGTTTAAAAAGTGGTTATTAAACATGAGGCATGATCCAATTGACATTTTGAATCATTTTTGGTACAGTCCAAAAATCAATTTTCGGATGAAAAACGATGACTCCGGACCTGTCGAACGATCCCAAAATGGTCAATATGGATGAAATTTCAACATTTAATCTTTTGACTCTAAATGACTGTTGGATGTGAATTATGACTTTGTCAACTAAAATAAGTGTGTTTAAAGTCATTTCTGTGCCTGAAACGCGTCAAAATTGAAGCTTTTGAGTAAGCAAAACTCTGTAAAAATGGCAATTTTGGTCACTGTGAGGGTTTAAAAAGTGGTTATTCAACATGAGGCACGATCCAATTGACATTTTGAATCATTTTTGGTACAGTACAAAAAAATCAATTTTCATATAAAAAACGATGACTCCGGACCTGTCGAACGATCCCAAAATGGTCAATATGGATGAAATTTCAACATTTAATATTTTGACTCTAAATGACTGTTGGATGTGAATGATGACTTTGTCAACTAAAATAAGTGTGTTTAAAGTCATTTCTGTGCCTGAAACGGGTCAAAATTGAAGCTTTTGAGTAAGCAAAACTCTGTAAAAATGGCAATTTTGGTCACTGTGAGGGTTTAAAAAGTGGTTATTCAACATGAGGCACGATCCAATTGACATTTTGAATCATTTTTGGTACAGTCCGAAAAATCAATTTTCGGATGAAAAACGATGACTCCGGACCTGTCGAACGATCCCAAAATGGTCAATATGAATGAAATTTCAACATTTAATCTTTTGACTCTAAATGACTGTTGGATGTGAATTATGACTTTGTCAACTAGAATAAGTGTGTTTAAAGTCATTTCTGTGCCTGGAACGGGTCAAAATGGAAGCTTTTGAGTAAGCAAAACTCTATAAAAATGGCAATTTTGGTCACTGTGAGGGTTTAAAAAGTGGTTATTCAACATGAGGCACGATCCAATTGACATTTTGAATCATTTTTGGTACAGTCCAAAAAATCAATTTTTGGATGAAAAACGATGACTCCGGACCTGTCGAACGATCCCAAAATGGTCAATATGGATGAAATTTCAACATTTAATCTTTTGACTCTAAATGACTGTTGGATGTGAATTATGACTTTGTCAACTAAAATAAGTGTGTTTAAAGTCATTTCTGTGCCTGAAACGGGTCAAAATGGAAGCTTTTGAGTAAGCAAAACTCTGTAAAAATGGCAATTTTGGTCACTGTGAGGGTTTAAAAAGTGGTTATTCAACATGAGGCACGATCCAATTGACATTTTGAATCATTTTTGGTACAGTCCAAAAAATCAATTTTCAGATGAAAAACGATGACTCCGGACCTGTCGAACGATCCCAAAATGGTCAATATGGATGAAATTTCAACATTTAATCTTTTGACTCTAAATGACTGTTGGATGTGAATTATGACTTTGTCAACTAAAATAAGTGTGTTTAAAGTCATTTTTGTGCCTGAAACGGGTCAAAATGGAAGCTTTTGAGATAGCAAAACTCTGTAAAAATGGCAATTTTGGTCACTGTGAGGGTTTAAAAAGTGGTTATTCAACATGAGGCACGATCCAATTGACATTTTGAATCATTTTTGGTACAGTCCGAAAAATCTATTTTCGGATGAAAAACGATGACTCCGGACCTGTCGAACGATCCCAAAATGGTCAATATGGATGAAATTTCAACATTTAATCTTTTGACTCTAAATGACTGTTGGATGTGAATTATGACGTTGTCAACTAGAATAAGCGTGTTTAAAGTCATTTCTGTGCCTGGAACGGGTCAAAATGGAAGCTTTTGAGTAAGCAAAACTCTGTAAAAATGGCAATTTTGGTCACTGTGAGGGTTTAAAAAGTGGTTATTCAACATGAGGCACGATCCAATTGACATTTTGAATCATTTTTGGTACAGTCCGAAAAATCAATTTTCGGATGAAAAACGATGACTCCGGACCTGTCGAACGATCCCAAAATGGTCAATATGAATGAAATTTCAACATTTAATCTTTTGACTCTAAATGACTGTTGGATGTGAATTATGACTTTGTCAACTAGAATAAGTGTGTTTAAAGTCATTTCTGTGCCTGGAACGGGTCAAAATGGAAGCTTTTGAGTAAGCAAAACTCTATAAAAATGGCAATTTTGGTCACTGTGAGGGTTTAAAAAGTGGTTATTCAACATGAGGCACGATCCAATTGACATTTTGAATCATTTTTGGTACAGTCCGAAAAATCAATTTTTGGATGAAAAACGATGACTCCGGACCTGTCGAACGATCCCAAAATGGTCAATATGGATGAAATTTCAACATTTAATCTTTTGACTCTAAATGACTGTTGGATGTGAATTATGACTTTGTCAACTAAAATAAGTGTGTTTAAAGTCATTTCTGTGCCTGAAACGGGTCAAAATGGAAGCTTTTGAGTAAGCAAAACTTTGTAAAAATGGCAATTTTGGTCACTGTGAGGGTTTAAAAAGTGGTTATTCAACATGAGGCACGATCCAATTGACATTTTGAATCATTTTTGGTAGAGTCCAAAAAATCAATTTTCGGATGAAAAACGATGACTCTGGACCTGTCGAACGATCCCAAAATGGTCAATATGGATGAAATTTCAACATTTAATCTTTTGACTCTAAATGACTGTTGGATGTGAATTATGACTTTGTCAACTAAAATAAGTGTGTTTAAAGTCATTTCTGTGCCTGAAACGGGTCAAAATGGAAGCTTTTGAGATAGCAAAACTCTGTAAAAATGGCAATTTTGGTCACTGTGAGGGTTTAAAAAGTGGTTATTCAACATGAGGCACGATCCAATTGACATTTTGAATCATTTTTGGTACAGTCCAAAAAATCAATTTTCGGATGAAAAACGATGACTCCGGACCTGTCGAACGATCCCAAAATGGTCTATAATGATGACATTTTAACATTTAATCTTTTGACTCTAAATCACTGTTGGATGTGAATTATGACTTTGTCAACTAGAATAAGTGTGTTTAAAGTCATTTCTGTGCCTGAAACGGGTCAAAATGGAAGCTTTTGAGTAAGCAAAACTCTGTAAAAATGGCAATTTTGGTCACTGTGAGGGTTTAAAAAGTGGTTATCAACATGAGGCATGATCCAATTGACATTTTGAATCATTTTTGGTACAGTCCAAAAAATCAATTTTCGGATGAAAAACGATGACTCCGGACCTGTCGAACGATCCCAAAATGGTCAATATGGATGAAATTTCAACATTTAATCTTTTGACTCTAAATGACTGTTGGATGTGAATTATGACTTTGTCAACTAAAATAAGTGTGTTTAAAGTCATTTCTGTGCCTGAAACGGGTCAAAATGGAAGCTTTTGAGATAGCAAAACTCTGTAAAAATGGCAATTTTGGTCACTGTGAGGGTTTAAAAAGTGGTTATTCAACATGAGGCACGATCCAATTGACATTTTGAATCATTTTTGGTACAGTCCAAAAAATCAATTTTCGGATGAAAAACGATGACTCCGGGCCTGTCGAACGATCCCAAAATGGTCAATATGGATGAAATTTCAACATTTAATCTTTTGACTCTAAATGACTGTTGGATGTGAATTATGACTTTGTCAACTAGAATAAGTGTGTTTAAAGTCATTTCTGTGCCTGGAACGGGTCAAAATGGAAGCTTTTGAGATAGCAAAACTCTGTAAAAATGGCAATTTTGGTCACTGTGAGGGTTTAAAAAGTGGTTATTCAACATGAGGCACGATCCAATTGACATTTTGAATCATTTTTGGTACAGTACAAAAAAATCAATTTTCATATGAAAAACGATGACTCCGGACCTGTCGAACGATCCCAAAATGGTCAATATGGATGAAATTTCAACATTTAATCTTTTGACTCTAAATGACTGTTGGATGTGAATTATGACTTTGTCAACTAAAATAAGTGTGTTTAAAGTCATTTCTGTGCCTGAAACGGGTCAAAATTGAAGCTTTTGAGTAAGCAAAACTCTGTAAAAATGGCAATTTTGGTCACTGTGAGGGTTTAAAAAGTGGTTATTCAACATGAGGCACGATCCAATTGACATTTTGAATCATTTTTGGTACAGTCCGAAAAATCTATTTTCGGATGAAAAACGATGACTCCGGACCTGTCGAACGATCCCAAAATGGTCAATATGAATGAAATTTCAACATTTAATCTTTTGACTCTAAATGACTGTTGGATGTGAATTATGACTTTGTCAACTAGAATAAGTGTGTTTAAAGTCATTTCCGTGCCTGAAACGGGTCAAAATGGAAGCTTTTGAGATAGCAAAACTCTGTAAAAATGGCAATTTTGGTCACTGTGAGGGTTTAAAAAGTGGTTATTCAACATGAGGCACGATCCAATTGACAATTTGAATCATTTTTGGTACAGTACAAAAAAATCAATTTTCATATGAAAAACGATGACTCCGGACCTGTCGAACGATCCCAAAATGGTCAATATGGATGAAATTTCAACATTTAATCTTTTGACTCTAAATGACTGTTGGATGTGAATTATTACTTTGTCAACTAAAATAAGTGTGTTTAAAGTCATTTCTGTGCCTGAAACGGGTCAAAATTGAAGCTTTTGAGTAAGCAAAACTCTGTAAAAATGGCAATTTTGGTCACTGTGAGGGTTTAAAAAGTGGTTATTCAACATGAGGCACGATCCAATTGACATTTTGAATCATTTTTGGTACAGTCCGAAAAATCAATTTTCGGATGAAAAACGATGACTCCGGACCTGTCGAACGATCCCAAAATGGTCAATATGAATGAAATTTTAACATTTAATCTTTTGACTCTAAATGACTGTTGGATGTGAATTATGACTTTGTCAACTAGAATAAGTGTGTTTAAAGTCATTTCTGTGCCTGGAACGGGTCAAAATGGAAGCTTTTGAGTAAGCAAAACTCTATAAAAATGGCAATTTTGGTCACTGTGAGGGTTTAAAAAGTGGTTATTCAACATGAGGCACGATCCAATTGACATTTTGAATCATTTTTGGTACAGTCCGAAAAATCAATTTTTGGATGAAAAACGATGACTCCGGACCTGTCGAACGATCCCAAAATGGTCAATATGGATGAAATTTCAACATTTAATCTTTTGACTCTAAATGACTGTTGGATGTGAATTATGACTTTGTCAACTAAAATAAGTGTGTTTAAAGTCATTTCTGTGCCTGAAACGGGTCAAAATGGAAGCTTTTGAGATAGCAAAACTCTGTAAAAATGGCAATTTTGGTCACTGTGAGGGTTTAAAAAGTGGTTATTCAACATGAGGCACGATCCAATTGACATTTTGAATCATTTTTGGTACAGTCCGAAAAATCAATTTTCGGATGAAAAACGATGACTCCGGACCTGTCGAACGATCCCAAAATGGTCAATATGGATGAAATTTCAACATTTAATCTTTTGACTCTAAATAACTGTTGGATGTGAATTATGACTTTGTCAACTAGAATAAGTGTGTTTAAAGTCATTTCTGTGCCTGGAACGGGTCAAAATGGAAGCTTTTGAGTAAGCAAAACTCTGTAAAAATGGCAATTTTGGTCACTGTGAGGGTTTAAAAAGTGGTTATTCAACATGAGGCACGATCCAATTGACATTTTGAATCATTTTTGGTACAGTCCAAAAAATCAATTTTCGGATGAAAAACGATGACTCCGGACCTGTCGAACGATCCCAAAATGGTCAATATGGATGAAATTTCAACATTTAATCTTTTGACTCTAAATGACTGTTGGATGTGAATTATGACTTTGTCAACTAGAATAAGTGTGTTTAAAGTCATTTCTGTGCCTGAAATGGGTCAAAATGGAAGCTTTTGAGTAAGCAAAACTCTGTAAAAATGGCAATTTTGGTCACTGTGAGGGTTTAAAAAGTGGTTATTCAACATGAGGCACGATCCAATTGACATTTTGAATCATTTTTGGTACAGTACAAAAAAATCAATTTTCATATGAAAAACGATGACTCCGGACCTGTCGAACGATCCCAAAATGGTCAATATGGATGAAATTTCAACATTTAATCTTTTGACTCTAAATGACTGTTGGATGTGAATTATGACTTTGTCAACTAAAATAAGTGTGTTTAAAGTCATTTCTGTGCCTGAAACGCGTCAAAATTGAAGCTTTTGAGTAAGCAAAACTCTGTAAAAATGGCGATTTTGGTCACTGTGAGGGTTTAAAAAGTGGTTATTAAACATGAGGCATGATCCAATTGACATTTTGAATCATTTTTGGTACAGTCCAAAAATCAATTTTCGGATGAAAAACGATGACTCCGGACCTGTCGAACGATCCCAAAATGGTCAATATGGATGAAATTTCAACATTTAATCTTTTGACTCTAAATGACTGTTGGATGTGAATTATGACTTTGTCAACTAAAATAAGTGTGTTTAAAGTCATTTCTGTGCCTGAAACGCGTCAAAATTGAAGCTTTTGAGTAAGCAAAACTCTGTAAAAATGGCAATTTTGGTCACTGTGAGGGTTTAAAAAGTGGTTATTCAACATGAGGCACGATCCAATTGACATTTTGAATCATTTTTGGTACAGTACAAAAAAATCAATTTTCATATAAAAAACGATGACTCCGGACCTGTCGAACGATCCCAAAATGGTCAATATGGATGAAATTTCAACATTTAATATTTTGACTCTAAATGACTGTTGGATGTGAATGATGACTTTGTCAACTAAAATAAGTGTGTTTAAAGTCATTTCTGTGCCTGAAACGGGTCAAAATTGAAGCTTTTGAGTAAGCAAAACTCTGTAAAAATGGCAATTTTGGTCACTGTGAGGGTTTAAAAAGTGGTTATTCAACATGAGGCACGATCCAATTGACATTTTGAATCATTTTTGGTACAGTCCGAAAAATCAATTTTCGGATGAAAAACGATGACTCCGGACCTGTCGAACGATCCCAAAATGGTCAATATGAATGAAATTTCAACATTTAATCTTTTGACTCTAAATGACTGTTGGATGTGAATTATGACTTTGTCAACTAGAATAAGTGTGTTTAAAGTCATTTCTGTGCCTGGAACGGGTCAAAATGGAAGCTTTTGAGTAAGCAAAACTCTATAAAAATGGCAATTTTGGTCACTGTGAGGGTTTAAAAAGTGGTTATTCAACATGAGGCACGATCCAATTGACATTTTGAATCATTTTTGGTACAGTCCGAAAAATCAATTTTTGGATGAAAAACGATGACTCCGGACCTGTCGAACGATCCCAAAATGGTCAATATGGATGAAATTTCAACATTTAATCTTTTGACTCTAAATGACTGTTGGATGTGAATTATGACTTTGTCAACTAAAATAAGTGTGTTTAAAGTCATTTCTGTGCCTGAAACGGGTCAAAATGGAAGCTTTTGAGTAAGCAAAACTCTGTAAAAATGGCAATTTTGGTCACTGTGAGGGTTTAAAAAGTGGTTATTCAACATGAGGCACGATCCAATTGACATTTTGAATCATTTTTGGTACAGTCCAAAAAATCAATTTTCGGATGAAAAACGATGACTCCGGACCTGTCGAACGATCCCAAAATGGTCAATATGGATGAAATTTCAACATTTAATCTTTTGACTCTAAATGACTGTTGGATGTGAATTATGACTTTGTCAACTAAAATAAGTGTGTTTAAAGTCATTTTTGTGCCTGAAACGGGTCAAAATGGAAGCTTTTGAGATAGCAAAACTCTGTAAAAATGGCAATTTTGGTCACTGTGAGGGTTTAAAAAGTGGTTATTCAACATGAGGCACGATCCAATTGACATTTTGAATCATTTTTGGTACAGTCCGAAAAATCTATTTTCGGATGAAAAACGATGACTCCGGACCTGTCGAACGATCCCAAAATGGTCAATATGGATGAAATTTCAACATTTAATCTTTTGACTCTAAATGACTGTTGGATGTGAATTATGACGTTGTCAACTAGAATAAGCGTGTTTAAAGTCATTTCTGTGCCTGGAACGGGTCAAAATGGAAGCTTTTGAGTAAGCAAAACTCTGTAAAAATGGCAATTTTGGTCACTGTGAGGGTTTAAAAAGTGGTTATTCAACATGAGGCACGATCCAATTGACATTTTGAATCATTTTTGGTACAGTCCGAAAAATCAATTTTCGGATGAAAAACGATGACTCCGGACCTGTCGAACGATCCCAAAATGGTCAATATGAATGAAATTTCAACATTTAATCTTTTGACTCTAAATGACTGTTGGATGTGAATTATGACTTTGTCAACTAGAATAAGTGTGTTTAAAGTCATTTCTGTGCCTGGAACGGGTCAAAATGGAAGCTTTTGAGTAAGCAAAACTCTATAAAAATGGCAATTTTGGTCACTGTGAGGGTTTAAAAAGTGGTTATTCAACATGAGGCACGATCCAATTGACATTTTGAATCATTTTTGGTACAGTCCGAAAAATCAATTTTTGGATGAAAAACGATGACTCCGGACCTGTCGAACGATCCCAAAATGGTCAATATGGATGAAATTTCAACATTTAATCTTTTGACTCTAAATGACTGTTGGATGTGAATTATGACTTTGTCAACTAAAATAAGTGTGTTTAAAGTCATTTCTGTGCCTGAAACGGGTCAAAATGGAAGCTTTTGAGTAAGCAAAACTTTGTAAAAATGGCAATTTTGGTCACTGTGAGGGTTTAAAAAGTGGTTATTCAACATGAGGCACGATCCAATTGACATTTTGAATCATTTTTGGTAGAGTCCAAAAAATCAATTTTCGGATGAAAAACGATGACTCTGGACCTGTCGAACGATCCCAAAATGGTCAATATGGATGAAATTTCAACATTTAATCTTTTGACTCTAAATGACTGTTGGATGTGAATTATGACTTTGTCAACTAAAATAAGTGTGTTTAAAGTCATTTCTGTGCCTGAAACGGGTCAAAATGGAAGCTTTTGAGATAGCAAAACTCTGTAAAAATGGCAATTTTGGTCACTGTGAGGGTTTAAAAAGTGGTTATTCAACATGAGGCACGATCCAATTGACATTTTGAATCATTTTTGGTACAGTCCAAAAAATCAATTTTCGGATGAAAAACGATGACTCCGGACCTGTCGAACGATCCCAAAATGGTCTATAATGATGACATTTTAACATTTAATCTTTTGACTCTAAATCACTGTTGGATGTGAATTATGACTTTGTCAACTAGAATAAGTGTGTTTAAAGTCATTTCTGTGCCTGAAACGGGTCAAAATGGAAGCTTTTGAGTAAGCAAAACTCTGTAAAAATGGCAATTTTGGTCACTGTGAGGGTTTAAAAAGTGGTTATCAACATGAGGCATGATCCAATTGACATTTTGAATCATTTTTGGTACAGTCCAAAAAATCAATTTTCGGATGAAAAACGATGACTCCGGACCTGTCGAACGATCCCAAAATGGTCAATATGGATGAAATTTCAACATTTAATCTTTTGACTCTAAATGACTGTTGGATGTGAATTATGACTTTGTCAACTAAAATAAGTGTGTTTAAAGTCATTTTTGTGCCTGAAACGGGTCAAAATGGAAGCTTTTGAGATAGCAAAACTCTGTAAAAATGGCAATTTTGGTCACTGTGAGGGTTTAAAAAGTGGTTATTTTACATGAGGCACGATCCAATTGACATTTTGAATCATTTTTGGTACAGTCCGAAAAATCTATTTTCGGATGAAAAACGATGACTCCGGACCTGTCGAACGATCCCAAAATGGTCAATATGGATGAAATTTCAACATTTAATCTTTTGACTCTAAATGACTGTTGGATGTGAATTATGACGTTGTCAACTAGAATAAGCGTGTTTAAAGTCATTTCTGTGCCTGGAACGGGTCAAAATGGAAGCTTTTGAGTAAGCAAAACTCTGTAAAAATGGCAATTTTGGTCACTGTGAGGGTTTAAAAAGTGGTTATTCAACATGAGGCACGATCCAATTGACATTTTGAATCATTTTTGGTACAGTCCGAAAAATCAATTTTCGGATGAAAAACGATGACTCCGGACCTGTCGAACGATCCCAAAATGGTCAATATGAATGAAATTTCAACATTTAATCTTTTGACTCTAAATGACTGTTGGATGTGAATTATGACTTTGTCAACTAGAATAAGTGTGTTTAAAGTCATTTCTGTGCCTGGAACGGGTCAAAATGGAAGCTTTTGAGTAAGCAAAACTCTATAAAAATGGCAATTTTGGTCACTGTGAGGGTTTAAAAAGTGGTTATTCAACATGAGGCACGATCCAATTGACATTTTGAATCATTTTTGGTACAGTCCGAAAAATCAATTTTTGGATGAAAAACGATGACTCCGGACCTGTCGAACGATCCCAAAATGGTCAATATGGATGAAATTTCAACATTTAATCGACTCTAAATGACTGTTGGATGTGAATTATGACTTTGTCAACTAGAATAAGTGTGTTTAAAGTCATTTCCGTGCCTGAAACAGGTCAAAATGGAAGCTTTTGAGAAATCAAACCTCTGTAAAAATGGCAATTTTGGTCACTGTGAGGGTTTAAAAAGTGGTTATTCAACATGAGGCACGATCCAATTGACATTTTGAATCATTTTTGGTACAGTCCGAAAAATCATTTTTCGGATGAAAAACGATGACTCCGGACCTGTCGAACGATCCCAAAATGGTCAATATGAATGAAATTTCAACATTTAATCTTTTGACTCTAAATGACTGTTGGATGTGAATTATGACTTTGTCAACTAGAATAAGTGTGTTTAAAGTCATTTCTGTGCCTGGAACGGGTCAAATGGAAGCTTTTGAGTAAGCAAAACTCTATAAAAATGGCAATTTTGGTCACTGTGAGGGTTTAAAAAGTGGTTATTCAACATGAGGCACGATCCAATTGACATTTTGAATCATTTTTGGTACAGTCCGAAAAATCAATTTTTGGATGAAAAACGATGACTCCGGACCTGTCGAACGATCCCAAAATGGTCAATATGGATGAAATTTCAACATTTAATCTTTTGACTCTAAATGACTGTTGGATGTGAATTATGACTTTGTCAACTAAAATAAGTGTGTTTAAAGTCATTTCTGTGCCTGAAACGGGTCAAAATGGAAGCTTTTGAGTAAGCAAAACTCTGTAAAAATGGCAATTTTGGTCACTGTGAGGGTTTAAAAAGTGGTTATTAAACATGAGGCATGATCCAATTGACATTTTGAATCATTTTTGGTACAGTCCAAAAATCAATTTTCGGATGAAAAACGATGACTCCGGACCTGTCGAACGATCCCAAAATGGTCAATATGGATGAAATTTCAACATTTAATCTTTTGACTCTAAATGACTGTTGGATGTGAATTATGACTTTGTCAACTAGAATAAGTGTGTTTAAAGTCATTTCCGTGCCTGAAACGGGTCAAAATGGAAGCTTTTGAGAAAGCAAACCTCTGTAAAAATGGCAATTTTGGTCACTGTGAGGGTTTAAAAAGTGGTTATTCAACATGAGGCACGATCCAATTGACATTTTGAATCATTTTTGGTACAGTCCGAAAAATCAATTTTCGGATGAAAAACGATGACTCCGGACCTGTCGAACGATCCCAAAATGGTCAATATGAATGAAATTTCAACATTTAATCTTTTGACTCTAAATGACTGTTGGGTGTGAATTATGACTTTGTCAACTAGAATAAGTGTGTTTAAAGTCATTTCTGTGCCTGAAACGGGTCAAAATGGAAGCTTTTGAGTAAGCAAAACTCTGTAAAAATGGCAATTTTGGTCACTGTGAGGGTTTAAAAAGTGGTTATTCAACATGAGGCACGATCCAATTGACATTTTGAATCATTTTTGGTACAGTCCAAAAAATCAATTTTCGGATGAAAAACGATGACTCCGGACCTGTCGAACGATCCCAAAATGGTCAATATGGATGAAATTTCAACATTTAATCTTTTGACTCTAAATGACTGTTGGATGTGAATTATGACTTTGTCAACTAAAATAAGTGTGTTTAAAGTCATTTCTGTGCCTGAAACGGGTCAAAATGGAAGCTTTTGAGTAAGCAAAACTCTGTAAAAATGGCAATTTTGGTCACTGTGAGGGTTTAAAAAGTGGTTATTCAACATGAGGCACGATCCAATTGACATTTTGAATCATTTTTGGTACAGTCCAAAAAATCAATTTTCGGATGAAAAACGATGACTCTGGACCTGTCGAACGATCCCAAAATGGTCAATATGGATGAAATTTCAACATTTAATCTTTTGACTCTAAATGACTGTTGGATGTGAATTATGACTTTGTCAACTAGAATAAGTGTGTTTAAAGTCATTTCTGTGCCTGGAACGGGTCAAAATGGAAGCTTTTGAGTAAGCAAAACTCTGTAAAAAGGGCAATTTTGGTCACTGTGAGGGTTTAAAAAGTGGTTATTCAACATGAGGCACGATCCAATTGACATTTTGAATCATTTTTGGTACAGTCCAAAAAATCAATTTTCGGATGAAAAACGATGACTCCGGACCTGTCGAACGATCCCAAAATGGTCAATATGGATGAAATTTCAACATTTAATCTTTTGACTCTAAATGACTGTTGGATGTGAATTATGACTTTGTCAACTAGAATAAGTGCGTTTAAAGTCATTTCCGTGCCTGAAACGGGTCAAAATGGAAGCTTTTGAGATAGCAAAACTCTGTAAAAATGGCAATTTTGGTCACTGTGAGGGTTTAAAAAGTGGTTATTCAACATGAGGCACGATCCAATTGACATTTTGAATCATTTTTGGTACAGTACAAAAAAATCAATTTTCATATGAAAAACGATGACTCCGGACCTGTCGAACGATCCCAAAATGGTCAATATGGATGAAATTTCAACATTTAATCTTTTGACTCTAAATGACTGTTGGATGTGAATTATGACTTTGTCAACTAGAATAAGTGTGTTTAAAGTCATTTCCGTGCCTGAAACAGGTCAAAATGGAAGCTTTTGAGAAATCAAACCTCTGTAAAAATGGCAATTTTGGTCACTGTGAGGGTTTAAAAAGTGGTTATTCAACATGAGGCACGATCCAATTGACATTTTGAATCATTTTTGGTACAGTCCGAAAAATCAATTTTTGGATGAAAAACGATGACTCCGGACCTGTCGAACGATCCCAAAATGGTCAATATGGATGAAATTTCAACATTTAATCTTTTGACTCTAAATGACTGTTGGATGTGAATTATGACTTTGTCAACTAAAATAAGTGTGTTTAAATTCATTTCAGTGCCTGAAACGGGTCAAAATGGAAGCTTTTGAGTAAGCAAAACTCTGTAAAAATGGCAATTTTGGTCACTGTGAGGGTTTAAAAAGTGGTTATTCAACATGAGGCACGATCCAATTGACATTTTGAATCATTTTTGGTACAGTCCAAAAAATCAATTTTCGGATGAAAAACGATGACTCCGGACCTGTCGAACGATCCCAAAATGGTCAATATGGATGAAATTTCAACATTTAATCTTTTGACTCTAAATGACTGTTGGATGTGAATTATGACTTTGTCAACTAGAATAAGTGCGTTTAAAGTCATTTCCGTGCCTGAAACGGGTCAAAATGGAAGCTTTTGAGATAGCAAAACTCTGTAAAAATGGCAATTTTGGTCACTGTGAGGGTTTAAAAAGTGGTTATTCAACATGAGGCACGATCCAATTGACATTTTGAATCATTTTTGGTACAGTACAAAAAAATCAATTTTCATATGAAAAACGATGACTCCGGACCTGTCGAACGATCCCAAAATGGTCAATATGGATGAAATTTCAACATTTAATCTTTTGACTCTAAATGACTGTTGGATGTGAATTATGACTTTGTCAACTAGAATAAGTGTGTTTAAAGTCATTTCTGTGCCTGGAACGGGTCAAAATGGAAGCTTTTGAGTAAGCAAAACTCTATAAAAATGGCAATTTTGATCACTGTGAGGGTTTAAAAAGTGGTTATTCAACATGAGGCACGATCCAATTGACATTTTGAATCATTTTTGGTACAGTCCGAAAAATCAATTTTTGGATGAAAAACGATGACTCCGGACCTGTCGAACGATCCCAAAATGGTCAATATGGATGAAATTTCAACATTTAATCTTTTGACTCTAAATGACTGTTGGATGTGAATTATGACTTTGTCAACTAAAATAAGTGTGTTTAAAGTCATTTCTGTGCCTGAAACGGGTCAAAATGGAAGCTTTTGAGTAAGCAAAACTCTGTAAAAATGGCAATTTTGGTCACTGTGAGGGTTTAAAAAGTGGTTATTCAACATGAGGCACGATCCAATTGACATTTTGAATCATTTTTGGTACAGTCCAAAAAATCAATTTTCGGATGAAAAACGATGACTCTGGACCTGTCGAACGATCCCAAAATGGTCAATATGGATGAAATTTCAACATTTAATCTTTTGACTCTAAATGACTGTTGGATGTGAATTATGACTTTGTCAACTAAAATAAGTGTGTTTAAAGTCATTTCTGTGCCTGAAACGGGTCAAAATGGAAGCTTTTGAGATAGCAAAACTCTGTAAAAATGGCAATTTTGGTCACTGTGAGGGTTTAAAAAGTGGTTATTTAACATGAGGCACGATCCAATTGACATTTTGAATCATTTTTGGTACAGTCCAAAAAAATCAATTTTCGGATGAAAAACGATGACTCCGGACCTGTCGAACGATCCCAAAATGGTCTATAATGATGACATTTTAACATTTAATCTTTTGACTCTAAATCACTGTTGGATGTGAATTATAACTTTGTCAACTAGAATAAGTGTGTTTAAAGTCATTTCTGTGCCTGAAACGGGTCAAAATGGAAGCTTTTAAGTAAGCAAAACTCTGTAAAAATGGCAATTTTGGTCACTGTGAGGGTTTAAAAAGTGGTTATCAACATGAGGCATGATCCAATTGACATTTTGAATCATTTTTGGTACAGTCCAAAAAATCAATTTTCGGATGAAAAACGATGACTCCGGACCTGTCGAACGATCCCAAAATGGTCAATATGGATGAAATTTCAACATTTAATCTTTTGACTCTAAATGACTGTTGGATGTGAATTATGACTTTGTCAACTAGAATAAGTGTGTTTAAAGTCATTTCTGTGCCTGGAACGGGTCAAAATGGAAGCTTTTGAGATAGCAAAACTCTGTAAAAATGGCAATTTTGGTCACTGTGAGGGTTTAAAAAGTGGTTATTCAACATGAGGCACGATCCAATGGACATTTTGAATCATTTTTGGTACAGTCCGAAAAATCAATTTTCGGATGAAAAACGATGACTCCGGACCTGTCGAACGATCCCAAAATGGTCAATATGGATGAAATTTTAACATTTAATCTTTTGATTCTAAATGACTGTTGGATGTGAATTATTACTTTGTCAACTAGAATAAGTGTGTTTAAAGTCATTTCTGTGCCTGGAACGGGTCAAAATGGAAGCTTTTGAGATAGCAAAACTCTGTAAAAATGGCAATTTTGGTCACTGTGAGGGTTTAAAAAGTGGTTATTCAACATGAGGCACGATCCAATTGACATTTTGAATCATTTTTGGTACAGTACAAAAAAATCAATTTTCATATGAAAAACGATGACTCTGGACCTGTCGAACGATCCCAAAATGGGCAATATGGATGAAATTTCAACATTTAATCTTTTGACTCTAAATAACTGTTGGATGTGAATTATGACTTTTTCAACTAAAATAAGTGTGTTTAAAGTCATTTCTGTGCCTGAAACGGGTCAAAATTGAAGCTTTTGAGTAAGCAAAACTCTGTAAAAATGGCAATTTTGGTCACTGTGAGGGTTTAAAAAGTGGTTATTAAACATGAGGCATGATCCAATTGACATTTTGAATCATTTTTGGTACAGTCCAAAAATCAATTTTCGGATGAAAAACGATGACTCCGGACCTGTCGAACGATCCCAAAATGGTCAATATGGATGAAATTTCAACATTTAATCTTTTGACTCTAAATGACTGTTGGATGTGAATTATGACTTTGTCAACTAGAATAAGTGTGTTTAAAGTCATTTCCGTGCCTGAAACAGGTCAAAATGGAAGCTTTTGAGAAAGCAAACCTCTGTAAAAATGGCAATTTTGGTCACTGTGAGGGTTTAAAAAGTGGTTATTTAACATGAGGCACGATCCAATTGACATTTTGAATCATTTTTGGTACAGTCCAAAAAAATCAATTTTCGGATGAAAAACGATGACTCCGGACCTGTCGAACGATCCCAAAATGGTCTATAATGATGACATTTTAACATTTAATCTTTTGACTCTAAATCACTGTTGGATGTGAATTATAACTTTGTCAACTAGAATAAGTGTGTTTAAAGTCATTTCTGTGCCTGAAACGGGTCAAAATGGAAGCTTTTAAGTAAGCAAAACTCTGTAAAAATGGCAATTTTGGTCACTGTGAGGGTTTAAAAAGTGGTTATCAACATGAGGCATGATCCAATTGACATTTTGAATCATTTTTGGTACAGTCCAAAAAATCAATTTTCGGATGAAAAACGATGACTCCGGACCTGTCGAACGATCCCAAAATGGTCAATATGGATGAAATTTCAACATTTAATCTTTTGACTCTAAATGACTGTTGGATGTGAATTATGACTTTGTCAACTAGAATAAGTGTGTTTAAAGTCATTTCTGTGCCTGGAACGGGTCAAAATGGAAGCTTTTGAGATAGCAAAACTCTGTAAAAATGGCAATTTTGGTCACTGTGAGGGTTTAAAAAGTGGTTATTCAACATGAGGCACGATCCAATGGACATTTTGAATCATTTTTGGTACAGTCCGAAAAATCAATTTTCGGATGAAAAACGATGACTCCGGACCTGTCGAACGATCCCAAAATGGTCAATATGGATGAAATTTTAACATTTAATCTTTTGATTCTAAATGACTGTTGGATGTGAATTATTACTTTGTCAACTAGAATAAGTGTGTTTAAAGTCATTTCTGTGCCTGGAACGGGTCAAAATGGAAGCTTTTGAGTAAGCAAAACTCTGTAAAAATGGCAATTTTGGTCACTGTGAGGGTTTAAAAAGTGGTTATTCAACATGAGGCACGATCCAATTGACATTTTGAATCATTTTTGGTACAGTCCAAAAAATCAATTTTCGGATGAAAAACGATGACTCCGGACCTGTCGAACGATCCCAAAATGGTCAATATGGATGAAATTTCAACATTTAATCTTTTGACTCTAAATGACTGTTGGATGTGAATTATGACTTTGTCAACTAGAATAAGTGTGTTTAAAGTCATTTCCGTGCCTGAAACGGGTCAAAATGGAAGCTTTTGAGATAGCAAAACTCTGTAAAAATGGCAATTTTGGTCACTGTGAGGGTTTAAAAAGTGGTTATTCAACATGAGGCACGATCCAATTGACATTTTGAATCATTTTTGGTACAGTACAAAAAAATCAATTTTCATATGAAAAACGATGACTCTGGACCTGTCGAACGATCCCAAAATGGTCAATATGGATGAAATTTCAACATTTAATCTTTTGACTCTAAATAACTGTTGGATGTGAATTATGACTTTTTCAACTAAAATAAGTGTGTTTAAAGTCATTTCTGTGCCTGAAACGGGTCAAAATTGAAGCTTTTGAGTAAGCAAAACTCTGTAAAAATGGCAATTTTGGTCACTGTGAGGGTTTAAAAAGTGGTTATTAAACATGAGGCATGATCCAATTGACATTTTGAATCATTTTTGGTACAGTCCAAAAATCAATTTTCGGATGAAAAACGATGACTCCGGACCTGTCGAACGATCCCAAAATGGTCAATATGGATGAAATTTCAACATTTAATCTTTTGACTCTAAATGACTGTTGGATGTGAATTATGACTTTGTCAACTAGAATAAGTGTGTTTAAAGTCATTTCCGTGCCTGAAACAGGTCAAAATGGAAGCTTTTGAGAAAGCAAACCTCTGTAAAAATGGCAATTTTGGTCACTGTGAGGGTTTAAAAAGTGGTTATTCAACATGAGGCACGATCCAATTGACATTTTGAATCATTTTTGGTACAGTCCGAAAAATCAATTTTTGGATGAAAAACGATGACTCCGGACCTGTCGAACGATCCCAAAATGGTCAATATGGATGAAATTTCAACATTTAATCTTTTGACTCTAAATGACTGTTGGATGTGAATTATGACTTTGTCAACTAAAATAAGTGTGTTTAAAGTCATTTCTGTGCCTGAAACGGGTCAAAATGGAAGCTTTTGAGTAAGCAAAACTCTGTAAAAATGGCAATTTTGGTCACTGTGAGGGTTTAAAAAGTGGTTATTCAACATGAGGCACGATCCAATTGACATTTTGAATCATTTTTGGTACAGTCCAAAAAATCAATTTTCGGATGAAAAACGATGACTCTGGACCTGTCGAACGATCCCAAAATGGTCAATATGGATGAAATTTCAACATTTAATCTTTTGACTCTAAATGACTGTTGGATGTGAATTATGACTTTGTCAACTAAAATAAGTGTGTTTAAAGTCATTTCTGTGCCTGAAACGGGTCAAAATGGAAGCTTTTGAGATAGCAAAACTCTGTAAAAATGGCAATTTTGGTCACTGTGAGGGTTTAAAAAGTGGTTATTCAACATGAGGCACGATCCAATTGACATTTTGAATCATTTTTGGTACAGTCCAAAAAATCAATTTTCGGATGAAAAACGATGACTCCGGACCTGTCGAACGATCCCAAAATGGTCAATATGGATGAAATTTCAACATTTAATCTTTTGACTCTAAATGACTGTTGGATGTGAATTATGACTTTGTCAACTAAAATAAGTGTGTTTAAAGTCATTTCTGTGCCTGAAACGGGTCAAAATGGAAGCTTTTGAGATAGCAAAACTCTGTAAAAATGGCAATTTTGGTCACTGTGAGGGTTTAAAAAGTGGTTATTCAACATGAGGCACGATCCAATTGACATTTTGAATCATTTTTGGTACAGTCCAAAAAATCAATTTTCGGATGAAAAACTATGACTCCGGACCTGTCGAACGATCCCAAAATGGTCAATATGGATGAAATTTCAACATTTAATCTTTTGACTCTAAATGACTGTTGGATGTGAATTATGACTTTGTCAACTAGAATAAGTGTGTTTAAAGTCATTTCTGTGCCTGGAACGGGTCAAAATGGAAGCTTTTGAGATAGCAAAACTCTGTAAAAATGGCAATTTTGGTCACTGTGAGGGTTTAAAAAGTGGTTATTCAACATGAGGCACGATCCAATGGACATTTTGAATCATTTTTGGTACAGTCCGAAAAATCAATTTTCGGATGAAAAACGATGACTCCGGACCTGTCGAACGATCCCAAAATGGTCAATATGGATGAAATTTTAACATTTAATCTTTTGACTCTAAATGACTGTTGGATGTGAATTATGACTTTGTCAACTAAAATAAGTGTGTTTAAAGTCATTTCTGTGCCTGAAACGGGTCAAAATTGAAGCTTTTGAGTAAGCAAAACTCTGTAAAAATGGCAATTTTGGTCACTGTGAGGGTTTAAAAAGTGGTTATTAAACATGAGGCATGATCCAATTGACATTTTGAATCATTTTTGGTACAGTCCAAAAATCAATTTTCGGATGAAAAACGATGACTCCGGACCTGTCGAACGATCCCAAAATGGTCAATATGGATGAAATTTCAACATTTAATCTTTTGACTCTAAATGACTGTTGGGTGTGAATTATGACTTTGTCAACTAGAATAAGTGTGTTTAAAGTCATTTCCGTGCCTGAAACAGGTCAAAATGGAAGCTTTTGAGAAAGCAAACCTCTGTAAAAATGGCAATTTTGGTCACTGTGAGGGTTTAAAAAGTGGTTATTCAACATGAGGCACGATCCAATTGACATTTTGAATCATTTTTGGTACAGTCCGAAAAATCAATTTTTGGATGAAAAACGATGACTCCGGACCTGTCGAACGATCCCAAAATGGTCAATATGGATGAAATTTCAACATTTAATCTTTTGACTCTAAATGACTGTTGGATGTGAATTATGACTTTGTCAACTAAAATAAGTGTGTTTAAAGTCATTTCTGTGCCTGAAACGGGTCAAAATGGAAGCTTTTGAGTAAGCAAAACTCTGTAAAAATGGCAATTTTGGTCACTGTGAGGGTTTAAAAAGTGGTTATTCAACATGAGGCACGATCCAATTGACATTTTGAATCATTTTTGGTACAGTCCAAAAAATCAATTTTCGGATGAAAAACGATGACTCTGGACCTGTCGAACGATCCCAAAATGGTCAATATGGATGAAATTTCAACATTTAATCTTTTGACTCTAAATGACTGTTGGATGTGAATTATGACTTTGTCAACTAAAATAAGTGTGTTTAAAGTCATTTCTGTGCCTGAAACGGGTCAAAATGGAAGCTTTTGAGATAGCAAAACTCTGTAAAAATGGCAATTTTGGTCACTGTGAGGGTTTAAAAAGTGGTTATTCAACATGAGGCACGATCCAATGGACATTTTGAATCATTTTTGGTACAGTCCGAAAAATCAATTTTCGGATGAAAAACGATGACTCTGGACCTGTCGAACGATCCCAAAATGGTCAATATGGATGAAATTTCAACATTTAATCTTTTGACTCTAAATGACTGTTGGATGTGAATTATGACTTTGTCAACTAGAATAAGTGTGTTTAAAGTCATTTCTGTGCCTGGAACGGGTCAAAATGGAAGCTTTTGAGTAAGCAAAACTCTGTAAAAAGGGCAATTTTGGTCACTGTGAGGGTTTAAAAAGTGGTTATTCAACATGAGGCACGATCCAATTGACATTTTGAATCATTTTTGGTACAGTCCAAAAAATCAATTTTCGGATGAAAAACGATGACTCCGGACCTGTCGAACGATCCCAAAATGGTCAATATGGATGAAATTTCAACATTTAATCTTTTGACTCTAAATGACTGTTGGATGTGAATTATGACTTTGCCAACTAGAATAAGTGCGTTTAAAGTCATTTCCGTGCCTGAAACGGGTCAAAATGGAAGCTTTTGAGATAGCAAAACTCTGTAAAAATGGCAATTTTGGTCACTGTGAGGGTTTAAAAAGTGGTTATTCAACATGAGGCACGATCCAATGGACATTTTGAATCATTTTTGGTACAGTCCGAAAAATCAATTTTCGGATGAAAAACGATGACTCCGGACCTGTCGAACGATCCCAAAATGGTCAATATGGATGAAATTTTAACATTTAATCTTTTGACTCTAAATGACTGTTGGATGTGAATTATTACTTTGTCAACTAGAATAAGTGTGTTTAAAGTCATTTCTGTGCCTGGAACGGGTCAAAATGGAAGCTTTTGAGTAAGCAAAACTCTGTAAAAATGGCAATTTTGGTCACTGTGAGGGTTTAAAAAGTGGTTATTCAACATGAGGCACGATCCAATTGACATTTTGAATCATTTTTGGTACAGTCCAAAAAATCAATTTTCGGATGAAAAACGATGACTCCGGACCTGTCGAACGATCCCAAAATGGTCAATATGGATGAAATTTCAACATTTAATCTTTTGACTCTAAATGACTGTTGGATGTGAATTATGACTTTGTCAACTAGAATAAGCGTGTTTAAAGTCATTTCTGTGCCTGGAACGGGTCAAAATGGAAGCTTTTGAGATAGCAAAACTCTGTAAAAATGGCAATTTTGGTCACTGTGAGGGTTTAAAAAGTGGTTATTCAACATGAGGCACGATCCAATGGACATTTTGAATCATTTTTGGTACAGTCCGAAAAATCAATTTTCGGATGAAAAACGATGACTCCGGACCTGTCGAACGATCCCAAAATGGTCAATATGGATGAAATTTTAACATTTAATCTTTTGACTCTAAATGACTGTTGGATGTGAATTATTACTTTGTCAACTAGAATAAGTGTGTTTAAAGTCATTTCTGTGCCTGGAACGGGTCAAAATGGAAGCTTTTGAGTAAGCAAAACTCTGTAAAAATGGCAATTTTGGTCACTGTGAGGGTTTAAAAAGTGGTTATTCAACATGAGGCACGATCCAATTGACATTTTGAATCATTTTTGGTACAGTCCAAAAAATCAATTTTCGGATGAAAAACGATGACTCCGGACCTGTCGAACGATCCCAAAATGGTCAATATGGATGAAATTTCAACATTTAATCTTTTGACTCTAAATGACTGTTGGATGTGAATTATGACTTTGTCAACTAGAATAAGTGTGTTTAAAGTCATTTCCGTGCCTGAAACGGGTCAAAATGGAAGCTTTTGAGATAGCAAAACTCTGTAAAAATGGCAATTTTGGTCACTGTGAGGGTTTAAAAAGTGGTTATTCAACATGAGGCACGATCCAATTGACATTTTGAATCATTTTTGGTACAGTACAAAAAAATCAATTTTCATATGAAAAACGATGACTCCGGACCTGTCGAACGATCCCAAAATGGTCAATATGGATGAAATTTCAACATTTAATCTTTTGACTCTAAATAACTGTTGGATGTGAATTATGACTTTGTCAACTAAAATAAGTGTGTTTAAAGTCATTTCTGTGCCTGAAACGGGTCAAAATTGAAGCTTTTGAGTAAGCAAAACTCTGTAAAAATGGCAATTTTGGTCACTGTGAGGGTTTAAAAAGTGGTTATTAAACATGAGGCATGATCCAATTGACATTTTGAATCATTTTTGGTACAGTCCAAAAATCAATTTTCGGATGAAAAACGATGACTCCGGACCTGTCGAACGATCCCAAAATGGTCAATATGGATGAAATTTCAACATTTAATCTTTTGACTAAATGACTGTTGGATGTGAATTATGACTTTGTCAACTAGAATAAGTGTGTTTAAAGTCATTTCCGTGCCTGAAACGGGTCAAAATGGAAGCTTTTGAGAAAGCAAACCTCTGTAAAAATGGCAATTTTGGTCACTGTGAGGGTTTAAAAAGTGGTTATTCAACATGAGGCACGATCCAATTGACATTTTGAATCATTTTTGGTACAGTCCGAAAAATCAATTTTCGGATGAAAAACGATGACTCCGGACCTGTCGAACGATCCCAAAATGGTCAATATGAATGAAATTTCAACATTTAATCTTTTGACTCTAAATGACTGTTGGGTGTGAATTATGACTTTGTCAACTGTGTTTAAAGTCATTTCTGTGCCTGAAACGGGTCAAAATGGAAGCTTTTGAGTAAGCAAAACTCTGTAAAAATGGCAATTTTGGTCACTGTGAGGGTTTAAAAAGTGGTTATTCAACATGAGGCACGATCCAATTGACATTTTGAATCATTTTTGGTACAGTCCAAAAAATCAATTTTCGGATGAAAAACGATGACTCCGGACCTGTCGAACGATCCCAAAATGGTCAATATGGATGAAATTTCAACATTTAATCTTTTGACTCTAAATGACTGTTGGATGTGAATTATGACTTTGCCAACTAAAATAAGTGTGTTTAAAGTCATTTCTGTGCCTGAAACGGGTCAAAATGGAAGCTTTTGAGTAAGCAAAACTCTGTAAAAATGGCAATTTTGGTCACTGTGAGGGTTTAAAAAGTGGTTATTCAACATGAGGCACGATCCAATTGACATTTTGAATCATTTTTGGTACAGTCCAAAAAATCAATTTTCGGATGAAAAACGATGACTCTGGACCTGTCGAACGATCCCAAAATGGTCAATATGGATGAAATTTCAACATTTAATCTTTTGACTCTAAATGACTGTTGGATGTGAATTATGACTTTGTCAACTAGAATAAGTGTGTTTAAAGTCATTTCTGTGCCTGGAACGGGTCAAAATGGAAGCTTTTGAGTAAGCAAAACTCTGTAAAAAGGGCAATTTTGGTCACTGTGAGGGTTTAAAAAGTGGTTATTCAACATGAGGCACGATCCAATTGACATTTTGAATCATTTTTGGTACAGTCCAAAAAATCAATTTTCGGATGAAAAACGATGACTCCGGACCTGTCGAACGATCCCAAAATGGTCAATATGGATGAAATTTCAACATTTAATCTTTTGACTCTAAATGACTGTTGGATGTGAATTATGACTTTGTCAACTAGAATAAGTGCGTTTAAAGTCATTTCCGTGCCTGAAACGGGTCAAAATGGAAGCTTTTGAGATAGCAAAACTCTGTAAAAATGGCAATTTTGGTCACTGTGAGGGTTTAAAAAGTGGTTATTCAACATGAGGCACGATCCAATTGACATTTTGAATCATTTTTGGTACAGTACAAAAAAATCAATTTTCATATGAAAAACGATGACTCCGGACCTGTCGAACGATCCCAAAATGGTCAATATGGATGAAATTTCAACATTTAATCTTTTGACTCTAAATGACTGTTGGATGTGAATTATGACTTTGTCAACTAGAATAAGTGTGTTTAAAGTCATTTCCGTGCCTGAAACAGGTCAAAATGGAAGCTTTTGAGAAATCAAACCTCTGTAAAAATGGCAATTTTGGTCACTGTGAGGGTTTAAAAAGTGGTTATTCAACATGAGGCACGATCCAATTGACATTTTGAATCATTTTTGGTACAGTCCGAAAAATCTATTTTCGGATGAAAAACGATGACTCCGGACCTGTCGAACGATCCCAAAATGGTCAATATGGATGAAATTTCAACATTTAATCTTTTGACTCTAAATGACTGTTGGATGTGAATTATGACTTTGTCAACTAGAATAAGTGTGTTTAAAGTCATTTCTGTGCCTGGAACGGGTCAAAATGGAAGCTTTTGAGTAAGCAAAACTCTGTAAAAAGGGCAATTTTGGTCACTGTGAGGGTTTAAAAAGTGGTTATTCAACATGAGGCACGATCCAATTGACATTTTGAATCATCTTTGGTACAGTCCAAAAAATCAATTTTCGGATGAAAAACGATGACTCCGGACCTGTCGAACGATCCTAAAATGGTCAATATGGATGAAATTTCAACATTTAATCTTTTGACTCTAAATGACTGTTGGATGTGAATTATGACTTTGTCAACTAGAATAAGTGTGTTTAAAGTCATTTCCGTGCCTGAAACAGGTCAAAATGGAAGCTTTTGAGAAATCAAACCTCTGTAAAAATGGCAATTTTGGTCACTGTGAGGGTTTAAAAAGTGGTTATTCAACATGAGGCACGATCCAATTGACATTTTGAATCATTTTTGGTACAGTCCGAAAAATCATTTTTCGGATGAAAAACGATGACTCCGGACCTGTCGAACGATCCCAAAATGGTCAATATGAATGAAATTTCAACATTTAATCTTTTGACTCTAAATGACTGTTGGATGTGAATTATGACTTTGTCAACTAGAATAAGTGTGTTTAAAGTCATTTCTGTGCCTGGAACGGGTCAAATGGAAGCTTTTGAGTAAGCAAAACTCTATAAAAATGGCAATTTTGGTCACTGTGAGGGTTTAAAAAGTGGTTATTCAACATGAGGCACGATCCAATTGACATTTTGAATCATTTTTGGTACAGTCCGAAAAATCAATTTTTGGATGAAAAACGATGACTCCGGACCTGTCGAACGATCCCAAAATGGTCAATATGGATGAAATTTCAACATTTAATCTTTTGACTCTAAATGACTGTTGGATGTGAATTATGACTTTGTCAACTAAAATAAGTGTGTTTAAAGTCATTTCTGTGCCTGAAACGGGTCAAAATGGAAGCTTTTGAGTAAGCAAAACTCTGTAAAAATGGCAATTTTGGTCACTGTGAGGGTTTAAAAAGTGGTTATTAAACATGAGGCATGATCCAATTGACATTTTGAATCATTTTTGGTACAGTCCAAAAATCAATTTTCGGATGAAAAACGATGACTCCGGACCTGTCGAACGATCCCAAAATGGTCAATATGGATGAAATTTCAACATTTAATCTTTTGACTCTAAATGACTGTTGGATGTGAATTATGACTTTGTCAACTAGAATAAGTGTGTTTAAAGTCATTTCCGTGCCTGAAACGGGTCAAAATGGAAGCTTTTGAGAAAGCAAACCTCTGTAAAAATGGCAATTTTGGTCACTGTGAGGGTTTAAAAAGTGGTTATTCAACATGAGGCACGATCCAATTGACATTTTGAATCATTTTTGGTACAGTCCGAAAAATCAATTTTCGGATGAAAAACGATGACTCCGGACCTGTCGAACGATCCCAAAATGGTCAATATGAATGAAATTTCAACATTTAATCTTTTGACTCTAAATGACTGTTGGGTGTGAATTATGACTTTGTCAACTAGAATAAGTGTGTTTAAAGTCATTTCTGTGCCTGAAACGGGTCAAAATGGAAGCTTTTGAGTAAGCAAAACTCTGTAAAAATGGCAATTTTGGTCACTGTGAGGGTTTAAAAAGTGGTTATTCAACATGAGGCACGATCCAATTGACATTTTGAATCATTTTTGGTACAGTCCAAAAAATCAATTTTCGGATGAAAAACGATGACTCCGGACCTGTCGAACGATCCCAAAATGGTCAATATGGATGAAATTTCAACATTTAATCTTTTGACTCTAAATGACTGTTGGATGTGAATTATGACTTTGTCAACTAAAATAAGTGTGTTTAAAGTCATTTCTGTGCCTGAAACGGGTCAAAATGGAAGCTTTTGAGTAAGCAAAACTCTGTAAAAATGGCAATTTTGGTCACTGTGAGGGTTTAAAAAGTGGTTATTCAACATGAGGCACGATCCAATTGACATTTTGAATCATTTTTGGTACAGTCCAAAAAATCAATTTTCGGATGAAAAACGATGACTCTGGACCTGTCGAACGATCCCAAAATGGTCAATATGGATGAAATTTCAACATTTAATCTTTTGACTCTAAATGACTGTTGGATGTGAATTATGACTTTGTCAACTAGAATAAGTGTGTTTAAAGTCATTTCTGTGCCTGGAACGGGTCAAAATGGAAGCTTTTGAGTAAGCAAAACTCTGTAAAAAGGGCAATTTTGGTCACTGTGAGGGTTTAAAAAGTGGTTATTCAACATGAGGCACGATCCAATTGACATTTTGAATCATTTTTGGTACAGTCCAAAAAATCAATTTTCGGATGAAAAACGATGACTCCGGACCTGTCGAACGATCCCAAAATGGTCAATATGGATGAAATTTCAACATTTAATCTTTTGACTCTAAATGACTGTTGGATGTGAATTATGACTTTGTCAACTAGAATAAGTGCGTTTAAAGTCATTTCCGTGCCTGAAACGGGTCAAAATGGAAGCTTTTGAGATAGCAAAACTCTGTAAAAATGGCAATTTTGGTCACTGTGAGGGTTTAAAAAGTGGTTATTCAACATGAGGCACGATCCAATTGACATTTTGAATCATTTTTGGTACAGTACAAAAAAATCAATTTTCATATGAAAAACGATGACTCCGGACCTGTCGAACGATCCCAAAATGGTCAATATGGATGAAATTTCAACATTTAATCTTTTGACTCTAAATGACTGTTGGATGTGAATTATGACTTTGTCAACTAGAATAAGTGTGTTTAAAGTCATTTCCGTGCCTGAAACAGGTCAAAATGGAAGCTTTTGAGAAATCAAACCTCTGTAAAAATGGCAATTTTGGTCACTGTGAGGGTTTAAAAAGTGGTTATTCAACATGAGGCACGATCCAATTGACATTTTGAATCATTTTTGGTACAGTCCGAAAAATCAATTTTTGGATGAAAAACGATGACTCCGGACCTGTCGAACGATCCCAAAATGGTCAATATGGATGAAATTTCAACATTTAATCTTTTGACTCTAAATGACTGTTGGATGTGAATTATGACTTTGTCAACTAAAATAAGTGTGTTTAAATTCATTTCAGTGCCTGAAACGGGTCAAAATGGAAGCTTTTGAGTAAGCAAAACTCTGTAAAAATGGCAATTTTGGTCACTGTGAGGGTTTAAAAAGTGGTTATTCAACATGAGGCACGATCCAATTGACATTTTGAATCATTTTTGGTACAGTCCAAAAAATCAATTTTCGGATGAAAAACGATGACTCCGGACCTGTCGAACGATCCCAAAATGGTCAATATGGATGAAATTTCAACATTTAATCTTTTGACTCTAAATGACTGTTGGATGTGAATTATGACTTTGTCAACTAGAATAAGTGCGTTTAAAGTCATTTCCGTGCCTGAAACGGGTCAAAATGGAAGCTTTTGAGATAGCAAAACTCTGTAAAAATGGCAATTTTGGTCACTGTGAGGGTTTAAAAAGTGGTTATTCAACATGAGGCACGATCCAATTGACATTTTGAATCATTTTTGGTACAGTACAAAAAAATCAATTTTCATATGAAAAACGATGACTCCGGACCTGTCGAACGATCCCAAAATGGTCAATATGGATGAAATTTCAACATTTAATCTTTTGACTCTAAATGACTGTTGGATGTGAATTATGACTTTGTCAACTAGAATAAGTGTGTTTAAAGTCATTTCTGTGCCTGGAACGGGTCAAAATGGAAGCTTTTGAGTAAGCAAAACTCTATAAAAATGGCAATTTTGATCACTGTGAGGGTTTAAAAAGTGGTTATTCAACATGAGGCACGATCCAATTGACATTTTGAATCATTTTTGGTACAGTCCGAAAAATCAATTTTTGGATGAAAAACGATGACTCCGGACCTGTCGAACGATCCCAAAATGGTCAATATGGATGAAATTTCAACATTTAATCTTTTGACTCTAAATGACTGTTGGATGTGAATTATGACTTTGTCAACTAAAATAAGTGTGTTTAAAGTCATTTCTGTGCCTGAAACGGGTCAAAATGGAAGCTTTTGAGTAAGCAAAACTCTGTAAAAATGGCAATTTTGGTCACTGTGAGGGTTTAAAAAGTGGTTATTCAACATGAGGCACGATCCAATTGACATTTTGAATCATTTTTGGTACAGTCCAAAAAATCAATTTTCGGATGAAAAACGATGACTCTGGACCTGTCGAACGATCCCAAAATGGTCAATATGGATGAAATTTCAACATTTAATCTTTTGACTCTAAATGACTGTTGGATGTGAATTATGACTTTGTCAACTAAAATAAGTGTGTTTAAAGTCATTTCTGTGCCTGAAACGGGTCAAAATGGAAGCTTTTGAGATAGCAAAACTCTGTAAAAATGGCAATTTTGGTCACTGTGAGGGTTTAAAAAGTGGTTATTTAACATGAGGCACGATCCAATTGACATTTTGAATCATTTTTGGTACAGTCCAAAAAAATCAATTTTCGGATGAAAAACGATGACTCCGGACCTGTCGAACGATCCCAAAATGGTCTATAATGATGACATTTTAACATTTAATCTTTTGACTCTAAATCACTGTTGGATGTGAATTATAACTTTGTCAACTAGAATAAGTGTGTTTAAAGTCATTTCTGTGCCTGAAACGGGTCAAAATGGAAGCTTTTAAGTAAGCAAAACTCTGTAAAAATGGCAATTTTGGTCACTGTGAGGGTTTAAAAAGTGGTTATCAACATGAGGCATGATCCAATTGACATTTTGAATCATTTTTGGTACAGTCCAAAAAATCAATTTTCGGATGAAAAACGATGACTCCGGACCTGTCGAACGATCCCAAAATGGTCAATATGGATGAAATTTCAACATTTAATCTTTTGACTCTAAATGACTGTTGGATGTGAATTATGACTTTGTCAACTAGAATAAGTGTGTTTAAAGTCATTTCTGTGCCTGGAACGGGTCAAAATGGAAGCTTTTGAGATAGCAAAACTCTGTAAAAATGGCAATTTTGGTCACTGTGAGGGTTTAAAAAGTGGTTATTCAACATGAGGCACGATCCAATGGACATTTTGAATCATTTTTGGTACAGTCCGAAAAATCAATTTTCGGATGAAAAACGATGACTCCGGACCTGTCGAACGATCCCAAAATGGTCAATATGGATGAAATTTTAACATTTAATCTTTTGATTCTAAATGACTGTTGGATGTGAATTATTACTTTGTCAACTAGAATAAGTGTGTTTAAAGTCATTTCTGTGCCTGGAACGGGTCAAAATGGAAGCTTTTGAGATAGCAAAACTCTGTAAAAATGGCAATTTTGGTCACTGTGAGGGTTTAAAAAGTGGTTATTCAACATGAGGCACGATCCAATTGACATTTTGAATCATTTTTGGTACAGTACAAAAAAATCAATTTTCATATGAAAAACGATGACTCTGGACCTGTCGAACGATCCCAAAATGGGCAATATGGATGAAATTTCAACATTTAATCTTTTGACTCTAAATAACTGTTGGATGTGAATTATGACTTTTTCAACTAAAATAAGTGTGTTTAAAGTCATTTCTGTGCCTGAAACGGGTCAAAATTGAAGCTTTTGAGTAAGCAAAACTCTGTAAAAATGGCAATTTTGGTCACTGTGAGGGTTTAAAAAGTGGTTATTAAACATGAGGCATGATCCAATTGACATTTTGAATCATTTTTGGTACAGTCCAAAAATCAATTTTCGGATGAAAAACGATGACTCCGGACCTGTCGAACGATCCCAAAATGGTCAATATGGATGAAATTTCAACATTTAATCTTTTGACTCTAAATGACTGTTGGATGTGAATTATGACTTTGTCAACTAGAATAAGTGTGTTTAAAGTCATTTCCGTGCCTGAAACAGGTCAAAATGGAAGCTTTTGAGAAAGCAAACCTCTGTAAAAATGGCAATTTTGGTCACTGTGAGGGTTTAAAAAGTGGTTATTCAACATGAGGCACGATCCAATTGACATTTTGAATCATTTTTGGTACAGTCCGAAAAATCAATTTTCGGATGAAAAACGATGACTCCGGACCTGTCGAACGATCCCAAAATGGTCAATATGGATGAAATTTTAACATTTAATCTTTTGACTCTAAATGACTGTTGGATGTGAATTATTACTTTGTCAACTAGAATAAGTGTGTTTAAAGTCATTTCTGTGCCTGGAACGGGTCAAAATGGAAGCTTTTGAGTAAGCAAAACTCTGTAAAAATGGCAATTTTGGTCACTGTGAGGGTTTAAAAAGTGGTTATTCAACATGAGGCACGATCCAATTGACATTTTGAATCATTTTTGGTACAGTCCAAAAAATCAATTTTCGGATGAAAAACGATGACTCCGGACCTGTCGAACGATCCCAAAATGGTCAATATGGATGAAATTTCAACATTTAATCTTTTGACTCTAAATGACTGTTGGATGTGAATTATGACTTTGTCAACTAGAATAAGTGTGTTTAAAGTCATTTCCGTGCCTGAAACGGGTCAAAATGGAAGCTTTTGAGATAGCAAAACTCTGTAAAAATGGCAATTTTGGTCACTGTGAGGGTTTAAAAAGTGGTTATTCAACATGAGGCACGATCCAATTGACATTTTGAATCATTTTTGGTACAGTACAAAAAAATCAATTTTCATATGAAAAACGATGACTCCGGACCTGTCGAACGATCCCAAAATGGTCAATATGGATGAAATTTCAACATTTAATCTTTTGACTCTAAATAACTGTTGGATGTGAATTATGACTTTGTCAACTAAAATAAGTGTGTTTAAAGTCATTTCTGTGCCTGAAACGGGTCAAAATTGAAGCTTTTGAGTAAGCAAAACTCTGTAAAAATGGCAATTTTGGTCACTGTGAGGGTTTAAAAAGTGGTTATTAAACATGAGGCATGATCCAATTGACATTTTGAATCATTTTTGGTACAGTCCAAAAATCAATTTTCGGATGAAAAACGATGACTCCGGACCTGTCGAACGATCCCAAAATGGTCAATATGGATGAAATTTCAACATTTAATCTTTTGACTAAATGACTGTTGGATGTGAATTATGACTTTGTCAACTAGAATAAGTGTGTTTAAAGTCATTTCCGTGCCTGAAACGGGTCAAAATGGAAGCTTTTGAGAAAGCAAACCTCTGTAAAAATGGCAATTTTGGTCACTGTGAGGGTTTAAAAAGTGGTTATTCAACATGAGGCACGATCCAATTGACATTTTGAATCATTTTTGGTACAGTCCGAAAAATCAATTTTCGGATGAAAAACGATGACTCCGGACCTGTCGAACGATCCCAAAATGGTCAATATGAATGAAATTTCAACATTTAATCTTTTGACTCTAAATGACTGTTGGGTGTGAATTATGACTTTGTCAACTGTGTTTAAAGTCATTTCTGTGCCTGAAACGGGTCAAAATGGAAGCTTTTGAGTAAGCAAAACTCTGTAAAAATGGCAATTTTGGTCACTGTGAGGGTTTAAAAAGTGGTTATTCAACATGAGGCACGATCCAATTGACATTTTGAATCATTTTTGGTACAGTCCAAAAAATCAATTTTCGGATGAAAAACGATGACTCCGGACCTGTCGAACGATCCCAAAATGGTCAATATGGATGAAATTTCAACATTTAATCTTTTGACTCTAAATGACTGTTGGATGTGAATTATGACTTTGCCAACTAAAATAAGTGTGTTTAAAGTCATTTCTGTGCCTGAAACGGGTCAAAATGGAAGCTTTTGAGTAAGCAAAACTCTGTAAAAATGGCAATTTTGGTCACTGTGAGGGTTTAAAAAGTGGTTATTCAACATGAGGCACGATCCAATTGACATTTTGAATCATTTTTGGTACAGTCCAAAAAATCAATTTTCGGATGAAAAACGATGACTCTGGACCTGTCGAACGATCCCAAAATGGTCAATATGGATGAAATTTCAACATTTAATCTTTTGACTCTAAATGACTGTTGGATGTGAATTATGACTTTGTCAACTAGAATAAGTGTGTTTAAAGTCATTTCTGTGCCTGGAACGGGTCAAAATGGAAGCTTTTGAGTAAGCAAAACTCTGTAAAAAGGGCAATTTTGGTCACTGTGAGGGTTTAAAAAGTGGTTATTCAACATGAGGCACGATCCAATTGACATTTTGAATCATTTTTGGTACAGTCCAAAAAATCAATTTTCGGATGAAAAACGATGACTCCGGACCTGTCGAACGATCCCAAAATGGTCAATATGGATGAAATTTCAACATTTAATCTTTTGACTCTAAATGACTGTTGGATGTGAATTATGACTTTGTCAACTAGAATAAGTGCGTTTAAAGTCATTTCCGTGCCTGAAACGGGTCAAAATGGAAGCTTTTGAGATAGCAAAACTCTGTAAAAATGGCAATTTTGGTCACTGTGAGGGTTTAAAAAGTGGTTATTCAACATGAGGCACGATCCAATTGACATTTTGAATCATTTTTGGTACAGTACAAAAAAATCAATTTTCATATGAAAAACGATGACTCCGGACCTGTCGAACGATCCCAAAATGGTCAATATGGATGAAATTTCAACATTTAATCTTTTGACTCTAAATGACTGTTGGATGTGAATTATGACTTTGTCAACTAGAATAAGTGTGTTTAAAGTCATTTCCGTGCCTGAAACAGGTCAAAATGGAAGCTTTTGAGAAATCAAACCTCTGTAAAAATGGCAATTTTGGTCACTGTGAGGGTTTAAAAAGTGGTTATTCAACATGAGGCACGATCCAATTGACATTTTGAATCATTTTTGGTACAGTCCGAAAAATCTATTTTCGGATGAAAAACGATGACTCCGGACCTGTCGAACGATCCCAAAATGGTCAATATGGATGAAATTTCAACATTTAATCTTTTGACTCTAAATGACTGTTGGATGTGAATTATGACTTTGTCAACTAGAATAAGTGTGTTTAAAGTCATTTCTGTGCCTGGAACGGGTCAAAATGGAAGCTTTTGAGTAAGCAAAACTCTGTAAAAAGGGCAATTTTGGTCACTGTGAGGGTTTAAAAAGTGGTTATTCAACATGAGGCACGATCCAATTGACATTTTGAATCATCTTTGGTACAGTCCAAAAAATCAATTTTCGGATGAAAAACGATGACTCCGGACCTGTCGAACGATCCTAAAATGGTCAATATGGATGAAATTTCAACATTTAATCTTTTGACTCTAAATGACTGTTGGATGTGAATTATGACTTTGTCAACTAGAATAAGTGTGTTTAAAGTCATTTCCGTGCCTGAAACAGGTCAAAATGGAAGCTTTTGAGAAATCAAACCTCTGTAAAAATGGCAATTTTGGTCACTGTGAGGGTTTAAAAAGTGGTTATTCAACATGAGGCACGATCCAATTGACATTTTGAATCATTTTTGGTACAGTCCGAAAAATCATTTTTCGGATGAAAAACGATGACTCCGGACCTGTCGAACGATCCCAAAATGGTCAATATGAATGAAATTTCAACATTTAATCTTTTGACTCTAAATGACTGTTGGATGTGAATTATGACTTTGTCAACTAGAATAAGTGTGTTTAAAGTCATTTCTGTGCCTGGAACGGGTCAAATGGAAGCTTTTGAGTAAGCAAAACTCTATAAAAATGGCAATTTTGGTCACTGTGAGGGTTTAAAAAGTGGTTATTCAACATGAGGCACGATCCAATTGACATTTTGAATCATTTTTGGTACAGTCCGAAAAATCAATTTTTGGATGAAAAACGATGACTCCGGACCTGTCGAACGATCCCAAAATGGTCAATATGGATGAAATTTCAACATTTAATCTTTTGACTCTAAATGACTGTTGGATGTGAATTATGACTTTGTCAACTAAAATAAGTGTGTTTAAAGTCATTTCTGTGCCTGAAACGGGTCAAAATGGAAGCTTTTGAGTAAGCAAAACTCTGTAAAAATGGCAATTTTGGTCACTGTGAGGGTTTAAAAAGTGGTTATTAAACATGAGGCATGATCCAATTGACATTTTGAATCATTTTTGGTACAGTCCAAAAATCAATTTTCGGATGAAAAACGATGACTCCGGACCTGTCGAACGATCCCAAAATGGTCAATATGGATGAAATTTCAACATTTAATCTTTTGACTCTAAATGACTGTTGGATGTGAATTATGACTTTGTCAACTAGAATAAGTGTGTTTAAAGTCATTTCCGTGCCTGAAACGGGTCAAAATGGAAGCTTTTGAGAAAGCAAACCTCTGTAAAAATGGCAATTTTGGTCACTGTGAGGGTTTAAAAAGTGGTTATTCAACATGAGGCACGATCCAATTGACATTTTGAATCATTTTTGGTACAGTCCGAAAAATCAATTTTCGGATGAAAAACGATGACTCCGGACCTGTCGAACGATCCCAAAATGGTCAATATGAATGAAATTTCAACATTTAATCTTTTGACTCTAAATGACTGTTGGGTGTGAATTATGACTTTGTCAACTAGAATAAGTGTGTTTAAAGTCATTTCTGTGCCTGAAACGGGTCAAAATGGAAGCTTTTGAGTAAGCAAAACTCTGTAAAAATGGCAATTTTGGTCACTGTGAGGGTTTAAAAAGTGGTTATTCAACATGAGGCACGATCCAATTGACATTTTGAATCATTTTTGGTACAGTCCAAAAAATCAATTTTCGGATGAAAAACGATGACTCCGGACCTGTCGAACGATCCCAAAATGGTCAATATGGATGAAATTTCAACATTTAATCTTTTGACTCTAAATGACTGTTGGATGTGAATTATGACTTTGTCAACTAAAATAAGTGTGTTTAAAGTCATTTCTGTGCCTGAAACGGGTCAAAATGGAAGCTTTTGAGTAAGCAAAACTCTGTAAAAATGGCAATTTTGGTCACTGTGAGGGTTTAAAAAGTGGTTATTCAACATGAGGCACGATCCAATTGACATTTTGAATCATTTTTGGTACAGTCCAAAAAATCAATTTTCGGATGAAAAACGATGACTCTGGACCTGTCGAACGATCCCAAAATGGTCAATATGGATGAAATTTCAACATTTAATCTTTTGACTCTAAATGACTGTTGGATGTGAATTATGACTTTGTCAACTAGAATAAGTGTGTTTAAAGTCATTTCTGTGCCTGGAACGGGTCAAAATGGAAGCTTTTGAGTAAGCAAAACTCTGTAAAAAGGGCAATTTTGGTCACTGTGAGGGTTTAAAAAGTGGTTATTCAACATGAGGCACGATCCAATTGACATTTTGAATCATTTTTGGTACAGTCCAAAAAATCAATTTTCGGATGAAAAACGATGACTCCGGACCTGTCGAACGATCCCAAAATGGTCAATATGGATGAAATTTCAACATTTAATCTTTTGACTCTAAATGACTGTTGGATGTGAATTATGACTTTGTCAACTAGAATAAGTGCGTTTAAAGTCATTTCCGTGCCTGAAACGGGTCAAAATGGAAGCTTTTGAGATAGCAAAACTCTGTAAAAATGGCAATTTTGGTCACTGTGAGGGTTTAAAAAGTGGTTATTCAACATGAGGCACGATCCAATTGACATTTTGAATCATTTTTGGTACAGTACAAAAAAATCAATTTTCATATGAAAAACGATGACTCCGGACCTGTCGAACGATCCCAAAATGGTCAATATGGATGAAATTTCAACATTTAATCTTTTGACTCTAAATGACTGTTGGATGTGAATTATGACTTTGTCAACTAGAATAAGTGTGTTTAAAGTCATTTCCGTGCCTGAAACAGGTCAAAATGGAAGCTTTTGAGAAATCAAACCTCTGTAAAAATGGCAATTTTGGTCACTGTGAGGGTTTAAAAAGTGGTTATTCAACATGAGGCACGATCCAATTGACATTTTGAATCATTTTTGGTACAGTCCGAAAAATCAATTTTTGGATGAAAAACGATGACTCCGGACCTGTCGAACGATCCCAAAATGGTCAATATGGATGAAATTTCAACATTTAATCTTTTGACTCTAAATGACTGTTGGATGTGAATTATGACTTTGTCAACTAAAATAAGTGTGTTTAAATTCATTTCAGTGCCTGAAACGGGTCAAAATGGAAGCTTTTGAGTAAGCAAAACTCTGTAAAAATGGCAATTTTGGTCACTGTGAGGGTTTAAAAAGTGGTTATTCAACATGAGGCACGATCCAATTGACATTTTGAATCATTTTTGGTACAGTCCAAAAAATCAATTTTCGGATGAAAAACGATGACTCCGGACCTGTCGAACGATCCCAAAATGGTCAATATGGATGAAATTTCAACATTTAATCTTTTGACTCTAAATGACTGTTGGATGTGAATTATGACTTTGTCAACTAGAATAAGTGCGTTTAAAGTCATTTCCGTGCCTGAAACGGGTCAAAATGGAAGCTTTTGAGATAGCAAAACTCTGTAAAAATGGCAATTTTGGTCACTGTGAGGGTTTAAAAAGTGGTTATTCAACATGAGGCACGATCCAATTGACATTTTGAATCATTTTTGGTACAGTACAAAAAAATCAATTTTCATATGAAAAACGATGACTCCGGACCTGTCGAACGATCCCAAAATGGTCAATATGGATGAAATTTCAACATTTAATCTTTTGACTCTAAATGACTGTTGGATGTGAATTATGACTTTGTCAACTAGAATAAGTGTGTTTAAAGTCATTTCTGTGCCTGGAACGGGTCAAAATGGAAGCTTTTGAGTAAGCAAAACTCTATAAAAATGGCAATTTTGATCACTGTGAGGGTTTAAAAAGTGGTTATTCAACATGAGGCACGATCCAATTGACATTTTGAATCATTTTTGGTACAGTCCGAAAAATCAATTTTTGGATGAAAAACGATGACTCCGGACCTGTCGAACGATCCCAAAATGGTCAATATGGATGAAATTTCAACATTTAATCTTTTGACTCTAAATGACTGTTGGATGTGAATTATGACTTTGTCAACTAAAATAAGTGTGTTTAAAGTCATTTCTGTGCCTGAAACGGGTCAAAATGGAAGCTTTTGAGTAAGCAAAACTCTGTAAAAATGGCAATTTTGGTCACTGTGAGGGTTTAAAAAGTGGTTATTCAACATGAGGCACGATCCAATTGACATTTTGAATCATTTTTGGTACAGTCCAAAAAATCAATTTTCGGATGAAAAACGATGACTCTGGACCTGTCGAACGATCCCAAAATGGTCAATATGGATGAAATTTCAACATTTAATCTTTTGACTCTAAATGACTGTTGGATGTGAATTATGACTTTGTCAACTAAAATAAGTGTGTTTAAAGTCATTTCTGTGCCTGAAACGGGTCAAAATGGAAGCTTTTGAGATAGCAAAACTCTGTAAAAATGGCAATTTTGGTCACTGTGAGGGTTTAAAAAGTGGTTATTTAACATGAGGCACGATCCAATTGACATTTTGAATCATTTTTGGTACAGTCCAAAAAAATCAATTTTCGGATGAAAAACGATGACTCCGGACCTGTCGAACGATCCCAAAATGGTCTATAATGATGACATTTTAACATTTAATCTTTTGACTCTAAATCACTGTTGGATGTGAATTATAACTTTGTCAACTAGAATAAGTGTGTTTAAAGTCATTTCTGTGCCTGAAACGGGTCAAAATGGAAGCTTTTAAGTAAGCAAAACTCTGTAAAAATGGCAATTTTGGTCACTGTGAGGGTTTAAAAAGTGGTTATCAACATGAGGCATGATCCAATTGACATTTTGAATCATTTTTGGTACAGTCCAAAAAATCAATTTTCGGATGAAAAACGATGACTCCGGACCTGTCGAACGATCCCAAAATGGTCAATATGGATGAAATTTCAACATTTAATCTTTTGACTCTAAATGACTGTTGGATGTGAATTATGACTTTGTCAACTAGAATAAGTGTGTTTAAAGTCATTTCTGTGCCTGGAACGGGTCAAAATGGAAGCTTTTGAGATAGCAAAACTCTGTAAAAATGGCAATTTTGGTCACTGTGAGGGTTTAAAAAGTGGTTATTCAACATGAGGCACGATCCAATGGACATTTTGAATCATTTTTGGTACAGTCCGAAAAATCAATTTTCGGATGAAAAACGATGACTCCGGACCTGTCGAACGATCCCAAAATGGTCAATATGGATGAAATTTTAACATTTAATCTTTTGATTCTAAATGACTGTTGGATGTGAATTATTACTTTGTCAACTAGAATAAGTGTGTTTAAAGTCATTTCTGTGCCTGGAACGGGTCAAAATGGAAGCTTTTGAGATAGCAAAACTCTGTAAAAATGGCAATTTTGGTCACTGTGAGGGTTTAAAAAGTGGTTATTCAACATGAGGCACGATCCAATTGACATTTTGAATCATTTTTGGTACAGTACAAAAAAATCAATTTTCATATGAAAAACGATGACTCTGGACCTGTCGAACGATCCCAAAATGGGCAATATGGATGAAATTTCAACATTTAATCTTTTGACTCTAAATAACTGTTGGATGTGAATTATGACTTTTTCAACTAAAATAAGTGTGTTTAAAGTCATTTCTGTGCCTGAAACGGGTCAAAATTGAAGCTTTTGAGTAAGCAAAACTCTGTAAAAATGGCAATTTTGGTCACTGTGAGGGTTTAAAAAGTGGTTATTAAACATGAGGCATGATCCAATTGACATTTTGAATCATTTTTGGTACAGTCCAAAAATCAATTTTCGGATGAAAAACGATGACTCCGGACCTGTCGAACGATCCCAAAATGGTCAATATGGATGAAATTTCAACATTTAATCTTTTGACTCTAAATGACTGTTGGATGTGAATTATGACTTTGTCAACTAGAATAAGTGTGTTTAAAGTCATTTCCGTGCCTGAAACAGGTCAAAATGGAAGCTTTTGAGAAAGCAAACCTCTGTAAAAATGGCAATTTTGGTCACTGTGAGGGTTTAAAAAGTGGTTATTCAACATGAGGCACGATCCAATTGACATTTTGAATCATTTTTGGTACAGTCCGAAAAATCAATTTTTGGATGAAAAACGATGACTCCGGACCTGTCGAACGATCCCAAAATGGTCAATATGGATGAAATTTCAACATTTAATCTTTTGACTCTAAATGACTGTTGGATGTGAATTATGACTTTGTCAACTAAAATAAGTGTGTTTAAAGTCATTTCTGTGCCTGAAACGGGTCAAAATGGAAGCTTTTGAGTAAGCAAAACTCTGTAAAAATGGCAATTTTGGTCACTGTGAGGGTTTAAAAAGTGGTTATTCAACATGAGGCACGATCCAATTGACATTTTGAATCATTTTTGGTACAGTCCAAAAAATCAATTTTCGGATGAAAAACGATGACTCTGGACCTGTCGAACGATCCCAAAATGGTCAATATGGATGAAATTTCAACATTTAATCTTTTGACTCTAAATGACTGTTGGATGTGAATTATGACTTTGTCAACTAAAATAAGTGTGTTTAAAGTCATTTCTGTGCCTGAAACGGGTCAAAATGGAAGCTTTTGAGATAGCAAAACTCTGTAAAAATGGCAATTTTGGTCACTGTGAGGGTTTAAAAAGTGGTTATTCAACATGAGGCACGATCCAATTGACATTTTGAATCATTTTTGGTACAGTCCAAAAAATCAATTTTCGGATGAAAAACGATGACTCCGGACCTGTCGAACGATCCCAAAATGGTCAATATGGATGAAATTTCAACATTTAATCTTTTGACTCTAAATGACTGTTGGATGTGAATTATGACTTTGTCAACTAAAATAAGTGTGTTTAAAGTCATTTCTGTGCCTGAAACGGGTCAAAATGGAAGCTTTTGAGATAGCAAAACTCTGTAAAAATGGCAATTTTGGTCACTGTGAGGGTTTAAAAAGTGGTTATTCAACATGAGGCACGATCCAATTGACATTTTGAATCATTTTTGGTACAGTCCAAAAAATCAATTTTCGGATGAAAAACTATGACTCCGGACCTGTCGAACGATCCCAAAATGGTCAATATGGATGAAATTTCAACATTTAATCTTTTGACTCTAAATGACTGTTGGATGTGAATTATGACTTTGTCAACTAGAATAAGTGTGTTTAAAGTCATTTCTGTGCCTGGAACGGGTCAAAATGGAAGCTTTTGAGATAGCAAAACTCTGTAAAAATGGCAATTTTGGTCACTGTGAGGGTTTAAAAAGTGGTTATTCAACATGAGGCACGATCCAATGGACATTTTGAATAATTTTTGGTACAGTCCGAAAAATCAATTTTCGGATGAAAAACGATGACTCCGGACCTGTCGAACGATCCCAAAATGGTCAATATGGATGAAATTTTAACATTTAATCTTTTGACTCTAAATGACTGTTGGATGTGAATTATGACTTTGTCAACTAAAATAAGTGTGTTTAAAGTCATTTCTGTGCCTGAAACGGGTCAAAATTGAAGCTTTTGAGTAAGCAAAACTCTGTAAAAATGGCAATTTTGGTCACTGTGAGGGTTTAAAAAGTGGTTATTAAACATGAGGCATGATCCAATTGACATTTTGAATCATTTTTGGTACAGTCCAAAAATCAATTTTCGGATGAAAAACGATGACTCCGGACCTGTCGAACGATCCCAAAATGGTCAATATGGATGAAATTTCAACATTTAATCTTTTGACTCTAAATGACTGTTGGGTGTGAATTATGACTTTGTCAACTAGAATAAGTGTGTTTAAAGTCATTTCCGTGCCTGAAACAGGTCAAAATGGAAGCTTTTGAGAAAGCAAACCTCTGTAAAAATGGCAATTTTGGTCACTGTGAGGGTTTAAAAAGTGGTTATTCAACATGAGGCACGATCCAATTGACATTTTGAATCATTTTTGGTACAGTCCGAAAAATCAATTTTTGGATGAAAAACGATGACTCCGGACCTGTCGAACGATCCCAAAATGGTCAATATGGATGAAATTTCAACATTTAATCTTTTGACTCTAAATGACTGTTGGATGTGAATTATGACTTTGTCAACTAAAATAAGTGTGTTTAAAGTCATTTCTGTGCCTGAAACGGGTCAAAATGGAAGCTTTTGAGTAAGCAAAACTCTGTAAAAATGGCAATTTTGGTCACTGTGAGGGTTTAAAAAGTGGTTATTCAACATGAGGCACGATCCAATTGACATTTTGAATCATTTTTGGTACAGTCCAAAAAATCAATTTTCGGATGAAAAACGATGACTCTGGACCTGTCGAACGATCCCAAAATGGTCAATATGGATGAAATTTCAACATTTAATCTTTTGACTCTAAATGACTGTTGGATGTGAATTATGACTTTGTCAACTAAAATAAGTGTGTTTAAAGTCATTTCTGTGCCTGAAACGGGTCAAAATGGAAGCTTTTGAGATAGCAAAACTCTGTAAAAATGGCAATTTTGGTCACTGTGAGGGTTTAAAAAGTGGTTATTCAACATGAGGCACGATCCAATGGACATTTTGAATCATTTTTGGTACAGTCCGAAAAATCAATTTTCGGATGAAAAACGATGACTCCGGACCTGTCGAACGATCCCAAAATGGTCAATATGGATGAAATTTCAACATTTAATCTTTTGACTCTAAATAACTGTTGGATGTGAATTATGACTTTGTCAACTAAAATAAGTGTGTTTAAAGTCATTTCTGTGCCTGAAACGGGTCAAAATGGAAGCTTTTGAGATAGCAAAACTCTGTAAAAATGGCAATTTTGGTCACTGTGAGGGTTTAAAAAGTGGTTATTCAACATGAGGCACGATCCAATTGACATTTTGAATCATTTTTGGTACAGTCCAAAAAATCAATTTTCGGATGAAAAACTATGACTCCGGACCTGTCGAACGATCCCAAAATGGTCAATATGGATGAAATTTCAACATTTAATCTTTTGACTCTAAATGACTGTTGGATGTGAATTATGACTTTGTCAACTAGAATAAGTGTGTTTAAAGTCATTTCTGTGCCTGGAACGGGTCAAAATGGAAGCTTTTGAGATAGCAAAACTCTGTAAAAATGGCAATTTTGGTCACTGTGAGGGTTTAAAAAGTGGTTATTCAACATGAGGCACGATCCAATGGACATTTTGAATAATTTTTGGTACAGTCCGAAAAATCAATTTTCGGATGAAAAACGATGACTCCGGACCTGTCGAACGATCCCAAAATGGTCAATATGGATGAAATTTTAACATTTAATCTTTTGACTCTAAATGACTGTTGGATGTGAATTATGACTTTGTCAACTAAAATAAGTGTGTTTAAAGTCATTTCTGTGCCTGAAACGGGTCAAAATTTAAGCTTTTGAGTAAGCAAAACTCTGTAAAAATGGCAATTTTGGTCACTGTGAGGGTTTAAAAAGTGGTTATTAAACATGAGGCATGATCCAATTGACATTTTGAATCATTTTTGGTACAGTCCAAAAATCAATTTTCGGATGAAAAACGATGACTCCGGACCTGTCGAACGATCCCAAAATGGTCAATATGGATGAAATTTCAACATTTAATCTTTTGACTCTAAATGACTGTTGGGTGTGAATTATGACTTTGTCAACTAGAATAAGTGTGTTTAAAGTCATTTCCGTGCCTGAAACAGGTCAAAATGGAAGCTTTTGAGAAAGCAAACCTCTGTAAAAATGGCAATTTTGGTCACTGTGAGGGTTTAAAAAGTGGTTATTCAACATGAGGCACGATCCAATTGACATTTTGAATCATTTTTGGTACAGTCCGAAAAATCAATTTTTGGATGAAAAACGATGACTCCGGACCTGTCGAACGATCCCAAAATGGTCAATATGGATGAAATTTCAACATTTAATCTTTTGACTCTAAATGACTGTTGGATGTGAATTATGACTTTGTCAACTAAAATAAGTGTGTTTAAAGTCATTTCTGTGCCTGAAACGGGTCAAAATGGAAGCTTTTGAGTAAGCAAAACTCTGTAAAAATGGCAATTTTGGTCACTGTGAGGGTTTAAAAAGTGGTTATTCAACATGAGGCACGATCCAATTGACATTTTGAATCATTTTTGGTACAGTCCAAAAAATCAATTTTCGGATGAAAAACGATGACTCTGGACCTGTCGAACGATCCCAAAATGGTCAATATGGATGAAATTTCAACATTTAATCTTTTGACTCTAAATGACTGTTGGATGTGAATTATGACTTTGTCAACTAAAATAAGTGTGTTTAAAGTCATTTCTGTGCCTGAAACGGGTCAAAATGGAAGCTTTTGAGATAGCAAAACTCTGTAAAAATGGCAATTTTGGTCACTGTGAGGGTTTAAAAAGTGGTTATTCAACATGAGGCACGATCCAATGGACATTTTGAATCATTTTTGGTACAGTCCGAAAAATCAATTTTCGGATGAAAAACGATGACTCCGGACCTGTCGAACGATCCCAAAATGGTCAATATGGATGAAATTTCAACATTTAATCTTTTGACTCTAAATAACTGTTGGATGTGAATTATGACTTTGTCAACTAAAATAAGTGTGTTTAAAGTCATTTCTGTGCCTGAAACGGGTCAAAATGGAAGCTTTTGAGATAGCAAAACTCTGTAAAAATGGCAATTTTGGTCACTGTGAGGGTTTAAAAAGTGGTTATTCAACATGAGGCACGATCCAATTGACATTTTGAATCATTTTTGGTACAGTCCAAAAAATCAATTTTCGGATGAAAAACTATGACTCCGGACCTGTCGAACGATCCCAAAATGGTCAATATGGATGAAATTTCAACATTTAATCTTTTGACTCTAAATGACTGTTGGATGTGAATTATGACTTTGTCAACTAGAATAAGTGTGTTTAAAGTCATTTCTGTGCCTGGAACGGGTCAAAATGGAAGCTTTTGAGATAGCAAAACTCTGTAAAAATGGCAATTTTGGTCACTGTGAGGGTTTAAAAAGTGGTTATTCAACATGAGGCACGATCCAATGGACATTTTGAATCATTTTTGGTACAGTCCGAAAAATCAATTTTCGGATGAAAAACGATGACTCCGGACCTGTCGAACGATCCCAAAATGGTCAATATGGATGAAATTTTAACATTTAATCTTTTGACTCTAAATGACTGTTGGATGTGAATTATGACTTTGTCAACTAAAATAAGTGTGTTTAAAGTCATTTCTGTGCCTGAAACGGGTCAAAATTGAAGCTTTTGGGTAAGCAAAACTCTGTAAAAATGGCAATTTTGGTCACTGTGAGGGTTTAAAAAGTGGTTATTAAACATGAGGCATGATCCAATTGACATTTTGAATCATTTTTGGTACAGTCCAAAAATCAATTTTCGGATGAAAAACGATGACTCCGGACCTGTCGAACGATCCCAAAATGGTCAATATGGATGAAATTTCAACATTTAATCTTTTGACTCTAAATGACTGTTGGATGTGAATTATGACTTTGTCAACTAGAATAAGTGTGTTTAAAGTCATTTCCGTGCCTGAAACAGGTCAAAATGGAAGCTTTGAGATAGCAAAACTCTGTAAAAATGGCAATTTTGGTCACTGTGAGGGTTTAAAAAGTGGTTATTCAACATGAGGCACGATCCAATTGACATTTTGAATCATTTTTGGTACAGTCCAAAAAATCAGTTTTCGGATGAAAAACTATGACTCCGGACCTGTCGAACGATCCCAAAATGGTCAATATGGATGAAATTTCAACATTTAATCTTTTGACTCTAAATGACTGTTGGATGTGAATTATGACTTTGTCAACTAGAATAAGTGTGTTTAAAGTCATTTCCGTGCCTGAAACAGGTCAAAATGGAAGCTTTTGAGAAAGCAAACCTCTGTAAAAATGGCAATTTTGGTCACTGTGAGGGTTTAAAAAGTGGTTATTCAACATGAGGCACGATCCAATTGACATTTTGAATCATTTTTGGTACAGTCCGAAAAATCAATTTTTGGATGAAAAACGATGACTCCGGACCTGTCGAACGATCCCAAAATGGTCAATATGGATGAAATTTCAACATTTAATCTTTTGACTCTAAATGACTGTTGGATGTGAATTATGACTTTGTCAACTAAAATAAGTGTGTTTAAAGTCATTTCTGTGCCTGAAACGGGTCAAAATGGAAGCTTTTGAGTAAGCAAAACTCTGTAAAAATGGCAATTTTGGTCACTGTGAGGGTTTAAAAAGTGGTTATTCAACATGAGGCACGATCCAATTGACATTTTGAATCATTTTTGGTACAGTCCAAAAAATCAATTTTCGGATGAAAAACGATGACTCTGGACCTGTCGAACGATCCCAAAATGGTCAATATGGATGAAATTTCAACATTTAATCTTTTGACTCTAAATGACTGTTGGATGTGAATTATGACTTTGTCAACTAAAATAAGTGTGTTTAAAGTCATTTCTGTGCCTGAAACGGGTCAAAATGGAAGCTTTTGAGATAGCAAAACTCTGTAAAAATGGCAATTTTGGTCACTGTGAGGGTTTAAAAAGTGGTTATTCAACATGAGGCACGATCCAATTGACATTTTGAATCATTTTTGGTACAGTCCAAAAAATCAATTTTCGGATGAAAAACGATGACTCCGGACCTGTCGAACGATCCCAAAATGGTCAATATGGATGAAATTTCAACATTTAATCTTTTGACTCTAAATGACTGTTGGATGTGAATTATGACTTTGTCAACTAAAATAAGTGTGTTTAAAGTCATTTCTGTGCCTGAAACGGGTCAAAATGGAAGCTTTTGAGATAGCAAAACTCTGTAAAAATGGCAATTTTGGTCACTGTGAGGGTTTAAAAAGTGGTTATTCAACATGAGGCACGATCCAATTGACATTTTGAATCATTTTTGGTACAGTCCAAAAAATCAATTTTCGGATGAAAAACTATGACTCCGGACCTGTCGAACGATCCCAAAATGGTCAATATGGATGAAATTTCAACATTTAATCTTTTGACTCTAAATGACTGTTGGATGTGAATTATGACTTTGTCAACTAGAATAAGTGTGTTTAAAGTCATTTCCGTGCCTGAAACGGGTCAAAATGGAAGCTTTTGAGATAGCAAAACTCTGTAAAAATGGCAATTTTGGTCACTGTGAGGGTTTAAAAAGTGGTTATTCAACATGAGGCACGATCCAATTGACATTTTGAATCATTTTTGGTACAGTACAAAAAAATCAATTTTCATATGAAAAACGATGACTCCGGACCTGTCGAACGATCCCAAAATGGTCAATATGGATGAAATTTCAACATTTAATCTTTTGACTCTAAATAACTGTTGGATGTGAATTATGACTTTGTCAACTAAAATAAGTGTGTTTAAAGTCATTTCTGTGCCTGAAACGGGTCAAAATTGAAGCTTTTGAGTAAGCAAAACTCTGTAAAAATGGCAATTTTGGTCACTGTGAGGGTTTAAAAAGTGGTTATTAAACATGAGGCATGATCCAATTGACATTTTGAATCATTTTTGGTACAGTCCAAAAATCAATTTTCGGATGAAAAACGATGACTCCGGACCTGTCGAACGATCCCAAAATGGTCAATATGGATGAAATTTCAACATTTAATCTTTTGACTCTAAATGACTGTTGGATGTGAATTATGACTTTGTCAACTAGAATAAGTGTGTTTAAAGTCATTTCCGTGCCTGAAACAGGTCAAAATGGAAGCTTTTGAGAAAGCAAACCTCTGTAAAAATGGCAATTTTGGTCACTGTGAGGGTTTAAAAAGTGGTTATTCAACATGAGGCACGATCCAATTGACATTTTGAATCATTTTTGGTACAGTCCGAAAAATCAATTTTCGGATGAAAAACGATGACTCCGGACCTGTCGAATGATCCCAAAATGGTCAATATGAATGAAATTCCAACATTTAATCTTTTGACTCTAAATGACTGTTGGGTGTGAATTATGACTTTGTCAACTAGAATAAGTGTGTTTAAAGTCATTTCTGTGCCTGAAACGGGTCAAAATGGAAGCTTTTGAGTAAGCAAAACTCTGTAAAAATGGCAATTTTGGTCACTGTGAGGGTTTAAAAAGTGGTTATTCAACATGAGGCACGATCCAATTGACATTTTGAATCATTTTTGGTACAGTCCGAAAAATCAATTTTTGGATGAAAAACGATGACTCCGGACCTGTCGAACGATCCCAAAATGGTCAATATGGATGAAATTTCAACATTTAATCTTTTGACTCTAAATGACTGTTGGATGTGAATTATGACTTTGTCAACTAAAATAAGTGTGTTTAAAGTCATTTCTGTGCCTGAAACGGGTCAAAATGGAAGCTTTTGAGTCAGCAAAACTCTGTAAAAATGGCAATTTTGGTCACTGTGAGGGTTTAAAAAGTGGTTATTCAACATGAGGCACGATCCAATTGACATTTTGAATCATTTTTGGTACAGTCCAAAAAATCAATTTTCGGATGAAAAACGATGACTCTGGACCTGTCGAACGATCCCAAAATGGTCAATATGGATGAAATTTCAACATTTAATCTTTTGACTCTAAATGACTGTTGGATGTGAATTATGACTTTGTCAACTAAAATAAGTGTGTTTAAAGTCATTTCTGTGCCTGAAACGGGTCAAAATGGAAGCTTTTAAGATAGCAAAACTCTGTAAAAATGGCAATTTTGGTCACTGTGAGGGTTTAAAAAGTGGTTATTCAACATGAGGCACGATCCAATTGACATTTTGAATCATTTTTGGTACAGTCCAAAAAATCAATTTTCGGATGAAAAACGATGACTCCGGACCTGTCGAACAATCCCAAAATGATCTATAATGATGACATTTTAACATTTAATCTTTTGACTCTAAATCACTGTTGGATGTGAATTATGACTTTGTCAACTAGAATAAGTGTGTTTAAAGTCATTTCTGTGCCTGAAACGGGTCAAAATGGAAGCTTTTGAGTAAGCAAAACTCTGTAAAAATGGCAATTTTGGTCACTGTGAGGGTTTAAAAAGTGGTTATCAACATGAGGCATGATCCAATTGACATTTTGAATCATTTTTGGTACAGTCCAAAAAATCAATTTTCGGATGAAAAACGATGACTCCGGACCTGTCGAACGATCCCAAAATGGTCAATATGGATGAAATTTCAACATTTAATCTTTTGACTCTAAATGACTGTTGGATGTGAATTATGACTTTGTCAACTAAAATAAGTGTGTTTAAAGTCATTTCTGTGCCTGAAACGGGTCAAAATGGAAGCTTTTGAGATAGCAAAACTCTGTAAAAATGGCAATTTTGGTCACTGTGAGGGTTTAAAAAGTGGTTATTCAACATGAGGCACGATCCAATTGACATTTTGAATCATTTTTGGTACAGTCCAAAAAATCAATTTTCGGATGAAAAACTATGACTCCGGACCTGTCGAACGATCCCAAAATGGTCAATATGGATGAAATTTCAACATTTAATCTTTTGACTCTAAATGACTGTTGGATGTGAATTATGACTTTGTCAACTAGAATAAGTGTGTTTAAAGTCATTTCTGTGCCTGGAACGGGTCAAAATGGAAGCTTTTGAGTAAGCAAAACTCTGTAAAAATGGCAATTTTGGTCACTGTGAGGGTTTAAAAAGTGGTTATTCAACATGAGGCACGATCCAATTGACATTTTGAATCATTTTTGGTACAGTACAAAAAAATCAATTTTCATATGAAAACCGATGACTCCGGACCTGTCGAACGATCCCAAAATGGTCAATATGGATGAAATTTCAACATTTAATCTTTTGACTCTAAATAACTGTTGGATGTGAATTATGACTTTGTCAACTAAAATAAGTGTGTTTAAAGTCATTTCTGTGCCTGAAACGGGTCAAAATTGAAGCTTTTGAGTAAGCAAAACTCTGTAAAAATGACAATTTTGGTCACTGTGAGGGTTTAAAAAGTGGTTATTCAACATGAGGCACGATCCAATTGACATTTTGAATCATTTTTGGTACAGTCCAAAAAATCAATTTTCGGATGAAAAACGATGACTCCGGACCTGTCGAACGATCCCAAAATGGTCAATATGGATGAAATTTCAACATTTAATCTTTTGACTCTAAATGACTGTTGGATGTGAATTATGACTTTGTCAACTAAAATAAGTGTGTTTAAAGTCATTTCTGTGCCTGAAACGGGTCAAAATGGAAGCTTTTGAGATAGCAAAACTCTGTAAAAATGGCAATTTTGGTCACTGTGAGGGTTTAAAAAGTGGTTATTCAACATGAGGCACGATCCAATTGACATTTTGAATCATTTTTGGTACAGTCCAAAAAATCAATTTTCGGATGAAAAACGATGACTCCGGACCTGTCGAACGATCCCAAAATGGTCTATAATGATGACATTTTAACATTTAATCTTTTGACTCTAAATCACTGTTGGATGTGAATTATGACTTTGTCAACTAGAATAAGTGTGTTTAAAGTCATTTCTGTGCCTGAAACGGGTCAAAATGGAAGCTTTTGAGTAAGCAAAACTCTGTAAAAATGGCAATTTTGGTCACTGTGAGGGTTTAAAAAGTGGTTATTCAACATGAGGCACGATCCAATTGACATTTTGAATCATTTTTGGTACAGTCCGAAAAATCAATTTTCGGATGAAAAACGATGACTCCGGACCTGTCGAACGATCCAGAAATGGTCAATATGGATGAAATTTCAACATTTAATCTTTTGACACTAAATGACTGTTGGATGTGAATTATGACTTTGTCAACTAAAATAAGTGTGTTTAAAGTCATTTCTGTGCCTGAAACGGGTCAAAATTGAAGCTTTTGAGTAAGCAAAACTCTGTAAAAATGGCAATTTTGGTCACTGTGAGGGTTTAAAAAGTGGTTATTAAACATGAGGCATGATCCAATTGACATTTTGAATCATTTTTGGTACAGTCCAAAAATAAATTTTCGGATGAAAAACGATGACTCCGGACCTGTCGAACGATCCCAAAATGGTCAATATGGATGAAATTTCAACATTTAATCTTTTGACTCTAAATGACTGTTGGATGTGAATTATGACTTTGTCAACTAGAATAAGTGTGTTTAAAGTCATTTCCGTGCCTGAAACAGGTCAAAATGGAAGCTTTTGAGAAATCAAACCTCTGTAAAAATGGCAATTGTGGTCACTGTGAGGGTTTAAAAAGTGGTTATTCAACATGAGGCACGATCCAATTGACATTTTGAATCATTTTTGGTACAGTCCGAAAAACCAATTTTCGGATGAAAAACGATGACTCCGGACCTGTCGAACGATCCCAAAATGGTCAATATGAATGAAATTTCAACATTTAATCTTTTGACTCTAAATGACTGTTGGATGTGAATTATGACTTTGTCAACTAGAATAAGTGTGTTTAAAGTCATTTCTGTGCCTGGAACGGGTCAAAATGGAAGCTTTTGAGTAAGCAAAACTCTATAAAAATGGCAATTTTGGTCACTGTGAGGGTTTAAAAAGTGGTTATTCAACATGAGGCACGATCCAATTGACATTTTGAATCATTTTTGGTACAGTCCGAAAAATCAATTTTTGGATGAAAAACGATGACTCCGGACCTGTCGAACGATCCCAAAATGGTCAATATGGATGAAATTTCAACATTTAATCTTTTGACTCTAAATGACTGTTGGATGTGAATTATGACTTTGTCAACTAAAATAAGTGTGTTTAAAGTCATTTCTGTGCCTGAAACGGGTCAAAATGGAAGCTTTTGAGTAAGCAAAACTCTGTAAAAATGGCAATTTTGGTCACTGTGAGGGTTTAAAAAGTGGTTATTCAACATGAGGCACGATCCAATTGACATTTTGAATCATTTTTGGTACAGTCCAAAAAAATCAATTTTCGGATGAAAAACGATGACTCTGGACCTGTCGAACGATCCCAAAATGGTCAATATGGATGAAATTTCAACATTTAATCTTTTGACTCTAAATGACTGTTGGATGTGAATTATGACTTTGTCAACTAAAATAAGTGTGTTTAAAGTCATTTCTGTGCCTGAAACGGGTCAAAATGGAAGCTTTTGAGATAGCAAAACTCTGTAAAAATGGCAATTTTGGTCACTGTGAGGGTTTAAAAAGTGGTTATTCAACATGAGGCACGATCCAATTGACAATTTTAATCATTTTTGGTACAGTCCAAAAAATCAATTTTCGGATGAAAAACGATGACTCCGGACCTGTCGAACGATCCCAAAATGGTCTATAATGATGACATTTTAACATTTAATCTTTTGACTCTAAATCACTGTTGGATGTGAATTATGACTTTGTCAACTAGAATAAGTGTGTTTAAAGTCATTTCTGTGCCTGAAACGGGTCAAAATGGAAGCTTTTGAGTAAGCAAAACTCTGTAAATATGGCAATTTTGGTCACTGTGAGGGTTTAAAAAGTGGTTATCAACATGAGGCATGATCCAATTGACATTTTGAATCATTTTTGGTACAGTCCAAAAAATCAATTTTCGGATGAAAAACGATGACTCCGGACCTGTCGAACGATCCCAAAATGGTCAATATGGATGAAATTTCAACATTTAATCTTTTGACTCTAAATGACTGTTGGATGTGAATTATGACTTTGTCAACTAAAATAAGTGTGTTTAAAGTCATTTCTGTGCCTGAAACGGGTCAAAATGGAAGCTTTTGAGATAGCAAAACTCTGTAAAAATGGCAATTTTGGTCACTGTGAGGGTTTAAAAAGTGGTTATTCAACATGAGGCACGATCCAATTGACATTTTGAATCATTTTTGGTACAGTCCAAAAAATCAATTTTCGGATGAAAAACGATGACTCCGGACCTGTCGAACGATCCCAAAATGGTCAATATGGATGAAATTTCAACATTTAATCTTTTGACTCTAAATGACTGTTGGATGTGAATTATGACTTTGTCAACTAAAATAAGTGTGTTTAAAGTCATTTCTGTGCCTGAAACGGGTCAAAATGGAAGCTTTTGAGATAGCAAAACTCTGTAAAAATGGCAATTTTGGTCACTGTGAGGGTTTAAAAAGTGGTTATTCAACATGAGGCACGATCCAATTGACATTTTGAATCATTTTTGGTACAGTCCGAAAAATCAATTTTCGGATGAAAAACGATGACTCCGGACCTGTCGAACGATCCCAAAATGGTCAATATGGATGAAATTTCAACATTTAATCTTTTGACTCTAAATGACTGTTGGATGTGAATTATGACATTGTCAACTAGAATAAGTGTGTTTAAAGTCATTTCTGTGCCTGAAACGGGTCAAAATGGCAGCTTTTGAGTAAGCAAAACTCTGTAAAAATGGCAATTTTGGTCACTGTGAGGGTTTAAAAAGTGGTTATTCAACATGAGGCACGATCCAATTGACATTTTGAATCATTTTTGGTACAGTCCGAAAAATCAATTTTCGGATGAAAAACGATGACTCCGGACCTGTCGAACGCTCCCAAAATGGTCAATATGGATGAAATTTCAACATTTAATCTTTTGACTCTAAATGACTGTTGGATGTGAATTATGACTTTGTCAACTAGAATAAGTGTGTTTAAAGTCATTTCTGTGCCTGAAACGGCTCAAAATGGAAGCTTTTGAGAAAGCAAAACTCTGTAAAAATGGCAATTTTGGTCACTGTGAGGGTTTAAAAAGTGGTTTTTCAACATGAGGCACGATCCAATTGACATTTTGAATCATTTTTGGTACAGTCCAAAAAATCAATTTTCGGATGAAAAACGATGACTCCGGACCTGTCGAACGATCCCAAAATGGTCAATATGGATGAAATTTCAACATTTAATCTTTTGACTCTAAATGACTGTTGGATGTGAATTATGACTTTGTCAACTAAAATAAGTGTGTTTAAAGTCATTTCTGTGCCTGAAACAGGTCAAAATTGAAACTTTTGAGATAGCAAAACTCTGTAAAAATGGCAATTTTGGTCACTGTGAGGGTTTAAAAAGTGGTTATTCAACATGAGGCACGATCCAATTGACATTTTGAATCATTTTTGGTACAGTCCGAAAAATCAATTTTTGGATGAAAAACGATGACTCCGGACCTGTCGAACGATCCCAAAATGGTCAATATGGATGAAATTTCAACATTTAATCTTTTGACTCTAAATGACAGTTGGATGTGAATTATGACTTTGTCAACTAAAATAAGTGTGTTTAAAGTCATTTCTGTGCCTGAAACGGGTCAAAATGGAAGCTTTTGAGTAAGCAAAACTCTGTAAAAATGGCAATTTTGGTCACTGTGAGGGTTTAAAAAGTGGTTATTCAACATGAGGCACGATCCAATTGACATTTTGAATCATTTTTGGTACAGTCCGAAAAATCAATTTTCGGATGAAAAACGATGACTCAGGACCTGTCGAACGATCCCAAAATGGTCAATATGGATGAAATTTCAACATTTAATCTTTTGACTCTAAATGACTGTTGGATGTGAATTATAACTTTGTCAACTAGAATAAGTGTGTTTAAAGTCATTTCTGTGCCTGGAACGTGTCAAAATGAAAGCTTTTGAGTAAGCAAAACTCTGTAAAAATGGCAATTTTGGTCACTGTGAGGGTTTAAAAAGTGGTTATTCAACATGAGGCACGATTCAATTGACATTTTGAATCATTTTTGGTACAGTCCGAAAAATCAATTTTTGGATAAAAAACGATGACTCCGGACCTGTCGAACGATCCCAAAATGGTCAATATGGATGAAATTTCAACATTTAATCTTTTGACTCTAAATGACAGTTGGATGTGAATTATGACTTTGTCAACTAAAATAAGTGTGTTTAAAGTCATTTCTGTGCCTGAAACGGGTCAAAATGGAAGCTTTTGAGTAAGCAAAACTCTGTAAAAATGGCAATTTTGGTCACTGTGAGGGTTTAAAAAGTGGTTATTCAACATGAGGCACGATCCAATTGACATTTTGAATCATTTTTGGTACAGTCCGAAAAATCAATTTTCGGATGAAAAACGATGACTCCGGACCTGTCGAACGATCCCAAAATGGTCAATATGGATGAAATTTCAACATTTAATCTTTTGACTCTAAATGACTGTTGGATGTGAATTATAACTTTGTCAACTAGAATAAGTGTGTTTAAAGTCATTTCTGTGCCTGGAACGGGTCAAAATGGAAGCTTTTGAGTAAGCAAAACTCTGTATAAATGGCAATTTTGGTCACTGTGAGGGTTTAAAAAGTGGTTATTCAACATGAGGCACGATCCAATTGACATTTTGAATCATTTTTGGTACAGTCCAAAAAATCAATTTTCGGATGAAAAACGATGACTCCGGACCTGTCGAACGATCCCAAAATGGTCAATATGGATGAAATTTCAACATTTAATCTTTTTACTCTAAATGACTGTTGGATGTGAATTATGACTTTGTCAACTAGAATAAGTGTGTTTAAAGTCATTTCCGTGCCTGAAACGGGTCAAAATGGAAGCTTTTGAGATAGCAAAACTCTGTAAAAATGGCAATTTTGGTCACTGTGAGGGTTTAAAAAGTGGTTATTCAACATGAGGCACGATCCAATTGACATTTTGAATCATTTTTGGTACAGTACAAAAAAATCTATTTTCATATGAAAAACGATGACTCCGGACCTGTCGAACGATCCCAAAATGGTCAATATGGATGAAATTTCAACATTTAATCTTTTGACTCTAAATGACTGTTGGATGTGAATTATGACTTTGTCAACTAAAATAAGTGTGTTTAAAGTCATTTCTGTGCCTGAAACGGGTCAAAATTGAAGCTTTTGAGTAAGCAAAACTCTGTAAAAATGGCAATTTTGGTCACTGTGAGGGTTTAAAAAGTGGTTATTAAACATGAGGCATGATCCAATTGACATTTTGAATCATTTTTGGTACAGTCCAAAAATCAATTTTCGGATGAAAAACGATGACTCCGGACCTGTCGAACGATCCCAAAATGGTCAATATGGATGAAATTTCAACATTTAATCTTTTGACTCTAAATGACTGTTGGATGTGAATTATGACTTTGTCAACTAGAATAAGTGTGTTTAAAGTCATTTCCGTGCCTGAAACGGGTCAAAATGGAAGCTTTTGAGAAAGCAAACCTCTGTAAAAATGGCAATTTTGGTCACTGTGAGGGTTTAAAAAGTGGTCATTCAACATGAGGCACGATCCAATTGACATTTTGAATCATTTTTGGTACAGTCCGAAAAATCTATTTTCGGATGAAAAACGATGACTCCGGACGTGTCGAACGATCCCAAAATGGTCAATATGGATGAAATTTCAACATTTAATCTTTTGACTCTAAATGACTGTTGGATGTGAATTATGACTTTGTCAACTAAAATAAGTGTGTTTAAAGTCATTTCTGTGCCTGAAACGGGTCAAAATGGAAGCTTTTGAGTAAGCAAAACTCTGTAAAAATGGCAATTTTGGTCACTGTGAGGGTTTAAAAAGTGGTTATTCAACATGAGGCACGACCCAATTGACATTTTGAATCATTTTTGGTACAGTCCAAAAAATCAATTTTCGGATGAAAAACGATGACTCCGGACCTGTCGAACGATCCCAAAATGGTCAATATGGATGAAATTTCAACATTTAATCTTTTGACTCTAAATGACTGTTGGATGTGAATTATGACTTTGTCAACTAAAATAAGTGTGTTTAAAGTCATTTCTGTGCCTGAAACGGGTCAAAATGGAAGCTTTTGAGATAGCAAAACTCTGTAAAAATGGCAATTTTGGTCACTGTGAGGGTTTAAAAAGTGGTTATTCAACATGAAGCACGATCCAATTGACATTTTGAATCATTTTTGGTACAGTCCAAAAAATCAATTTTCGGATGAAAAACGATGACTCCGGACCTGTCGAACGATCCCAAAATGGTCAATATGGATGAAATTTCAACATTTAATCTTTTGACTCTAAATGACTGTTGGATGTGAATTATGACTTTGTCAACTAAAATAAGTGTGTTTAAAGTCATTTCTGTGCCTGAAACGGGTCAAAATGGAAGCTTTTGAGATAGCAAAACTCTGTAAAAATTGCAATTTTGGTCACTGTGAGGGTTTAAAAAGTGGTTATTCAACATGAGGCACGATCCAATTGACATTTTGAATCATTTTTGGTACAGTCCAAAAAATCAATTTTCGGATGAAAAACGATGACTCCGGACCTGTCGAACGATCCCAAAATGGTCAATATGGATGAAATTTCAACATTTAATCTTTTGACTCTAAATGACTGTTGGATGTGAATTATGACTTTGTCAACTAGAATAAGTGTGTTTAAAGTCATTTCTGTGCCTGGAACGGGTCAAAATGGAAGCTTTTGAGATAGCAAAACTCTGTAAAAATGGCAATTTTGGTCACTGTGAGGGTTTAAAAAGTGGTTATTCAACATGAGGCACGATCCAATTGACATTTTGAATCATTTTTGGTACAGTCCAAAAAATCAATTTTCGGATGAAAAACGATGACTCCGGACCTGTCGAACGATCCCAAAATGGTCAATATGGATGAAATTTCAACATTTAATCTTTTGACTCTAAATGACTGTTGGATGTGAATTATGACTTTGTCAACTAGAATAAGTGTGTTTAAAGTCATTTCCGTGCCTGAAACGGGTCAAAATGGAAGCTTTTGAGAAAGCAAACCTCTGTAAAAATGGCAATTTTGGTCACTGTGAGGGTTTAAAAAGTGGTCATTCAACATGAGGCACGATCCAATTGACATTTTGAATCATTTTTGGTACAGTCCGAAAAATCTATTTTCGGATGAAAAACGATGACTCCGGACGTGTCGAACGATCCCAAAATGGTCAATATGGATGAAATTTCAACATTTAATCTTTTGACTCTAAATGACTGTTGGATGTGAATTATGACTTTGTCAACTAAAATAAGTGTGTTTAAAGTCATTTCTGTGCCTGAAACGGGTCAAAATGGAAGCTTTTGAGTAAGCAAAACTCTGTAAAAATGGCAATTTTGGTCACTGTGAGGGTTTAAAAAGTGGTTATTCAACATGAGGCACGACCCAATTGACATTTTGAATCATTTTTGGTACAGTCCAAAAAATCAATTTTCGGATGAAAAACGATGACTCCGGACCTGTCGAACGATCCCAAAATGGTCAATATGGATGAAATTTCAACATTTAATCTTTTGACTCTAAATGACTGTTGGATGTGAATTATGACTTTGTCAACTAAAATAAGTGTGTTTAAAGTCATTTCTGTGCCTGAAACGGGTCAAAATGGAAGCTTTTGAGATAGCAAAACTCTGTAAAAATGGCAATTTTGGTCACTGTGAGGGTTTAAAAAGTGGTTATTCAACATGAAGCACGATCCAATTGACATTTTGAATCATTTTTGGTACAGTCCAAAAAATCAATTTTCGGATGAAAAACGATGACTCCGGACCTGTCGAACGATCCCAAAATGGTCAATATGGATGAAATTTCAACATTTAATCTTTTGACTCTAAATGACTGTTGGATGTGAATTATGACTTTGTCAACTAAAATAAGTGTGTTTAAAGTCATTTCTGTGCCTGAAACGGGTCAAAATGGAAGCTTTTGAGATAGCAAAACTCTGTAAAAATTGCAATTTTGGTCACTGTGAGGGTTTAAAAAGTGGTTATTCAACATGAGGCACGATCCAATTGACATTTTGAATCATTTTTGGTACAGTCCAAAAAATCAATTTTCGGATGAAAAACGATGACTCCGGACCTGTCGAACGATCCCAAAATGGTCAATATGGATGAAATTTCAACATTTAATCTTTTGACTCTAAATGACTGTTGGATGTGAATTATGACTTTGTCAACTAGAATAAGTGTGTTTAAAGTCATTTCTGTGCCTGGAACGGGTCAAAATGGAAGCTTTTGAGATAGCAAAACTCTGTAAAAATGGCAATTTTGGTCACTGTGAGGGTTTAAAAAGTGGTTATTCAACATGAGGCACGATCCAATTGACATTTTGAAACATTTTTGGTACAGTCCAAAAAATCAATTTTCGGATGAAAAACTATGACTCCGGACCTGTCGAACGATCCCAAAATGGTCAATATGGATGAAATTTCAACATTTAATCTTTTGACTCTAAATGACTGTTGGATGTGAATTATGACTTTGTCAACTAGAATAAGTGTGTTTAAAGTCATTTCTGTGCCTGGAACGGGTCAAAATGGAAGCTTTTGAGATAGCAAAACTCTGTAAAAATGGCAATTTTGGTCACTGTGAGGGTTTAAAAAGTGGTTATTCAACATGAGGCACGATCCAATGGACATTTTGAATCATTTTTGGTACAGTCCGAAAAATCAATTTTCGGATGAAAAACGATGACTCCGGACCTGTCGAACGATCCCAAAATGGTCAATATGGATGAAATTTCAACATTTAATCTTTTGACTCTAAATGACTGTTGGATGTGAATTATTACTTTGTCAACTAGAATAAGTGTGTTTAAAGTCATTTCTGTGCCTGGAACGGGTCAAAATGGAAGCTTTTGAGTAAGCAAAACTCTGTAAAAATGGCAATTTTGGTCACTGTGAGGGTTTAAAAAGTGGTTATTCAACATGAGGCACGATCCAATTGACATTTTGAATCATTTTTGGTACAGTACAAAAAAATCAATTTTCATATGAAAACCGATGACTCCGGACCTGTCGAACGATCCCAAAATGGTCAATATGGATGAAATTTCAACATTTAATCTTTTGACTCTAAATAACTGTTGGATGTGAATTATGACTTTGTCAACTAAAATAAGTGTGTTTAAAGTCATTTCTGTGCCTGAAACGGGTCAAAATTGAAGCTTTTGAGTAAGCAAAACTCTGTAAAAATGACAATTTTGGTCACTGTGAGGGTTTAAAAAGTGGTTATTCAACATGAGGCACGATCCAATTGACATTTTGAATCATTTTTGGTACAGTCCAAAAAATCAATTTTCGGATGAAAAACGATGACTCCGGACCTGTCGAACGATCCCAAAATGGTCAATATGGATGAAATTTCAACATTTAATCTTTTGACTCTAAATGACTGTTGGATGTGAATTATGACTTTGTCAACTAAAATAAGTGTGTTTAAAGTCATTTCTGTGCCTGAAACGGGTCAAAATGGAAGCTTTTGAGATAGCAAAACTCTGTAAAAATGGCAATTTTGGTCACTGTGAGGGTTTAAAAAGTGGTTATTCAACATGAGGCACGATCCAATTGACATTTTGAATCATTTTTGGTACAGTCCAAAAAATCAATTTTCGGATGAAAAACGATGACTCCGGACCTGTCGAACGATCCCAAAATGGTCTATAATGATGACATTTTAACATTTAATCTTTTGACTCTAAATCACTGTTGGATGTGAATTATGACTTTGTCAACTAGAATAAGTGTGTTTAAAGTCATTTCTGTGCCTGAAACGGGTCAAAATGGAAGCTTTTGAGTAAGCAAAACTCTGTAAAAATGGCAATTTTGGTCACTGTGAGGGTTTAAAAAGTGGTTATTCAACACGAGGCACGATCCAATTGACATTTTGAATCATTTTTGGTACAGTCCAAAAAATCAATTTTCGGATGAAAAACGATGACTCCGGACCTGTCGAACGATCCCAAAATGGTCAATATGGATGAAATTTCAACATTTAATCTTTTGACTCTAAATGACTGTTGGATGTGAATTATGACTTTGTCAACTAAAATAAGTGTGTTTAAAGTCATTTCTGTGCCTGAAACGGGTCAAAATGGAAGCTTTTGAGATAGCAAAACTCTGTAAAAATGGCAATTTTGGTCACTGTGAGGGTTTAAAAAGTGGTTATTCAACATGAGGCACGATCCAATTGACATTTTGAATCATTTTTGGTACAGTCCAAAAAATCAATTTTCGGATGAAAAACGATGACACCGGACCTGTCGAACGATCCAGAAATGGTCAATATGGATGAAATTTCAACATTTAATCTTTTGACACTAAATGACTGTTGGATGTGAATTATGACTTTGTCAACTAAAATAAGTGTGTTTAAAGTCATTTCTGTGCCTGAAACGGGTCAAAATTGAAGCTTTTGAGTAAGCAAAACTCTGTAAAAATGGCAATTTTGGTCACTGTGAGGGTTTAAAAAGTGGTTATTAAACATGAGGCATGATCCAATTGACATTTTGAATCATTTTTGGTACAGTCCAAAAATCAATTTTCGGATGAAAAACGATGACTCCGGACCTGTCGAACGATCCCAAAATGGTCAATATGGATGAAATTTCAACATTTAATCTTTTGACTCTAAATGACTGTTGGATGTGAATTATGACTTTGTCAACTAGAATAAGTGTGTTTAAAGTCATTTCCGTGCCTGAAACAGGTCAAAATGGAAGCTTTTGAGAAATCAAACCTCTGTAAAAATGGCAATTGTGGTCACTGTGAGGGTTTAAAAAGTGGTTATTCAACATGAGGCACGATCCAATTGACATTTTGAATCATTTTTGGTACAGTCCGAAAAATCAATTTTCAGATGAAAAACGATGACTCCGGACCTGTCGAACGATCCCAAAATGGTCAATATGAATGAAATTTCAACATTTAATCTTTTGACTCTAAATGACTGTTGGATGTGAATTATGACTTTGTCAACTAGAATAAGTGTGTTTAAAGTCATTTCTGTGCCTGGAACGGGTCAAAATGGAAGCTTTTGAGTAAGCAAAACTCTATAAAAATGGCAATTTTGGTCACTGTGAGGGTTTAAAAAGTGGTTATTCAACATGAGGCACGATCCAATTGACATTTTGAATCATTTTTGGTACAGTCCGAAAAATCATTTTTTGGATGAAAAACGATGACTCCGGACCTGTCGAACGATCCCAAAATGGTCAATATGGATGAAATTTCAACATTTAATCTTTTGACTCTAAATGACTGTTGGATGTGAATTATGACTTTGTCAACTAAAATAAGTGTGTTTAAAGTCATTTCTGTGCCTGAAACGGGTCAAAATGGAAGCTTTTGAGTAAGCAAAACTCTGTAAAAATGGCAATTTTGGTCACTGTGAGGGTTTAAAAAGTGGTTATTCAACATGAGGCACGATCCAATTGACATTTTGAATCATTTTTGGTACAGTCCAAAAAATCAATTTTCGGATGAAAAACGATGACTCTGGACCTGTCGAACGATCCCAAAATGGTCAATATGGATGAAATTTCAACATTTAATCTTTTGACTCTAAATGACTGTTGGATGTGAATTATGACTTTGTCAACTAAAATAAGTGTGTTTAAAGTCATTTCTGTGCCTGAAACGGGTCAAAATGGAAGCTTTTGAGATAGCAAAACTCTGTAAAAATGGCAATTTTGGTCACTGTGAGGGTTTAAAAAGTGGTTATTCAACATGAGGCACGATCCAATTGACAATTTTAATCATTTTTGGTACAGTCCAAAAAATCAATTTTCGGATGAAAAACGATGACTCCGGACCTGTCGAACGATCCCAAAATGGTCTATAATGATGACATTTTAACATTTAATCTTTTGACTCTAAATCACTGTTGGATGTGAATTATGACTTTGTCAACTAGAATAAGTGTGTTTAAAGTCATTTCTGTGCCTGAAACGGGTCAAAATGGAAGCTTTTGAGTAAGCAAAACTCTGTAAATATGGCAATTTTGGTCACTGTGAGGGTTTAAAAAGTGGTTATCAACATGAGGCATGATCCAATTGACATTTTGAATCATTTTTGGTACAGTCCAAAAAATCAATTTTCGGATGAAAAACGATGACTCCGGACCTGTCGAACGATCCCAAAATGGTCAATATGGATGAAATTTCAACATTTAATCTTTTGACTCTAAATGACTGTTGGATGTGAATTATGACTTTGTCAACTAAAATAAGTGTGTTTAAAGTCATTTCTGTGCCTGAAACGGGTCAAAATGGAAGCTTTTGAGATAGCAAAACTCTGTAAAAATGGCAATTTTGGTCACTGTGAGGGTTTAAAAAGTGGTTATTCAACATGAGGCACGATCCAATTGACATTTTGAATCATTTTTGGTACAGTCCAAAAAATCAATTTTCGGATGAAAAACGATGACTCCGGACCTGTCGAACGATCCCAAAATGGTCAATATGGATGAAATTTCAACATTTAATCTTTTGACTCTAAATGACTGTTGGATGTGAATTATGACTTTGTCAACTAAAATAAGTGTGTTTAAAGTCATTTCTGTGCCTGAAACGGGTCAAAATGGAAGCTTTTGAGATAGCAAAACTCTGTAAAAATGGCAATTTTGGTCACTGTGAGGGTTTAAAAAGTGGTTATTCAACATGAGGCACGATCCAATTGACATTTTGAATCATTTTTGGTACAGTCCGAAAAATCAATTTTCGGATGAAAAACGATGACTCCGGACCTGTCGAACGATCCCAAAATGGTCAATATGGATGAAATTTCAACATTTAATCTTTTGACTCTAAATGACTGTTGGATGTGAATTATGACATTGTCAACTAGAATAAGTGTGTTTAAAGTCATTTCTGTGCCTGAAACGGGTCAAAATGGAAGCTTTTGAGTAAGCAAAACTCTGTAAAAATGGCAATTTTGGTCACTGTGAGGGTTTAAAAAGTGGTTATTCAACATGAGGCACGATCCAATTGACATTTTGAATCATTTTTGGTACAGTCCGAAAAATCAATTTTCGGATGAAAAACGATGACTCCGGACCTGTCGAACGCTCCCAAAATGGTCAATATGGATGAAATTTCAACATTTAATCTTTTGACTCTAAATGACTGTTGGATGTGAATTATGACTTTGTCAACTAGAATAAGTGTGTTTAAAGTCATTTCTGTGCCTGAAACGGCTCAAAATGGAAGCTTTTGAGAAAGCAAAACTCTGTAAAAATGGCAATTTTGGTCACTGTGAGGGTTTAAAAAGTGGTTTTTCAACATGAGGCACGATCCAATTGACATTTTGAATAATTTTTGGTACAGTCCGAAAAATCAATTTTCGGATGAAAAACGATGACTCCGGACCTGTCGAACGATCCCAAAATGGTCAATATGGATGAAATTTCAACATTTAATCTTTTGACTCTAAATGACTGTTGGATGTGAATTATGACTTTGTCAACTAAAATAAGTGTGTTTAAAGTCATTTCTGTGCCTGAAACAGGTCAAAATTGAAGCTTTTGAGATAGCAAAACTCTGTAAAAATGGCAATTTTGGTCACTGTGAGGGTTTAAAAAGTGGTTATTCAACATGAGGCACGATCCAATTGACATTTTGAATCATTTTTGGTACAGTCCGAAAAATCAATTTTTGGATGAAAAACGATGACTCCGGACCTGTCGAACGATCCCAAATGGTCAATATGGATGAAATTTCAACATTTAATCTTTTGACTCTAAATGACAGTTGGATGTGAATTATGACTTTGTCAACTAAAATAAGTGTGTTTAAAGTCATTTCTGTGCCTGAAACGGGTCAAAATGGAAGCTTTTGAGTAAGAAAAACTCTGTAAAAATGGCAATTTTGGTCACTGTGAGGGTTTAAAAAGTGGTTATTCAACATGAGGCACGATCCAATTGACATTTTGAATCATTTTTGGTACAGTCCGAAAAATCAATTTTCGGATGAAAAACGATGACTCCGGACCTGTCGAACGATCCCAAAATGGTCAATATGGATGAAATTTCAACATTTAATCTTTTGACTCTAAATGACTGTTGGATGTGAATTATAACTTTGTCAACTAGAATAAGTGTGTTTAAAGTCATTTCTGTGCCTGGAACGGGTCAAAATGAAAGCTTTTGAGTAAGCAAAACTCTGTAAAAATGGCAATTTTGGTCACTGTGAGGGTTTAAAAAGTGGTTATTCAACATGAGGCACGATCCAATTGACATTTTGAATCATTTTTGGTACAGTCCGAAAAATCAATTTTCGGATGAAAAACGATGACTCCGGACCTGTCGAACGATCCCAAAATGGTCAATATGGATGAAATTTCAACATTTAATCTTTTGACTCTAAATGACTGTTGGATGTGAATTATAACTTTGTCAACTAGAATAAGTGTGTTTAAAGTCATTTCTGTGCCTGGAACGGGTCAAAATGGAAGCTTTTGAGTAAGCAAAACTCTGTATAAATGGCAATTTTGGTCACTGTGAGGGTTTAAAAAGTGGTTATTCAACATGAGGCACGATCCAATTGACATTTTGAATCATTTTTGGTACAGTCCAAAAAATCAATTTTCGGATGAAAAACGATGACTCCGGACCTGTCGAACGATCCCAAAATGGTCAATATGGATGAAATTTCAACATTTAATCTTTGTACTCTAAATGACTGTTGGATGTGAATTATGACTTTGTCAACTAGAATAAGTGTGTTTAAAGTCATTTCCGTGCCTGAAACGGGTCAAAATGGAAGCTTTTGAGATAGCAAAACTCTGTAAAAATGGCAATTTTGGTCACTGTGAGGGTTTAAAAAGTGGTTATTCAACATGAGGCACGATCCAATTGACATTTTGAATCATTTTTGGTACAGTACAAAAAAATCTATTTTCATATGAAAAACGATGACTCCGGACCTGTCGAACGATCCCAAAATGGTCAATATGGATGAAATTTCAACATTTAATCTTTTGACTCTAAATGACTGTTGGATGTGAATTATGACTTTGTCAACTAAAATAAGTGTGTTTAAAGTCATTTCTGTGCCTGAAACGGGTCAAAATGGAAGCTTTTGAGTAAGCAAAACTCTGTAAAAATGGCAATTTTGGTCACTGTGAGGGTTTAAAAAGTGGTTATTCAACATGAGGCACAACCCAATTGACATTTTGAATCATTTTTGGTACAGTCCAAAAAATCAATTTTCGGATGAAAAACGATGACTCCGGACCTGTCGAACGATCCCAAAATGGTCAATATGGATGAAATTTCAACATTTAATCTTTTGACTCTAAATGACTGTTGGATGTGAATTATGACTTTGTCAACTAAAATAAGTGTGTTTAAAGTCATTTCTGTGCCTGAAACGGGTCAAAATGGAAGCTTTTGAGATAGCAAAACTCTGTAAAAATGGCAATTTTGGTCACTGTGAGGGTTTAAAAAGTGGTTATTCAACATGAGGCACGATCCAATTGACATTTTGAATCATTTTTGGTACAGTCCAAAAAATCAATTTTCGGATGAAAAACGATGACTCCGGACCTGTCGAACGATCCCAAAATGGTCTATAATGATGACATTTTAACATTTAATCTTTTGACTCTAAATCACTGTTGGATGTGAATTATGACTTTGTCAACTAGAATAAGTGTGTTTAAAGTCATTTCTGTGCCTTAAACGGGTCAAAATGGAAGCTTTTGAGTAAGCAAAACTCTGTAAAAATGGCAATTTTGGTCACTGTGAGGGTTTAAAAAGTGGTTATTCAACATGAGGCACGATCCAATTGACATTTTGAATCATTTTTGGTACAGTCCAAAAAATCAATTTTCGGATGAAAAACGATGACTCCGGACCTGTCGAACGATCCCAAAATGGTCAATATGGATGAAATTTCAACATTTAATCTTTTGACTCTAAATGACTGTTGGATGTGAATTATGACTTTGTCAACTAAAATAAGTGTGTTTAAAGTCATTTCTGTGCCTGAAACGGGTCAAAATGGAAGCTTTTGAGATAGCAAAACTCTGTAAAAATTGCAATTTTGGTCACTGTGAGGGTTTAAAAAGTGGTTATTCAACATGAGGCACGATCCAATTGACATTTTGAATCATTTTTGGTACAGTCCAAAAAATCAATTTTCGGATGAAAAACGATGACTCCGGACCTGTCGAACGATCCCAAAATGGTCAATATGGATGAAATTTCAACATTTAATCTTTTGACTCTAAATGACTGTTGGATGTGAATTATGACTTTGTCAACTAGAATAAGTGTGTTTAAAGTCATTTCTGTGCCTGGAACGGGTCAAAATGGAAGCTTTTGAGATAGCAAAACTCTGTAAAAATGGCAATTTTGGTCACTGTGAGGGTTTAAAAAGTGGTTATTCAACATGAGGCACGATCCAATTGACATTTTGAATCATTTTTGGTACAGTCCGAAAAATCAATTTTCGGATGAAAAACGATGACTCCGGACCTGTCGAACGATCCCAAAATGGTCAATATGGATGAAATTTCAACATTTAATCTTTTGACTCTAAATGACTGTTGGATGTGAATTATGACTTTGTCAACTAGAATAAGTGTGTTTAAAGTCATTTCTGTGCCTGGAACGGGTCAAAATGGAAGCTTTTGAGTAAGCAAAACTCTGTAAAAATGGCAATTTTGGTCACTGTGAGGGTTTAAAAAGTGGTTATTCAACATGAGGCACGATCCAATTGACATTTTGAATCATTTTTGGTACAGTCCAAAAAATCAATTTTCGGATGAAAAACGATGACTCCGGACCTGTCGAACGATCCCAAAATGGTCAATATGGATGAAATTTCAACATTTAATCTTTTGACTCTAAATGACTGTTGGATGTGAATTATGACTTTGTCAACTAGAATAAGTGTGTTTAAAGTCATTTCCGTGCCTGAAACGGGTCAAAATGGAAGCTTTTGAGATAGCAAAACTCTGTAAAAATGGCAATTTTGGTCACTGTGAGGGTTTAAAAAGTGGTTATTCAACATGAGGCACGATCCAATTGACATTTTGAATCATTTTTGGTACAGTCCGAAAAATCAATTTTCGGATGAAAAACGATGACTCCGGACCTGTCGAACGATCCCAAAATGGTCAATATGGATGAAATTTCAACTTTTAATCTTTTGACTCTAAATGACTGTTGGATGTGAATTATGACTTTGTCAACTAGAATAAGTGTGTTTAAAGTCATTTCTGTGCCTGGAACGGGTCAAAATGGAAGCTTTTGAGTAAGCAAAACTCTGTAAAAATGGCAATTTTGGTCACTGTGAGGGTTTAAAAAGTGGTTATTCAACATGAGGCACGATCCAATTGACATTTTGAATCATTTTTGGTACAGTCCAAAAAATCAATTTTCGGATGAAAAACGATGACTCCTGACCTGTCGAACGATCCCAAAATGGTCAATATGGATGAAATTTCAACATTTAATCTTTTGACTCTAAATGACTGTTGGATGTGAATTATGACTTTGTCAACTAGAATAAGTGTGTTTAAAGTCATTTCCGTGCCTGAAACGGGTCAAAATGGAAGCTTTTGAGATAGCAAAACTCTGTAAAAATGGCAATTTTGGTCACTGTGAGGGTTTAAAAAGTGGTTATTCAACATGAGGCACGATCCAATTGACATTTTGAATCATTTTTGGTACAGTCCAAAAATCAATTTTCGGATGAAAAACGATGACTCCGGACCTGTCGAACGATCCCAAAATGGTCAATATGGATGAAATTTCAACATTTAATCTTTTGACTCTAAATGACTGTTGGATGTGAATTATGACTTTGTCAACTAGAATAAGTGTGTTTAAAGTCATTTCCGTGCCTGAAACAGGTCAAAATGGAAGCTTTTGAGAAATCAAACCTCTGTAAAAATGGCAATTGTGGTCACTGTGAGGGTTTAAAAAGTGGTTATTCAACATGAGGCACGATCCAATTGACATTTTGAATCATTTTTGGTACAGTCCGAAAAATCAATTTTCAGATGAAAAACGATGACTCCGGACCTGTCGAACGATCCCAAAATGGTCAATATGAATGAAATTTCAACATTTAATCTTTTGACTCTAAATGACTGTTGGATGTGAATTATGACTTTGTCAACTAGAATAAGTGTGTTTAAAGTCATTTCTGTGCCTGGAACGGGTCAAAATGGAAGCTTTTGAGTAAGCAAAACTCTATAAAAATGGCAATTTTGGTCACTGTGAGGGTTTAAAAAGTGGTTATTCAACATGAGGCACGATCCAATTGACATTTTGAATCATTTTTGGTACAGTCCGAAAAATCATTTTTTGGATGAAAAACGATGACTCCGGACCTGTCGAACGATCCCAAAATGGTCAATATGGATGAAATTTCAACATTTAATCTTTTGACTCTAAATGACTGTTGGATGTGAATTATGACTTTGTCAACTAAAATAAGTGTGTTTAAAGTCATTTCTGTGCCTGAAACGGGTCAAAATGGAAGCTTTTGAGTAAGCAAAACTCTGTAAAAATGGCAATTTTGGTCACTGTGAGGGTTTAAAAAGTGGTTATTCAACATGAGGCACGATCCAATTGACATTTTGAATCATTTTTGGTACAGTCCAAAAAATCAATTTTCGGATGAAAAACGATGACTCTGGACCTGTCGAACGATCCCAAAATGGTCAATATGGATGAAATTTCAACATTTAATCTTTTGACTCTAAATGACTGTTGGATGTGAATTATGACTTTGTCAACTAAAATAAGTGTGTTTAAAGTCATTTCTGTGCCTGAAACGGGTCAAAATGGAAGCTTTTGAGATAGCAAAACTCTGTAAAAATGGCAATTTTGGTCACTGTGAGGGTTTAAAAAGTGGTTATTCAACATGAGGCACGATCCAATTGACATTTTGAATCATTTTTGGTACAGTCCGAAAAATCAATTTTCGGATGAAAAACGATGACTCCGGACCTGTCGAACGATCCCAAAATGGTCAATATGGATGAAATTTCAACATTTAATCTTTTGACTCTAAATGACTGTTGGATGTGAATTATAACTTTGTCAACTAGAATAAGTGTGTTTAAAGTCATTTCTGTGCCTGGAACGGGTCAAAATGGAAGCTTTTGAGTAAGCAAAACTCTGTATAAATGGCAATTTTGGTCACTGTGAGGGTTTAAAAAGTGGTTATTCAACATGAGGCACGATCCAATTGACATTTTGAATCATTTTTGGTACAGTCCAAAAAATCAATTTTCGGATGAAAAACGATGACTCCGGACCTGTCGAACGATCCCAAAATGGTCAATATGGATGAAATTTCAACATTTAATCTTTGTACTCTAAATGACTGTTGGATGTGAATTATGACTTTGTCAACTAGAATAAGTGTGTTTAAAGTCATTTCCGTGCCTGAAACGGGTCAAAATGGAAGCTTTTGAGATAGCAAAACTCTGTAAAAATGGCAATTTTGGTCACTGTGAGGGTTTAAAAAGTGGTTATTCAACATGAGGCACGATCCAATTGACATTTTGAATCATTTTTGGTACAGTACAAAAAAATCTATTTTCATATGAAAAACGATGACTCCGGACCTGTCGAACGATCCCAAAATGGTCAATATGGATGAAATTTCAACATTTAATCTTTTGACTCTAAATGACTGTTGGATGTGAATTATGACTTTGTCAACTAAAATAAGTGTGTTTAAAGTCATTTCTGTGCCTGAAACGGGTCAAAATGGAAGCTTTTGAGTAAGCAAAACTCTGTAAAAATGGCAATTTTGGTCACTGTGAGGGTTTAAAAAGTGGTTATTCAACATGAGGCACAACCCAATTGACATTTTGAATCATTTTTGGTACAGTCCAAAAAATCAATTTTCGGATGAAAAACGATGACTCCGGACCTGTCGAACGATCCCAAAATGGTCAATATGGATGAAATTTCAACATTTAATCTTTTGACTCTAAATGACTGTTGGATGTGAATTATGACTTTGTCAACTAAAATAAGTGTGTTTAAAGTCATTTCTGTGCCTGAAACGGGTCAAAATGGAAGCTTTTGAGATAGCAAAACTCTGTAAAAATGGCAATTTTGGTCACTGTGAGGGTTTAAAAAGTGGTTATTCAACATGAGGCACGATCCAATTGACATTTTGAATCATTTTTGGTACAGTCCAAAAAATCAATTTTCGGATGAAAAACGATGACTCCGGACCTGTCGAACGATCCCAAAATGGTCTATAATGATGACATTTTAACATTTAATCTTTTGACTCTAAATCACTGTTGGATGTGAATTATGACTTTGTCAACTAGAATAAGTGTGTTTAAAGTCATTTCTGTGCCTTAAACGGGTCAAAATGGAAGCTTTTGAGTAAGCAAAACTCTGTAAAAATGGCAATTTTGGTCACTGTGAGGGTTTAAAAAGTGGTTATTCAACATGAGGCACGATCCAATTGACATTTTGAATCATTTTTGGTACAGTCCAAAAAATCAATTTTCGGATGAAAAACGATGACTCCGGACCTGTCGAACGATCCCAAAATGGTCAATATGGATGAAATTTCAACATTTAATCTTTTGACTCTAAATGACTGTTGGATGTGAATTATGACTTTGTCAACTAAAATAAGTGTGTTTAAAGTCATTTCTGTGCCTGAAACGGGTCAAAATGGAAGCTTTTGAGATAGCAAAACTCTGTAAAAATTGCAATTTTGGTCACTGTGAGGGTTTAAAAAGTGGTTATTCAACATGAGGCACGATCCAATTGACATTTTGAATCATTTTTGGTACAGTCCAAAAAATCAATTTTCGGATGAAAAACGATGACTCCGGACCTGTCGAACGATCCCAAAATGGTCAATATGGATGAAATTTCAACATTTAATCTTTTGACTCTAAATGACTGTTGGATGTGAATTATGACTTTGTCAACTAGAATAAGTGTGTTTAAAGTCATTTCTGTGCCTGGAACGGGTCAAAATGGAAGCTTTTGAGATAGCAAAACTCTGTAAAAATGGCAATTTTGGTCACTGTGAGGGTTTAAAAAGTGGTTATTCAACATGAGGCACGATCCAATTGACATTTTGAATCATTTTTGGTACAGTCCGAAAAATCAATTTTCGGATGAAAAACGATGACTCCGGACCTGTCGAACGATCCCAAAATGGTCAATATGGATGAAATTTCAACATTTAATCTTTTGACTCTAAATGACTGTTGGATGTGAATTATGACTTTGTCAACTAGAATAAGTGTGTTTAAAGTCATTTCTGTGCCTGGAACGGGTCAAAATGGAAGCTTTTGAGTAAGCAAAACTCTGTAAAAATGGCAATTTTGGTCACTGTGAGGGTTTAAAAAGTGGTTATTCAACATGAGGCACGATCCAATTGACATTTTGAATCATTTTTGGTACAGTCCAAAAAATCAATTTTCGGATGAAAAACGATGACTCCGGACCTGTCGAACGATCCCAAAATGGTCAATATGGATGAAATTTCAACATTTAATCTTTTGACTCTAAATGACTGTTGGATGTGAATTATGACTTTGTCAACTAGAATAAGTGTGTTTAAAGTCATTTCCGTGCCTGAAACGGGTCAAAATGGAAGCTTTTGAGATAGCAAAACTCTGTAAAAATGGCAATTTTGGTCACTGTGAGGGTTTAAAAAGTGGTTATTCAACATGAGGCACGATCCAATTGACATTTTGAATCATTTTTGGTACAGTCCGAAAAATCAATTTTCGGATGAAAAACGATGACTCCGGACCTGTCGAACGATCCCAAAATGGTCAATATGGATGAAATTTCAACTTTTAATCTTTTGACTCTAAATGACTGTTGGATGTGAATTATGACTTTGTCAACTAGAATAAGTGTGTTTAAAGTCATTTCTGTGCCTGGAACGGGTCAAAATGGAAGCTTTTGAGTAAGCAAAACTCTGTAAAAATGGCAATTTTGGTCACTGTGAGGGTTTAAAAAGTGGTTATTCAACATGAGGCACGATCCAATTGACATTTTGAATCATTTTTGGTACAGTCCAAAAAATCAATTTTCGGATGAAAAACGATGACTCCTGACCTGTCGAACGATCCCAAAATGGTCAATATGGATGAAATTTCAACATTTAATCTTTTGACTCTAAATGACTGTTGGATGTGAATTATGACTTTGTCAACTAGAATAAGTGTGTTTAAAGTCATTTCCGTGCCTGAAACGGGTCAAAATGGAAGCTTTTGAGATAGCAAAACTCTGTAAAAATGGCAATTTTGGTCACTGTGAGGGTTTAAAAAGTGGTTATTCAACATGAGGCACGATCCAATTGACATTTTGAATCATTTTTGGTACAGTCCAAAAATCAATTTTCGGATGAAAAACGATGACTCCGGACCTGTCGAACGATCCCAAAATGGTCAATATGGATGAAATTTCAACATTTAATCTTTTGACTCTAAATGACTGTTGGATGTGAATTATGACTTTGTCAACTAGAATAAGTGTGTTTAAAGTCATTTCCGTGCCTGAAACAGGTCAAAATGGAAGCTTTTGAGAAATCAAACCTCTGTAAAAATGGCAATTGTGGTCACTGTGAGGGTTTAAAAAGTGGTTATTCAACATGAGGCACGATCCAATTGACATTTTGAATCATTTTTGGTACAGTCCGAAAAATCAATTTTCAGATGAAAAACGATGACTCCGGACCTGTCGAACGATCCCAAAATGGTCAATATGAATGAAATTTCAACATTTAATCTTTTGACTCTAAATGACTGTTGGATGTGAATTATGACTTTGTCAACTAGAATAAGTGTGTTTAAAGTCATTTCTGTGCCTGGAACGGGTCAAAATGGAAGCTTTTGAGTAAGCAAAACTCTATAAAAATGGCAATTTTGGTCACTGTGAGGGTTTAAAAAGTGGTTATTCAACATGAGGCACGATCCAATTGACATTTTGAATCATTTTTGGTACAGTCCGAAAAATCATTTTTTGGATGAAAAACGATGACTCCGGACCTGTCGAACGATCCCAAAATGGTCAATATGGATGAAATTTCAACATTTAATCTTTTGACTCTAAATGACTGTTGGATGTGAATTATGACTTTGTCAACTAAAATAAGTGTGTTTAAAGTCATTTCTGTGCCTGAAACGGGTCAAAATGGAAGCTTTTGAGTAAGCAAAACTCTGTAAAAATGGCAATTTTGGTCACTGTGAGGGTTTAAAAAGTGGTTATTCAACATGAGGCACGATCCAATTGACATTTTGAATCATTTTTGGTACAGTCCAAAAAATCAATTTTCGGATGAAAAACGATGACTCTGGACCTGTCGAACGATCCCAAAATGGTCAATATGGATGAAATTTCAACATTTAATCTTTTGACTCTAAATGACTGTTGGATGTGAATTATGACTTTGTCAACTAAAATAAGTGTGTTTAAAGTCATTTCTGTGCCTGAAACGGGTCAAAATGGAAGCTTTTGAGATAGCAAAACTCTGTAAAAATGGCAATTTTGGTCACTGTGAGGGTTTAAAAAGTGGTTATTCAACATGAGGCACGATCCAATTGACAATTTTAATCATTTTTGGTACAGTCCAAAAAATCAATTTTCGGATGAAAAACGATGACTCCGGACCTGTCGAACGATCCCAAAATGGTCTATAATGATGACATTTTAACATTTAATCTTTTGACTCTAAATCACTGTTGGATGTGAATTATGACTTTGTCAACTAGAATAAGTGTGTTTAAAGTCATTTCTGTGCCTGAAACGGGTCAAAATGGAAGCTTTTGAGTAAGCAAAACTCTGTAAATATGGCAATTTTGGTCACTGTGAGGGTTTAAAAAGTGGTTATCAACATGAGGCATGATCCAATTGACATTTTGAATCATTTTTGGTACAGTCCAAAAAATCAATTTTCGGATGAAAAACGATGACTCCGGACCTGTCGAACGATCCCAAAATGGTCAATATGGATGAAATTTCAACATTTAATCTTTTGACTCTAAATGACTGTTGGATGTGAATTATGACTTTGTCAACTAAAATAAGTGTGTTTAAAGTCATTTCTGTGCCTGAAACGGGTCAAAATGGAAGCTTTTGAGATAGCAAAACTCTGTAAAAATGGCAATTTTGGTCACTGTGAGGGTTTAAAAAGTGGTTATTCAACATGAGGCACGATCCAATTGACATTTTGAATCATTTTTGGTACAGTCCAAAAAATCAATTTTCGGATGAAAAACGATGACTCCGGACCTGTCGAACGATCCCAAAATGGTCAATATGGATGAAATTTCAACATTTAATCTTTTGACTCTAAATGACTGTTGGATGTGAATTATGACTTTGTCAACTAAAATAAGTGTGTTTAAAGTCATTTCTGTGCCTGAAACGGGTCAAAATGGAAGCTTTTGAGATAGCAAAACTCTGTAAAAATGGCAATTTTGGTCACTGTGAGGGTTTAAAAAGTGGTTATTCAACATGAGGCACGATCCAATTGACATTTTGAATCATTTTTGGTACAGTCCGAAAAATCAATTTTCGGATGAAAAACGATGACTCCGGACCTGTCGAACGATCCCAAAATGGTCAATATGGATGAAATTTCAACATTTAATCTTTTGACTCTAAATGACTGTTGGATGTGAATTATGACATTGTCAACTAGAATAAGTGTGTTTAAAGTCATTTCTGTGCCTGAAACGGGTCAAAATGGAAGCTTTTGAGTAAGCAAAACTCTGTAAAAATGGCAATTTTGGTCACTGTGAGGGTTTAAAAAGTGGTTATTCAACATGAGGCACGATCCAATTGACATTTTGAATCATTTTTGGTACAGTCCGAAAAATCAATTTTCGGATGAAAAACGATGACTCCGGACCTGTCGAACGCTCCCAAAATGGTCAATATGGATGAAATTTCAACATTTAATCTTTTGACTCTAAATGACTGTTGGATGTGAATTATGACTTTGTCAACTAGAATAAGTGTGTTTAAAGTCATTTCTGTGCCTGAAACGGCTCAAAATGGAAGCTTTTGAGAAAGCAAAACTCTGTAAAAATGGCAATTTTGGTCACTGTGAGGGTTTAAAAAGTGGTTTTTCAACATGAGGCACGATCCAATTGACATTTTGAATAATTTTTGGTACAGTCCGAAAAATCAATTTTCGGATGAAAAACGATGACTCCGGACCTGTCGAACGATCCCAAAATGGTCAATATGGATGAAATTTCAACATTTAATCTTTTGACTCTAAATGACTGTTGGATGTGAATTATGACTTTGTCAACTAAAATAAGTGTGTTTAAAGTCATTTCTGTGCCTGAAACAGGTCAAAATTGAAGCTTTTGAGATAGCAAAACTCTGTAAAAATGGCAATTTTGGTCACTGTGAGGGTTTAAAAAGTGGTTATTCAACATGAGGCACGATCCAATTGACATTTTGAATCATTTTTGGTACAGTCCGAAAAATCAATTTTTGGATGAAAAACGATGACTCCGGACCTGTCGAACGATCCCAAATGGTCAATATGGATGAAATTTCAACATTTAATCTTTTGACTCTAAATGACAGTTGGATGTGAATTATGACTTTGTCAACTAAAATAAGTGTGTTTAAAGTCATTTCTGTGCCTGAAACGGGTCAAAATGGAAGCTTTTGAGTAAGAAAAACTCTGTAAAAATGGCAATTTTGGTCACTGTGAGGGTTTAAAAAGTGGTTATTCAACATGAGGCACGATCCAATTGACATTTTGAATCATTTTTGGTACAGTCCGAAAAATCAATTTTCGGATGAAAAACGATGACTCCGGACCTGTCGAACGATCCCAAAATGGTCAATATGGATGAAATTTCAACATTTAATCTTTTGACTCTAAATGACTGTTGGATGTGAATTATAACTTTGTCAACTAGAATAAGTGTGTTTAAAGTCATTTCTGTGCCTGGAACGGGTCAAAATGAAAGCTTTTGAGTAAGCAAAACTCTGTAAAAATGGCAATTTTGGTCACTGTGAGGGTTTAAAAAGTGGTTATTCAACATGAGGCACGATTCAATTGACATTTTGAATCATTTTTGGTACAGTCCGAAAAATCAATTTTTGGATGAAAAACGATGACTCCGGACCTGTCGAACGATCCCAAAATGGTCAATATGGATGAAATTTCAACATTTAATCTTTTGACTCTAAATGACAGTTGGATGTGAATTATGACTTTGTCAACTAAAATAAGTGTGTTTAAAGTCATTTCTGTGCCTGAAACGGGTCAAAATGGAAGCTTTTGAGTAAGCAAAACTCTGTAAAAATGGCAATTTTGGTCACTGTGAGGGTTTAAAAAGTGGTTATTCAACATGAGGCACGATCCAATTGACATTTTGAATCATTTTTGGTACAGTACAAAAAAATCTATTTTCATATGAAAAACGATGACTCCGGACCTGTCGAACGATCCCAAAATGGTCAATTTGGATGAAATTTCAACATTTAATCTTTTGACTCTAAATGACTGTTGGATGTGAATTATGACTTTGTCAACTAAAATAAGTGTGTTTAAAGTCATTTCTGTGCCTGAAACGGGTCAAAATGGAAGCTTTTGAGTAAGCAAAACTCTGTAAAAATGGCAATTTTGGTCACTGTGAGGGTTTAAAAAGTGGTTATTCAACATGAGGCACGACCCAATTGACATTTTGAATCATTTTTGGTACAGTCCAAAAAATCAATTTTCGGATGAAAAACGATGACTCCGGACCTGTCGAACGATCCCAAAATGGTCAATATGGATGAAATTTCAACATTTAATCTTTTGACTCTAAATGACTGTTGGATGTGAATTATGACTTTGTCAACTAAAATAAGTGTGTTTAAAGTCATTTCTGTGCCTGAAACGGGTCAAAATGGAAGCTTTTGAGATAGCAAAACTCTGTAAAAATGGCAATTTTGGTCACTGTGAGGGTTTAAAAAGTGGTTATTCAACATGAGGCACGATCCAATTGACATTTTGAATCATTTTTGGTACAGTCCAAAAAATCAATTTTCGGATGAAAAACGATGACTCCGGACCTGTCGAACGATCCCAAAATGGTCTATAATGATGACATTTTAACATTTAATCTTTTGACTCTAAATCACTGTTGGATGTGAATTATGACTTTGTCAACTAGAATAAGTGTGTTTAAAGTCATTTCTGTGCCTTAAACGGGTCAAAATGGAAGCTTTTGAGTAAGCAAAACTCTGTAAAAATGGCAATTTTGGTCACTGTGAGGGTTTAAAAAGTGGTTATTCAACATGAGGCACGATCCAATTGACATTTTGAATCATTTTTGGTACAGTCCAAAAAATCAATTTTCGGATGAAAAACGATGACTCCGGACCTGTCGAACGATCCCAAAATGGTCAATATGGATGAAATTTCAACATTTAATCTTTTGACTCTAAATGACTGTTGGATGTGAATTATGACTTTGTCAACTAAAATAAGTGTGTTTAAAGTCATTTCTGTGCCTGAAACGGGTCAAAATGGAAGCTTTTGAGATAGCAAAACTCTGTAAAAATTGCAATTTTGGTCACTGTGAGGGTTTAAAAAGTGGTTATTCAACATGAGGCACGATCCAATTGACATTTTGAATCATTTTTGGTACAGTCCAAAAAATCAATTTTCGGATGAAAAACGATGACTCCGGACCTGTCGAACGATCCCAAAATGGTCAATATGGATGAAATTTCAACATTTAATCTTTTGACTCTAAATGACTGTTGGATGTGAATTATGACTTTGTCAACTAGAATAAGTGTGTTTAAAGTCATTTCTGTGCCTGGAACGGGTCAAAATGGAAGCTTTTGAGATAGCAAAACTCTGTAAAAATGGCAATTTTGGTCACTGTGAGGGTTTAAAAAGTGGTTATTCAACATGAGGCACGATCCAATTGACATTTTGAATCATTTTTGGTACAGTCCGAAAAATCAATTTTCGGATGAAAAACGATGACTCCGGACCTGTCGAACGATCCCAAAATGGTCAATATGGATGAAATTTCAACATTTAATCTTTTGACTCTAAATGACTGTTGGATGTGAATTATGACTTTGTCAACTAGAATAAGTGTGTTTAAAGTCATTTCTGTGCCTGGAACGGGTCAAAATGGAAGCTTTTGAGTAAGCAAAACTCTGTAAAAATGGCAATTTTGGTCACTGTGAGGGTTTAAAAAGTGGTTATTCAACATGAGGCACGATCCAATTGACATTTTGAATCATTTTTGGTACAGTCCAAAAAATCAATTTTCGGATGAAAAACGATGACTCCGGACCTGTCGAACGATCCCAAAATGGTCAATATGGATGAAATTTCAACATTTAATCTTTTGACTCTAAATGACTGTTGGATGTGAATTATGACTTTGTCAACTAGAATAAGTGTGTTTAAAGTCATTTCCGTGCCTGAAACGGGTCAAAATGGAAGCTTTTGAGATAGCAAAACTCTGTAAAAATGGCAATTTTGGTCACTGTGAGGGTTTAAAAAGTGGTTATTCAACATGAGGCACGATCCAATTGACATTTTGAATCATTTTTGGTACAGTCCGAAAAATCAATTTTCGGATGAAAAACGATGACTCCGGACCTGTCGAACGATCCCAAAATGGTCAATATGGATGAAATTTCAACTTTTAATCTTTTGACTCTAAATGACTGTTGGATGTGAATTATGACTTTGTCAACTAGAATAAGTGTGTTTAAAGTCATTTCTGTGCCTGGAACGGGTCAAAATGGAAGCTTTTGAGTAAGCAAAACTCTGTAAAAATGGCAATTTTGGTCACTGTGAGGGTTTAAAAAGTGGTTATTCAACATGAGGCACGATCCAATTGACAATTTGAATCATTTTTGGTACAGTACAAAAAAATCAATTTTCATATGAAAAACGATGACTCCGGACCTGTCGAACGATCCCAAAATGGTCAATATGGATGAAATTTCAACATTTAATATTTTGACTCTAAATGACTGTTGGATGTGAATTATGACTTTGTCAACTAAAATAAGTGTGTTTAAAGTCATTTCTGTGCCTGAAACGGGTCAAAATTGAAGCTTTTGAGTAAGCAAAACTCTGTAAAAATGGCAATTTTGGTCACTGTGAGGGTTTAAAAAGTGGTTATTAAACATGAGGCATGATCCAATTGACATTTTGAATCATTTTTGGTACAGTCCAAAAATCAATTTTCGGATGAAAAACGATGACTCCGGACCTGTCGAACGATCCCAAAATGGTCAATATGGATGAAATTTCAACATTTAATCTTTTGACTCTAAATGACTGTTGGATGTGAATTATGACTTTGTCAACTAGAATAAGTGTGTTTAAAGTCATTTCCGTGCCTGAAACGGGTCAAAATGGAAGCTTTTGAGATAGCAAAACTCTGTAAAAATGGCAATTTTGGTCACTGTGAGGGTTTAAAAAGTGGTTATTCAACATGAGGCACGATCCAATTGACATTTTGAATCATTTTTGGTACAGTACAAAAAAATCAATTTTCATATAAAAAACGATGACTCCGGACCTGTCGAACGATCCCAAAATGGTCAATATGGATGAAATTTCAACATTTAATATTTTGACTCTAAATGACTGTTGGATGTGAATTATGACTTTGTCAACTAAAATACGTGTGTTTAAAGTCATTTCTGTGCCTGAAACGGGTCAAAATTGAAGCTTTTGAGTAAGCAAAACTCTGTAAAAATGGCAATTTTGGTCACTGTGAGGGTTTAAAAAGTGGTTATTCAACATGAGGCACGATCCAATTGACATTTTGAATCATTTTTGGTACAGTCCGAAAAATCAATTTTCGGATGAAAAACGATGACTCCGGACCTGTCGAACGATCCCAAAATGGTCAATATGAATGAAATTTCAACATTTAATCTTTTGACTCTAAATGACTGTTGGATGTGAATTATGACTTTGTCAACTAGAATAAGTGTGTTTAAAGTCATTTCTGTGCCTGGAACGGGTCAAAATGGAAGCTTTTGAGTAAGCAAAACTCTATAAAAATGGCAATTTTGGTCACTGTGAGGGTTTAAAAAGTGGTTATTCAACATGAGGCACGATCCAATTGACATTTTGAATCATTTTTGGTACAGTCCGAAAAATCAATTTTTGGATGAAAAACGATGACTCCGGACCTGTCGAACGATCCCAAAATGGTCAATATGGATGAAATTTCAACATTTAATCTTTTGACTCTAAATGACTGTTGGATGTGAATTATGACTTTGTCAACTAAAATAAGTGTGTTTAAATTCATTTCTGTGCCTGAAACGGGTCAAAATGGAAGCTTTTGAGTAAGCAAAACTCTGTAAAAATGGCAATTTTGGTCACTGTGAGGGTTTAAAAAGTGGTTATGCAACATGAGGCACGATCCAATTGACATTTTGAATCATTTTTGGTACAGTCCAAAAAAATCAATATTCGGATGAAAAACGATGACTCCGGACCTGTCGAACGATCCCAAAATGGTCAATATGGATGAAATTTCAACATTTAATCTTTTGACTCTAAATGACTGTTGGATGTGAATTATGACTTTGTCAACTAAAATAAGTGTGTTTAAAGTCATTTTTGTGCCTGAAACGGGTCAAAATGGAAGCTTTTGAGATAGCAAAACTCTGTAAAAATAGCAATTTTGGTCACTGTGAGGGTTTAAAAAGTGGTTATTCAACATGAGGCACGATCCAATTGACATTTTGAATCATTTTTGGTACAGTCCGAAAAATCTATTTTCGGATGAAAAACGATGACTCCGGACCTGTCGAACGATCCCAAAATGGTCAATATGGATGAAATTTCAACATTTAATCTTTTGACTCTAAATGACTGTTGGATGTGAATTATGACTTTGTCAACTAGAATAAGTGTGTTTAAAGTCATTTCTGTGCCTGGAACGGGTCAAAATGGAAGCTTTTGAGTAAGAAAAACTCTGTAAAAATGGCAATTTTGGTCACTGTGAGGGTTTAAAAAGTGGTTATTCAACATGAGGCACGATCCAATTGACATTTTGAATCATTTTTGGTACAGTCCAAAAAATCAATTTTCGGATGAAAAACGATGACTCCGGACCTGTCGAACGATCCCAAAATGGTCAATATGGATGAAATTTCAACATTTAATCTTTTGACTCTAAATGACTGTTGGATGTGAATTATGACTTTGTCAACTAGAATAAGTGTGTTTAAAGTCATTTCCGTGCCTGAAACGGGTCAAAATGGAAGCTTTTGAGATAGCAAAACTCTGTAAAAATGGCAATTTTGGTCACTGTGAGGGTTTAAAAAGTGGTTATTCAACATGAGGCACGATCCAATTGACATTTTGAATCATTTTTGGTACAGTACAAAAAAATCAATTTTCATATGAAAAACGATGACTCCGGACCTGTCGAACGATCCCAAAATGGTCAATATGGATGAAATTTCAACATTTAATCTTTTGACTCTAAATGACTGTTGGATGTGAATTATGACTTTGTCAACTAGAATAAGTGTGTTTAAAGTCATTTCCGTGCCTGAAACAGGTCAAAATGGAAGCTTTTGAGAAATCAAACCTCTGTAAAAATGGCAATTTTGGTCACTGTGAGGGTTTAAAAAGTGGTTATTCAACATGAGGCACGATCCAATTGACATTTTGAATCATTTTTGGTACAGTCCGAAAAATCAATTTTCGGATGAAAAACGATGACTCCGGACCTGTCGAACGATCCCAAAATGGTCAATATGAATGAAATTTCAACATTTAATCTTTTGACTCTAAATGACTGTTGGATGTGAATTATGACTTTGTCAACTAGAATAAGTGTGTTTAAAGTCATTTCCGTGCCTGAAACGGGTCAAAATGGAAGCTTTTGAGTAAGCAATACTCTGTAAAAATGGCAATTTTGGTCACTGTGAGGGTTTAAAAAGTGGTTATTCAACATGAGGCACGATCCAATTGACATTTTGAATCATTTTTGGTACAGTCCAAAAAATCAATTTTCGGATGAAAAACGATGACTCTGGACCTGTCGAACGATCCCAAAATGGTCAATATGGATGAAATTTCAACATTTAATCTTTTGACTCTAAATGACTGTTGGATGTGAATTATGACTTTGTCAACTAAAATAAGTGTGTTTAAAGTCATTTCTGTGCCTGAAACGGGTCAAAATGGAAGCTTTTGAGATAGCAAAACTCTGTAAAAATGGCAATTTTGGTCACTGTGAGGGTTTAAAAAGTGGTTATTCAACATGAGGCACGATCCAATTGACATTTTGAATCATTTTTGGTACAGTCCAAAAAATCAATTTTCGGATGAAAAACGATGACTCTGGACCTGTCGAACGATCCCAAAATGGTCTATAATGATGACATTTTAACATTTAATCTTTTGACTCTAAATCACTGTTGGATGTGAATTATGACTTTGTCAACTAGAATAAGTGTGTTTAAAGTCATTTCTGTGCCTGAAACGGGTCAAAATGGAAGCTTTTGAGTAAGCAAAACTCTGTAAAAATGGCAATTTTGGTCACTGTGAGGGTTTAAAAAGTGGTTATCAACATGAGGCATGATCCAATTGACATTTTGAATCATTTTTGGTACAGTCCAAAAAAATCAATTTTCGGATGAAAAACGATGACTCCGGACCTGTCGAACGATCCCAAAATGGTCAATATGGATGAAATTTCAACTTTTAATCTTTTGACTCTAAATGACTGTTGGATGTGAATTATGACTTTGTCAACTAGAATAAGTGTGTTTAAAGTCATTTCTGTGCCTGGAACGGGTCAAAATGGAAGCTTTTGAGTAAGCAAAACTCTGTAAAAATGGCAATTTTGGTCACTGTGAGGGTTTAAAAAGTGGTTATTCAACATGAGGCACGATCCAATTGACATTTTGAATCATTTTTGGTACAGTCCAAAAAATCAATTTTCGGATGAAAAACGATGACTCCTGACCTGTCGAACGATCCCAAAATGGTCAATATGGATGAAATTTCAACATTTAATCTTTTGACTCTAAATGACTGTTGGATGTGAATTATGACTTTGTCAACTAGAATAAGTGTGTTTAAAGTCATTTCCGTGCCTGAAACGGGTCAAAATGGAAGCTTTTGAGATAGCAAAACTCTGTAAAAATGGCAATTTTGGTCACTGTGAGGGTTTAAAAAGTGGTTATTCAACATGAGGCACGATCCAATTGACATTTTGAATCATTTTTGGTACAGTCCAAAAATCAATTTTCGGATGAAAAACGATGACTCCGGACCTGTCGAACGATCCCAAAATGGTCAATATGGATGAAATTTCAACATTTAATCTTTTGACTCTAAATGACTGTTGGATGTGAATTATGACTTTGTCAACTAGAATAAGTGTGTTTAAAGTCATTTCCGTGCCTGAAACAGGTCAAAATGGAAGCTTTTGAGAAATCAAACCTCTGTAAAAATGGCAATTGTGGTCACTGTGAGGGTTTAAAAAGTGGTTATTCAACATGAGGCACGATCCAATTGACATTTTGAATCATTTTTGGTACAGTCCGAAAAATCAATTTTCAGATGAAAAACGATGACTCCGGACCTGTCGAACGATCCCAAAATGGTCAATATGAATGAAATTTCAACATTTAATCTTTTGACTCTAAATGACTGTTGGATGTGAATTATGACTTTGTCAACTAGAATAAGTGTGTTTAAAGTCATTTCTGTGCCTGGAACGGGTCAAAATGGAAGCTTTTGAGTAAGCAAAACTCTATAAAAATGGCAATTTTGGTCACTGTGAGGGTTTAAAAAGTGGTTATTCAACATGAGGCACGATCCAATTGACATTTTGAATCATTTTTGGTACAGTCCGAAAAATCATTTTTTGGATGAAAAACGATGACTCCGGACCTGTCGAACGATCCCAAAATGGTCAATATGGATGAAATTTCAACATTTAATCTTTTGACTCTAAATGACTGTTGGATGTGAATTATGACTTTGTCAACTAAAATAAGTGTGTTTAAAGTCATTTCTGTGCCTGAAACGGGTCAAAATGGAAGCTTTTGAGTAAGCAAAACTCTGTAAAAATGGCAATTTTGGTCACTGTGAGGGTTTAAAAAGTGGTTATTCAACATGAGGCACGATCCAATTGACATTTTGAATCATTTTTGGTACAGTCCAAAAAATCAATTTTCGGATGAAAAACGATGACTCTGGACCTGTCGAACGATCCCAAAATGGTCAATATGGATGAAATTTCAACATTTAATCTTTTGACTCTAAATGACTGTTGGATGTGAATTATGACTTTGTCAACTAAAATAAGTGTGTTTAAAGTCATTTCTGTGCCTGAAACGGGTCAAAATGGAAGCTTTTGAGATAGCAAAACTCTGTAAAAATGGCAATTTTGGTCACTGTGAGGGTTTAAAAAGTGGTTATTCAACATGAGGCACGATCCAATTGACAATTTTAATCATTTTTGGTACAGTCCAAAAAATCAATTTTCGGATGAAAAACGATGACTCCGGACCTGTCGAACGATCCCAAAATGGTCTATAATGATGACATTTTAACATTTAATCTTTTGACTCTAAATCACTGTTGGATGTGAATTATGACTTTGTCAACTAGAATAAGTGTGTTTAAAGTCATTTCTGTGCCTGAAACGGGTCAAAATGGAAGCTTTTGAGTAAGCAAAACTCTGTAAATATGGCAATTTTGGTCACTGTGAGGGTTTAAAAAGTGGTTATCAACATGAGGCATGATCCAATTGACATTTTGAATCATTTTTGGTACAGTCCAAAAAATCAATTTTCGGATGAAAAACGATGACTCCGGACCTGTCGAACGATCCCAAAATGGTCAATATGGATGAAATTTCAACATTTAATCTTTTGACTCTAAATGACTGTTGGATGTGAATTATGACTTTGTCAACTAAAATAAGTGTGTTTAAAGTCATTTCTGTGCCTGAAACGGGTCAAAATGGAAGCTTTTGAGATAGCAAAACTCTGTAAAAATGGCAATTTTGGTCACTGTGAGGGTTTAAAAAGTGGTTATTCAACATGAGGCACGATCCAATTGACATTTTGAATCATTTTTGGTACAGTCCAAAAAATCAATTTTCGGATGAAAAACGATGACTCCGGACCTGTCGAACGATCCCAAAATGGTCAATATGGATGAAATTTCAACATTTAATCTTTTGACTCTAAATGACTGTTGGATGTGAATTATGACTTTGTCAACTAAAATAAGTGTGTTTAAAGTCATTTCTGTGCCTGAAACGGGTCAAAATGGAAGCTTTTGAGATAGCAAAACTCTGTAAAAATGGCAATTTTGGTCACTGTGAGGGTTTAAAAAGTGGTTATTCAACATGAGGCACGATCCAATTGACATTTTGAATCATTTTTGGTACAGTCCGAAAAATCAATTTTCGGATGAAAAACGATGACTCCGGACCTGTCGAACGATCCCAAAATGGTCAATATGGATGAAATTTCAACATTTAATCTTTTGACTCTAAATGACTGTTGGATGTGAATTATGACATTGTCAACTAGAATAAGTGTGTTTAAAGTCATTTCTGTGCCTGAAACGGGTCAAAATGGAAGCTTTTGAGTAAGCAAAACTCTGTAAAAATGGCAATTTTGGTCACTGTGAGGGTTTAAAAAGTGGTTATTCAACATGAGGCACGATCCAATTGACATTTTGAATCATTTTTGGTACAGTCCGAAAAATCAATTTTCGGATGAAAAACGATGACTCCGGACCTGTCGAACGCTCCCAAAATAGTCAATATGGATGAAATTTCAACATTTAATCTTTTGACTCTAAATGACTGTTGGATGTGAATTATGACTTTGTCAACTAGAATAAGTGTGTTTAAAGTCATTTCTGTGCCTGAAACGGCTCAAAATGGAAGCTTTTGAGAAAGCAAAACTCTGTAAAAATGGCAATTTTGGTCACTGTGAGGGTTTAAAAAGTGGTTTTTCAACATGAGGCACGATCCAATTGACATTTTGAATAATTTTTGGTACAGTCCGAAAAATCAATTTTCGGATGAAAAACGATGACTCCGGACCTGTCGAACGATCCCAAAATGGTCAATATGGATGAAATTTCAACATTTAATCTTTTGACTCTAAATGACTGTTGGATGTGAATTATGACTTTGTCAACTAAAATAAGTGTGTTTAAAGTCATTTCTGTGCCTGAAACAGGTCAAAATTGAAGCTTTTGAGATAGCAAAACTCTGTAAAAATGGCAATTTTGGTCACTGTGAGGGTTTAAAAAGTGGTTATTCAACATGAGGCACGATCCAATTGACATTTTGAATCATTTTTGGTACAGTCCGAAAAATCAATTTTTGGATGAAAAACGATGACTCCGGACCTGTCGAACGATCCCAAATGGTCAATATGGATGAAATTTCAACATTTAATCTTTTGACTCTAAATGACAGTTGGATGTGAATTATGACTTTGTCAACTAAAATAAGTGTGTTTAAAGTCATTTCTGTGCCTGAAACGGGTCAAAATGGAAGCTTTTGAGTAAGAAAAACTCTGTAAAAATGGCAATTTTGGTCACTGTGAGGGTTTAAAAAGTGGTTATTCAACATGAGGCACGATCCAATTGACATTTTGAATCATTTTTGGTACAGTCCGAAAAATCAATTTTCGGATGAAAAACGATGACTCCGGACCTGTCGAACGATCCCAAAATGGTCAATATGGATGAAATTTCAACATTTAATCTTTTGACTCTAAATGACTGTTGGATGTGAATTATAACTTTGTCAACTAGAATAAGTGTGTTTAAAGTCATTTCTGTGCCTGGAACGGGTCAAAATGAAAGCTTTTGAGTAAGCAAAACTCTGTAAAAATGGCAATTTTGGTCACTGTGAGGGTTTAAAAAGTGGTTATTCAACATGAGGCACGATTCAATTGACATTTTGAATCATTTTTGGTACAGTCCGAAAAATCAATTTTTGGATGAAAAACGATGACTCCGGACCTGTCGAACGATCCCAAAATGGTCAATATGGATGAAATTTCAACATTTAATCTTTTGACTCTAAATGACAGTTGGATGTGAATTATGACTTTGTCAACTAAAATAAGTGTGTTTAAAGTCATTTCTGTGCCTGAAACGGGTCAAAATGGAAGCTTTTGAGTAAGCAAAACTCTGTAAAAATGGCAATTTTGGTCACTGTGAGGGTTTAAAAAGTGGTTATTCAACATGAGGCACGATCCAATTGACATTTTGAATCATTTTTGGTACAGTCCGAAAAATCAATTTTCGGATGAAAAACGATGACTCCGGACCTGTCGAACGATCCCAAAATGGTCAATATGGATGAAATTTCAACATTTAATCTTTTGACTCTAAATGACTGTTGGATGTGAATTATAACTTTGTCAACTAGAATAAGTGTGTTTAAAGTCATTTCTGTGCCTGGAACGGGTCAAAATGGAAGCTTTTGAGTAAGCAAAACTCTGTATAAATGGCAATTTTGGTCACTGTGAGGGTTTAAAAAGTGGTTATTCAACATGAGGCACGATCCAATTGACATTTTGAATCATTTTTGGTACAGTCCAAAAAATCAATTTTCGGATGAAAAACGATGACTCCGGACCTGTCGAACGATCCCAAAATGGTCAATATGGATGAAATTTCAACATTTAATCTTTGTACTCTAAATGACTGTTGGATGTGAATTATGACTTTGTCAACTAGAATAAGTGTGTTTAAAGTCATTTCCGTGCCTGAAACGGGTCAAAATGGAAGCTTTTGAGATAGCAAAACTCTGTAAAAATGGCAATTTTGGTCACTGTGAGGGTTTAAAAAGTGGTTATTCAACATGAGGCACGATCCAATTGACATTTTGAATCATTTTTGGTACAGTACAAAAAAATCTATTTTCATATGAAAAACGATGACTCCGGACCTGTCGAACGATCCCAAAATGGTCAATATGGATGAAATTTCAACATTTAATCTTTTGACTCTAAATGACTGTTGGATGTGAATTATGACTTTGTCAACTAAAATAAGTGTGTTTAAAGTCATTTCTGTGCCTGAAACGGGTCAAAATGGAAGCTTTTGAGTAAGCAAAACTCTGTAAAAATGGCAATTTTGGTCACTGTGAGGGTTTAAAAAGTGGTTATTCAACATGAGGCACGACCCAATTGACATTTTGAATCATTTTTGGTACAGTCCAAAAAATCAATTTTCGGATGAAAAACGATGACTCCGGACCTGTCGAACGATCCCAAAATGGTCAATATGGATGAAATTTCAACATTTAATCTTTTGACTCTAAATGACTGTTGGATGTGAATTATGACTTTGTCAACTAAAATAAGTGTGTTTAAAGTCATTTCTGTGCCTGAAACGGGTCAAAATGGAAGCTTTTGAGATAGCAAAACTCTGTAAAAATGGCAATTTTGGTCACTGTGAGGGTTTAAAAAGTGGTTATTCAACATGAGGCACGATCCAATTGACATTTTGAATCATTTTTGGTACAGTCCAAAAAATCAATTTTCGGATGAAAAACGATGACTCCGGACCTGTCGAACGATCCCAAAATGGTCTATAATGATGACATTTTAACATTTAATCTTTTGACTCTAAATCACTGTTGGATGTGAATTATGACTTTGTCAACTAGAATAAGTGTGTTTAAAGTCATTTCTGTGCCTTAAACGGGTCAAAATGGAAGCTTTTGAGTAAGCAAAACTCTGTAAAAATGGCAATTTTGGTCACTGTGAGGGTTTAAAAAGTGGTTATTCAACATGAGGCACGATCCAATTGACATTTTGAATCATTTTTGGTACAGTCCAAAAAATCAATTTTCGGATGAAAAACGATGACTCCGGACCTGTCGAACGATCCCAAAATGGTCAATATGGATGAAATTTCAACATTTAATCTTTTGACTCTAAATGACTGTTGGATGTGAATTATGACTTTGTCAACTAAAATAAGTGTGTTTAAAGTCATTTCTGTGCCTGAAACGGGTCAAAATGGAAGCTTTTGAGATAGCAAAACTCTGTAAAAATTGCAATTTTGGTCACTGTGAGGGTTTAAAAAGTGGTTATTCAACATGAGGCACGATCCAATTGACATTTTGAATCATTTTTGGTACAGTCCAAAAAATCAATTTTCGGATGAAAAACGATGACTCCGGACCTGTCGAACGATCCCAAAATGGTCAATATGGATGAAATTTCAACATTTAATCTTTTGACTCTAAATGACTGTTGGATGTGAATTATGACTTTGTCAACTAGAATAAGTGTGTTTAAAGTCATTTCTGTGCCTGGAACGGGTCAAAATGGAAGCTTTTGAGATAGCAAAACTCTGTAAAAATGGCAATTTTGGTCACTGTGAGGGTTTAAAAAGTGGTTATTCAACATGAGGCACGATCCAATTGACATTTTGAATCATTTTTGGTACAGTCCGAAAAATCAATTTTCGGATGAAAAACGATGACTCCGGACCTGTCGAACGATCCCAAAATGGTCAATATGGATGAAATTTCAACATTTAATCTTTTGACTCTAAATGACTGTTGGATGTGAATTATGACTTTGTCAACTAGAATAAGTGTGTTTAAAGTCATTTCTGTGCCTGGAACGGGTCAAAATGGAAGCTTTTGAGTAAGCAAAACTCTGTAAAAATGGCAATTTTGGTCACTGTGAGGGTTTAAAAAGTGGTTATTCAACATGAGGCACGATCCAATTGACATTTTGAATCATTTTTGGTACAGTCCAAAAAATCAATTTTCGGATGAAAAACGATGACTCCGGACCTGTCGAACGATCCCAAAATGGTCAATATGGATGAAATTTCAACATTTAATCTTTTGACTCTAAATGACTGTTGGATGTGAATTATGACTTTGTCAACTAGAATAAGTGTGTTTAAAGTCATTTCCGTGCCTGAAACGGGTCAAAATGGAAGCTTTTGAGATAGCAAAACTCTGTAAAAATGGCAATTTTGGTCACTGTGAGGGTTTAAAAAGTGGTTATTCAACATGAGGCACGATCCAATTGACATTTTGAATCATTTTTGGTACAGTCCGAAAAATCAATTTTCGGATGAAAAACGATGACTCCGGACCTGTCGAACGATCCCAAAATGGTCAATATGGATGAAATTTCAACTTTTAATCTTTTGACTCTAAATGACTGTTGGATGTGAATTATGACTTTGTCAACTAGAATAAGTGTGTTTAAAGTCATTTCTGTGCCTGGAACGGGTCAAAATGGAAGCTTTTGAGTAAGCAAAACTCTGTAAAACTGGCAATTTTGGTCACTGTGAGGGTTTAAAAAGTGGTTATTCAACATGAGGCACGATCCAATTGACATTTTGAATCATTTTTGGTACAGTCCAAATAATCAATTTTCGGATGAAAAACGATGACTCCTGACCTGTCGAACGATCCCAAAATGGTCAATATGGATGAAATTTCAACATTTAATCTTTTGACTCTAAATGACTGTTGGATGTGAATTATGACTTTGTCAACTAGAATAAGTGTGTTTAAAGTCATTTCCGTGCCTGAAACGGGTCAAAATGGAAGCTTTTGAGATAGCAAAACTCTGTAAAAATGGCAATTTTGGTCACTGTGAGGGTTTAAAAAGTGGTTATTCAACATGAGGCACGATCCAATTGACAATTTGAATCATTTTTGGTACAGTACAAAAAAATCAATTTTCATATGAAAAACGATGACTCCGGACTTGTCGAACGATCCCAAAATGGTCAATATGGATGAAATTTCAACATTTAATATTTTGACTCTAAATGACTGTTGGATGTGAATTATGACTTTGTCAACTAAAATAAGTGTGTTTAAAGTCATTTCTGTGCCTGAAACGGGTCAAAATTGAAGCTTTTGAGTAAGCAAAACTCTGTAAAAATGGCAATTTTGGTCACTGTGAGGGTTTAAAAAGTGGTTATTAAACATGAGGCATGATCCAATTGACATTTTGAATCATTTTTGGTACAGTCCAAAAATCAATTTTCGGATGAAAAACGATGACTCCGGACCTGTCGAACGATCCCAAAATGGTCAATATGGATGAAATTTCAACATTTAATCTTTTGACTCTAAATGACTGTTGGATGTGAATTATGACTTTGTCAACTAGAATAAGTGTGTTTAAAGTCATTTCCGTGCCTGAAACGGGTCAAAATGGAAGCTTTTGAGATAGCAAAACTCTGTAAAAATGGCAATTTTGGTCACTGTGAGGGTTTAAAAAGTGGTTATTCAACATGAGGCACGATCCAATTGACATTTTGAATCATTTTTGGTACAGTACAAAAAAATCAATTTTCATATAAAAAACGATGACTCCGGACCTGTCGAACGATCCCAAAATGGTCAATATGGATGAAATTTCAACATTTAATATTTTGACTCTAAATGACTGTTGGATGTGAATTATGACTTTGTCAACTAAAATACGTGTGTTTAAAGTCATTTCTGTGCCTGAAACGGGTCAAAATTGAAGCTTTTGAGTAAGCAAAACTCTGTAAAAATGGCAATTTTGGTCACTGTGAGGGTTTAAAAAGTGGTTATTCAACATGAGGCACGATCCAATTGACATTTTGAATCATTTTTGGTACAGTCCGAAAAATCAATTTTCGGATGAAAAACGATGACTCCGGACCTGTCGAACGATCCCAAAATGGTCAATATGAATGAAATTTCAACATTTAATCTTTTGACTCTAAATGACTGTTGGATGTGAATTATGACTTTGTCAACTAGAATAAGTGTGTTTAAAGTCATTTCTGTGCCTGGAACGGGTCAAAATGGAAGCTTTTGAGTAAGCAAAACTCTATAAAAATGGCAATTTTGGTCACTGTGAGGGTTTAAAAAGTGGTTATTCAACATGAGGCACGATCCAATTGACATTTTGAATCATTTTTGGTACAGTCCGAAAAATCAATTTTTGGATGAAAAACGATGACTCCGGACCTGTCGAACGATCTCAAAATGGTCAATATGGATGAAATTTCAACATTTAATCTTTTGACTCTAAATGACTGTTGGATGTGAATTATGACTTTGTCAACTAAAATAAGTGTGTTTAAATTCATTTCTGTGCCTGAAACGGGTCAAAATGGAAGCTTTTGAGTAAGCAAAACTCTGTAAAAATGGCAATTTTGGTCACTGTGAGGGTTTAAAAAGTGGTTATGCAACATGAGGCACGATCCAATTGACATTTTGAATCATTTTTGGTACAGTCCAAAAAAATCAATATTCGGATGAAAAACGATGACTCCGGACCTGTCGAACGATCCCAAAATGGTCAATATGGATGAAATTTCAACATTTAATCTTTTGACTCTAAATGACTGTTGGATGTGAATTATGACTTTGTCAACTAAAATAAGTGTGTTTAAAGTCATTTTTGTGCCTGAAACGGGTCAAAATGGAAGCTTTTGAGATAGCAAAACTCTGTAAAAATAGCAATTTTGGTCACTGTGAGGGTTTAAAAAGTGGTTATTCAACATGAGGCACGATCCAATTGACATTTTGAATCATTTTTGGTACAGTCCGAAAAATCTATTTTCGGATGAAAAACGATGACTCCGGACCTGTCGAACGATCCCAAAATGGTCAATATGGATGAAATTTCAACATTTAATCTTTTGACTCTAAATGACTGTTGGATGTGAATTATGACTTTGTCAACTAGAATAAGTGTGTTTAAAGTCATTTCTGTGCCTGGAACGGGTCAAAATGGAAGCTTTTGAGTAAGAAAAACTCTGTAAAAATGGCAATTTTGGTCACTGTGAGGGTTTAAAAAGTGGTTATTCAACATGAGGCACGATCCAATTGACATTTTGAATCATTTTTGGTACAGTCCAAAAAATCAATTTTCGGATGAAAAACGATGACTCCGGACCTGTCGAACGATCCCAAAATGGTCAATATGGATGAAATTTCAACATTTAATCTTTTGACTCTAAATGACTGTTGGATGTGAATTATGACTTTGTCAACTAGAATAAGTGTGTTTAAAGTCATTTCCGTGCCTGAAACGGGTCAAAATGGAAGCTTTTGAGATAGCAAAACTCTGTAAAAATGGCAATTTTGGTCACTGTGAGGGTTTAAAAAGTGGTTATTCAACATGAGGCACGATCCAATTGACATTTTGAATCATTTTTGGTACAGTACAAAAAAATCAATTTTCATATGAAAAACGATGACTCCGGACCTGTCGAACGATCCCAAAATGGTCAATATGGATGAAATTTCAACATTTAATCTTTTGACTCTAAATGACTGTTGGATGTGAATTATGACTTTGTCAACTAGAATAAGTGTGTTTAAAGTCATTTCCGTGCCTGAAACAGGTCAAAATGGAAGCTTTTGAGAAATCAAACCTCTGTAAAAATGGCAATTTTGGTCACTGTGAGGGTTTAAAAAGTGGTTATTCAACATGAGGCACGATCCAATTGACATTTTGAATCATTTTTGGTACAGTCCGAAAAATCAATTTTCGGATGAAAAACGATGACTCCGGACCTGTCGAACGATCCCAAAATGGTCAATATGAATGAAATTTCAACATTTAATCTTTTGACTCTAAATGACTGTTGGATGTGAATTATGACTTTGTCAACTAGAATAAGTGTGTTTAAAGTCATTTCCGTGCCTGAAACGGGTCAAAATGGAAGCTTTTGAGTAAGCAATACTCTGTAAAAATGGCAATTTTGGTCACTGTGAGGGTTTAAAAAGTGGTTATTCAACATGAGGCACGATCCAATTGACATTTTGAATCATTTTTGGTACAGTCCAAAAAATCAATTTTCGGATGAAAAACGATGACTCTGGACCTGTCGAACGATCCCAAAATGGTCAATATGGATGAAATTTCAACATTTAATCTTTTGACTCTAAATGACTGTTGGATGTGAATTATGACTTTGTCAACTAAAATAAGTGTGTTTAAAGTCATTTCTGTGCCTGAAACGGGTCAAAATGGAAGCTTTTGAGATAGCAAAACTCTGTAAAAATGGCAATTTTGGTCACTGTGAGGGTTTAAAAAGTGGTTATTCAACATGAGGCACGATCCAATTGACATTTTGAATCATTTTTGGTACAGTCCAAAAAATCAATTTTCGGATGAAAAACGATGACTCTGGACCTGTCGAACGATCCCAAAATGGTCTATAATGATGACATTTTAACATTTAATCTTTTGACTCTAAATCACTGTTGGATGTGAATTATGACTTTGTCAACTAGAATAAGTGTGTTTAAAGTCATTTCTGTGCCTGAAACGGGTCAAAATGGAAGCTTTTGAGTAAGCAAAACTCTGTAAAAATGGCAATTTTGGTCACTGTGAGGGTTTAAAAAGTGGTTATCAACATGAGGCATGATCCAATTGACATTTTGAATCATTTTTGGTACAGTCCAAAAAAATCAATTTTCGGATGAAAAACGATGACTCCGGACCTGTCGAACGATCCCAAAATGGTCAATATGGATGAAATTTCAACATTTAATCTTTTGACTCTAAATGACTGTTGGATGTGAATTATGACTTTGTCAACTAGAATAAGTGTGTTTAAAGTCATTTCTGTGCCTGGAACGGGTCAAAATGGAAGCTTTTGAGATAGCAAAACTCTGTAAAAATGGCAATTTTGGTCACTGTGAGGGTTTAAAAAGTGGTTATTCAACATGAGGCACGATCCAATGGACATTTTGAATCATTTTTGGTACAGTCCGAAAAATCAATTTTCGGATGAAAAACGATGACTCCGGACCTGTCGAACGATCCCAAAATGGTCAATATGGATGAAATTTCAACATTTAATCTTTTGACTCTAAATGACTGTTGGATGTGAATTATGACTTTGTCAACTAAAATAAGTGTGTTTAAAGTCATTTCTGTGCCTGAAACGGGTCAAAATGGAAGCTTTTGAGATAGCAAAACTCTGTAAAAATGGCAATTTTGGTCACTGTGAGGGTTTAAAAAGTGGTTTTTCAACATGAGGCACGATCCAATTGACATTTTGAATAATTTTTGGTACAGTCCGAAAAATCAATTTTCGGATGAAAAACGATGACTCCGGACCTGTCGAACGATCCCAAAATGGTCAATATGGATGAAATTTCAACATTTAATCTTTTGACTCTAAATGACTGTTGGATGTGAATTATGACTTTGTCAACTAAAATAAGTGTGTTTAAAGTCATTTCTGTGCCTGAAACAGGTCAAAATTGAAGCTTTTGAGTAAGCAAAACTCTGTAAAAATGGCAATTTTGGTCACTGTGAGGGTTTAAAAAGTGGTTATTAAACATGAGGCATGATCCAATTGACATTTTGAATCATTTTTGGTACAGTCCAAAAATCAATTTTCGGATGAAAAACGATGACTCCGGACCTGTCGAACGATCCCAAAATGGTCAATATGGATGAAATTTCAACATTTAATCTTTTGACTCTAAATGACTGTTGGATGTGAATTATGACTTTGTCAACTAGAATAAGTGTGTTTAAAGTCATTTCCGTGCCTGAAACAGGTCAAAATGGAAGCTTTTGAGATAGCAAAACTCTGTAAAAATGGCAATTTTGGTCACTGTGAGGGTTTAAAAAGTGGTTATTCAACATGAGGCACGATCCAATTGACATTTTGAATCATTTTTGGTACAGTCCAAAAAATCAGTTTTCGGATGAAAAACTATGACTCCGGACCTGTCGAACGATCCCAAAATGGTCAATATGGATGAAATTTCAACATTTAATCTTTTGACTCTAAATGACTGTTGGATGTGAATTATGACTTTGTCAACTAGAATAAGTGTGTTTAAAGTCATTTCCGTGCCTGAAACAGGTCAAAATGGAAGCTTTTGAGAAAGCAAACCTCTGTAAAAATGGCAATTTTGGTCACTGTGAGGGTTTAAAAAGTGGTTATTCAACATGAGGCACGATCCAATTGACATTTTGAATCATTTTTGGTACAGTCCGAAAAATCAATTTTTGGATGAAAAACGATGACTCCGGACCTGTCGAACGATCCCAAAATGGTCAATATGGATGAAATTTCAACATTTAATCTTTTGACTCTAAATGACTGTTGGATGTGAATTATGACTTTGTCAACTAAAATAAGTGTGTTTAAAGTCATTTCTGTGCCTGAAACGGGTCAAAATGGAAGCTTTTGAGTAAGCAAAACTCTGTAAAAATGGCAATTTTGGTCACTGTGAGGGTTTAAAAAGTGGTTATTCAACATGAGGCACGATCCAATTGACATTTTGAATCATTTTTGGTACAGTCCAAAAAATCAATTTTCGGATGAAAAACGATGACTCTGGACCTGTCGAACGATCCCAAAATGGTCAATATGGATGAAATTTCAACATTTAATCTTTTGACTCTAAATGACTGTTGGATGTGAATTATGACTTTGTCAACTAAAATAAGTGTGTTTAAAGTCATTTCTGTGCCTGAAACGGGTCAAAATGGAAGCTTTTGAGATAGCAAAACTCTGTAAAAATGGCAATTTTGGTCACTGTGAGGGTTTAAAAAGTGGTTATTCAACATGAGGCACGATCCAATTGACATTTTGAATCATTTTTGGTACAGTCCAAAAAATCAATTTTCGGATGAAAAACGATGACTCCGGACCTGTCGAACGATCCCAAAATGGTCAATATGGATGAAATTTCAACATTTAATCTTTTGACTCTAAATGACTGTTGGATGTGAATTATGACTTTGTCAACTAAAATAAGTGTGTTTAAAGTCATTTCTGTGCCTGAAACGGGTCAAAATGGAAGCTTTTGAGATAGCAAAACTCTGTAAAAATGGCAATTTTGGTCACTGTGAGGGTTTAAAAAGTGGTTATTCAACATGAGGCACGATCCAATTGACATTTTGAATCATTTTTGGTACAGTCCAAAAAATCAATTTTCGGATGAAAAACTATGACTCCGGACCTGTCGAACGATCCCAAAATGGTCAATATGGATGAAATTTCAACATTTAATCTTTTGACTCTAAATGACTGTTGGATGTGAATTATGACTTTGTCAACTAGAATAAGTGTGTTTAAAGTCATTTCCGTGCCTGAAACGGGTCAAAATGGAAGCTTTTGAGATAGCAAAACTCTGTAAAAATGGCAATTTTGGTCACTGTGAGGGTTTAAAAAGTGGTTATTCAACATGAGGCACGATCCAATTGACATTTTGAATCATTTTTGGTACAGTACAAAAAAATCAATTTTCATATGAAAAACGATGACTCCGGACCTGTCGAACGATCCCAAAATGGTCAATATGGATGAAATTTCAACATTTAATCTTTTGACTCTAAATAACTGTTGGATGTGAATTATGACTTTGTCAACTAAAATAAGTGTGTTTAAAGTCATTTCTGTGCCTGAAACGGGTCAAAATTGAAGCTTTTGAGTAAGCAAAACTCTGTAAAAATGGCAATTTTGGTCACTGTGAGGGTTTAAAAAGTGGTTATTAAACATGAGGCATGATCCAATTGACATTTTGAATCATTTTTGGTACAGTCCAAAAATCAATTTTCGGATGAAAAACGATGACTCCGGACCTGTCGAACGATCCCAAAATGGTCAATATGGATGAAATTTCAACATTTAATCTTTTGACTCTAAATGACTGTTGGATGTGAATTATGACTTTGTCAACTAGAATAAGTGTGTTTAAAGTCATTTCCGTGCCTGAAACAGGTCAAAATGGAAGCTTTTGAGAAAGCAAACCTCTGTAAAAATGGCAATTTTGGTCACTGTGAGGGTTTAAAAAGTGGTTATTCAACATGAGGCACGATCCAATTGACATTTTGAATCATTTTTGGTACAGTCCGAAAAATCAATTTTCGGATGAAAAACGATGACTCCGGACCTGTCGAATGATCCCAAAATGGTCAATATGAATGAAATTCCAACATTTAATCTTTTGACTCTAAATGACTGTTGGGTGTGAATTATGACTTTGTCAACTAGAATAAGTGTGTTTAAAGTCATTTCTGTGCCTGAAACGGGTCAAAATGGAAGCTTTTGAGTAAGCAAAACTCTGTAAAAATGGCAATTTTGGTCACTGTGAGGGTTTAAAAAGTGGTTATTCAACATGAGGCACGATCCAATTGACATTTTGAATCATTTTTGGTACAGTCCGAAAAATCAATTTTTGGATGAAAAACGATGACTCCGGACCTGTCGAACGATCCCAAAATGGTCAATATGGATGAAATTTCAACATTTAATCTTTTGACTCTAAATGACTGTTGGATGTGAATTATGACTTTGTCAACTAAAATAAGTGTGTTTAAAGTCATTTCTGTGCCTGAAACGGGTCAAAATGGAAGCTTTTGAGTCAGCAAAACTCTGTAAAAATGGCAATTTTGGTCACTGTGAGGGTTTAAAAAGTGGTTATTCAACATGAGGCACGATCCAATTGACATTTTGAATCATTTTTGGTACAGTCCAAAAAATCAATTTTCGGATGAAAAACGATGACTCTGGACCTGTCGAACGATCCCAAAATGGTCAATATGGATGAAATTTCAACATTTAATCTTTTGACTCTAAATGACTGTTGGATGTGAATTATGACTTTGTCAACTAAAATAAGTGTGTTTAAAGTCATTTCTGTGCCTGAAACGGGTCAAAATGGAAGCTTTTAAGATAGCAAAACTCTGTAAAAATGGCAATTTTGGTCACTGTGAGGGTTTAAAAAGTGGTTATTCAACATGAGGCACGATCCAATTGACATTTTGAATCATTTTTGGTACAGTCCAAAAAATCAATTTTCGGATGAAAAACGATGACTCCGGACCTGTCGAACAATCCCAAAATGATCTATAATGATGACATTTTAACATTTAATCTTTTGACTCTAAATCACTGTTGGATGTGAATTATGACTTTGTCAACTAGAATAAGTGTGTTTAAAGTCATTTCTGTGCCTGAAACGGGTCAAAATGGAAGCTTTTGAGTAAGCAAAACTCTGTAAAAATGGCAATTTTGGTCACTGTGAGGGTTTAAAAAGTGGTTATCAACATGAGGCATGATCCAATTGACATTTTGAATCATTTTTGGTACAGTCCAAAAAATCAATTTTCGGATGAAAAACGATGACTCCGGACCTGTCGAACGATCCCAAAATGGTCAATATGGATGAAATTTCAACATTTAATCTTTTGACTCTAAATGACTGTTGGATGTGAATTATGACTTTGTCAACTAAAATAAGTGTGTTTAAAGTCATTTCTGTGCCTGAAACGGGTCAAAATGGAAGCTTTTGAGATAGCAAAACTCTGTAAAAATGGCAATTTTGGTCACTGTGAGGGTTTAAAAAGTGGTTATTCAACATGAGGCACGATCCAATTGACATTTTGAATCATTTTTGGTACAGTCCAAAAAATCAATTTTCGGATGAAAAACTATGACTCCGGACCTGTCGAACGATCCCAAAATGGTCAATATGGATGAAATTTCAACATTTAATCTTTTGACTCTAAATGACTGTTGGATGTGAATTATGACTTTGTCAACTAGAATAAGTGTGTTTAAAGTCATTTCTGTGCCTGGAACGGGTCAAAATGGAAGCTTTTGAGTAAGCAAAACTCTGTAAAAATGGCAATTTTGGTCACTGTGAGGGTTTAAAAAGTGGTTATTCAACATGAGGCACGATCCAATTGACATTTTGAATCATTTTTGGTACAGTACAAAAAAATCAATTTTCATATGAAAACCGATGACTCCGGACCTGTCGAACGATCCCAAAATGGTCAATATGGATGAAATTTCAACATTTAATCTTTTGACTCTAAATAACTGTTGGATGTGAATTATGACTTTGTCAACTAAAATAAGTGTGTTTAAAGTCATTTCTGTGCCTGAAACGGGTCAAAATTGAAGCTTTTGAGTAAGCAAAACTCTGTAAAAATGACAATTTTGGTCACTGTGAGGGTTTAAAAAGTGGTTATTCAACATGAGGCACGATCCAATTGACATTTTGAATCATTTTTGGTACAGTCCAAAAATTCAATTTTCGGATGAAAAACGATGACTCCGGACCTGTCGAACGATCCCAAAATGGTCAATATGGATGAAATTTCAACATTTAATCTTTTGACTCTAAATGACTGTTGGATGTGAATTATGACTTTGTCAACTAAAATAAGTGTGTTTAAAGTCATTTCTGTGCCTGAAACGGGTCAAAATGGAAGCTTTTGAGATAGCAAAACTCTGTAAAAATGGCAATTTTGGTCACTGTGAGGGTTTAAAAAGTGGTTATTCAACATGAGGCACGATCCAATTGACATTTTGAATCATTTTTGGTACAGTCCAAAAAATCAATTTTCGGATGAAAAACGATGACTCCGGACCTGTCGAACGATCCAGAAATGGTCAATATGGATGAAATTTCAACATTTAATCTTTTGACACTAAATGACTGTTGGATGTGAATTATGACTTTGTCAACTAAAATAAGTGTGTTTAAAGTCATTTCTGTGCCTGAAACGGGTCAAAATTGAAGCTTTTGAGTAAGCAAAACTCTGTAAAAATGGCAATTTTGGTCACTGTGAGGGTTTAAAAAGTGGTTATTAAACATGAGGCATGATCCAATTGACATTTTGAATCATTTTTGGTACAGTCCAAAAATCAATTTTCGGATGAAAAACGATGACTCCGGACCTGTCGAACGATCCCAAAATGGTCAATATGGATGAAATTTCAACATTTAATCTTTTGACTCTAAATGACTGTTGGATGTGAATTATGACTTTGTCAACTAGAATAAGTGTGTTTAAAGTCATTTCCGTGCCTGAAACAGGTCAAAATGGAAGCTTTTGAGAAATCAAACCTCTGTAAAAATGGCAATTGTGGTCACTGTGAGGGTTTAAAAAGTGGTTATTCAACATGAGGCACGATCCAATTGACATTTTGAATCATTTTTGGTACAGTCCGAAAAACCAATTTTCGGATGAAAAACGATGACTCCGGACCTGTCGAACGATCCCAAAATGGTCAATATGAATGAAATTTCAACATTTAATCTTTTGACTCTAAATGACTGTTGGATGTGAATTATGACTTTGTCAACTAGAATAAGTGTGTTTAAAGTCATTTCTGTGCCTGGAACGGGTCAAAATGGAAGCTTTTGAGTAAGCAAAACTCTATAAAAATGGCAATTTTGGTCACTGTGAGGGTTTAAAAAGTGGTTATTCAACATGAGGCACGATCCAATTGACATTTTGAATCATTTTTGGTACAGTCCGAAAAATCAATTTTTGGATGAAAAACGATGACTCCGGACCTGTCGAACGATCCCAAAATGGTCAATATGGATGAAATTTCAACATTTAATCTTTTGACTCTAAATGACTGTTGGATGTGAATTATGACTTTGTCAACTAAAATAAGTGTGTTTAAAGTCATTTCTGTGCCTGAAACGGGTCAAAATGGAAGCTTTTGAGTAAGCAAAACTCTGTAAAAATGGCAATTTTGGTCACTGTGAGGGTTTAAAAAGTGGTTATTCAACATGAGGCACGATCCAATTGACATTTTGAATCATTTTTGGTACAGTCCAAAAAATCAATTTTCGGATGAAAAACGATGACTCTGGACCTGTCGAACGATCCCAAAATGGTCAATATGGATGAAATTTCAACATTTAATCTTTTGACTCTAAATGACTGTTGGATGTGAATTATGACTTTGTCAACTAAAATAAGTGTGTTTAAAGTCATTTCTGTGCCTGAAACGGGTCAAAATGGAAGCTTTTGAGATAGCAAAACTCTGTAAAAATGGCAATTTTGGTCACTGTGAGGGTTTAAAAAGTGGTTATTCAACATGAGGCACGATCCAATTGACAATTTTAATCATTTTTGGTACAGTCCAAAAAATCAATTTTCGGATGAAAAACGATGACTCCGGACCTGTCGAACGATCCCAAAATGGTCTATAATGATGACATTTTAACATTTAATCTTTTGACTCTAAATCACTGTTGGATGTGAATTATGACTTTGTCAACTAGAATAAGTGTGTTTAAAGTCATTTCTGTGCCTGAAACGGGTCAAAATGGAAGCTTTTGAGTAAGCAAAACTCTGTAAATATGGCAATTTTGGTCACTGTGAGGGTTTAAAAAGTGGTTATCAACATGAGGCATGATCCAATTGACATTTTGAATCATTTTTGGTACAGTCCAAAAAATCAATTTTCGGATGAAAAACGATGACTCCGGACCTGTCGAACGATCCCAAAATGGTCAATATGGATGAAATTTCAACATTTAATCTTTTGACTCTAAATGACTGTTGGATGTGAATTATGACTTTGTCAACTAAAATAAGTGTGTTTAAAGTCATTTCTGTGCCTGAAACGGGTCAAAATGGAAGCTTTTGAGATAGCAAAACTCTGTAAAAATGGCAATTTTGGTCACTGTGAGGGTTTAAAAAGTGGTTATTCAACATGAGGCACGATCCAATTGACATTTTGAATCATTTTTGGTACAGTCCAAAAAATCAATTTTCGGATGAAAAACGATGACTCCGGACCTGTCGAACGATCCCAAAATGGTCAATATGGATGAAATTTCAACATTTAATCTTTTGACTCTAAATGACTGTTGGATGTGAATTATGACTTTGTCAACTAAAATAAGTGTGTTTAAAGTCATTTCTGTGCCTGAAACGGGTCAAAATGGAAGCTTTTGAGATAGCAAAACTCTGTAAAAATGGCAATTTTGGTCACTGTGAGGGTTTAAAAAGTGGTTATTCAACATGAGGCACGATCCAATTGACATTTTGAATCATTTTTGGTACAGTCCGAAAAATCAATTTTCGGATGAAAAACGATGACTCCGGACCTGTCGAACGATCCCAAAATGGTCAATATGGATGAAATTTCAACATTTAATCTTTTGACTCTAAATGACTGTTGGATGTGAATTATGACATTGTCAACTAGAATAAGTGTGTTTAAAGTCATTTCTGTGCCTGAAACGGGTCAAAATGGCAGCTTTTGAGTAAGCAAAACTCTGTAAAAATGGCAATTTTGGTCACTGTGAGGGTTTAAAAAGTGGTTATTCAACATGAGGCACGATCCAATTGACATTTTGAATCATTTTTGGTACAGTCCGAAAAATCAATTTTCGGATGAAAAACGATGACTCCGGACCTGTCGAACGATCCAGAAATGGTCAATATGGATGAAATTTCAACATTTAATCTTTTGACACTAAATGACTGTTGGATGTGAATTATGACTTTGTCAACTAAAATAAGTGTGTTTAAAGTCATTTCTGTGCCTGAAACGGGTCAAAATTGAAGCTTTTGAGTAAGCAAAACTCTGTAAAAATGGCAATTTTGGTCACTGTGAGGGTTTAAAAAGTGGTTATTAAACATGAGGCATGATCCAATTGACATTTTGAATCATTTTTGGTACAGTCCAAAAATCAATTTTCGGATGAAAAACGATGACTCCGGACCTGTCGAATGATCCCAAAATGGTCAATATGGATGAAATTTCAACATTTAATCTTTTGACTCTAAATGACTGTTGGATGTGAATTATGACTTTGTCAACTAGAATAAGTGTGTTTAAAGTCATTTCCGTGCCTGAAACAGGTCAAAATGGAAGCTTTTGAGAAATCAAACCTCTGTAAAAATGGCAATTGTGGTCACTGTGAGGGTTTAAAAAGTGGTTATTCAACATGAGGCACGATCCAATTGACATTTTGAATCATTTTTGGTACAGTCCGAAAAACCAATTTTCGGATGAAAAACGATGACTCCGGACCTGTCGAACGATCCCAAAATGGTCAATATGAATGAAATTTCAACATTTAATCTTTTGACTCTAAATGACTGTTGGATGTGAATTATGACTTTGTCAACTAGAATAAGTGTGTTTAAAGTCATTTCTGTGCCTGGAACGGGTCAAAATGGAAGCTTTTGAGTAAGCAAAACTCTATAAAAATGGCAATTTTGGTCACTGTGAGGGTTTAAAAAGTGGTTATTCAACATGAGGCACGATCCAATTGACATTTTGAATCATTTTTGGTACAGTCCGAAAAATCAATTTTTGGATGAAAAACGATGACTCCGGACCTGTCGAACGATCCCAAAATGGTCAATATGGATGAAATTTCAACATTTAATCTTTTGACTCTAAATGACTGTTGGATGTGAATTATGACTTTGTCAACTAAAATAAGTGTGTTTAAAGTCATTTCTGTGCCTGAAACGGGTCAAAATGGAAGCTTTTGAGTAAGCAAAACTCTGTAAAAATGGCAATTTTGGTCACTGTGAGGGTTTAAAAAGTGGTTATTCAACATGAGGCACGATCCAATTGACATTTTGAATCATTTTTGGTACAGTCCAAAAAATCAATTTTCGGATGAAAAACGATGACTCTGGACCTGTCGAACGATCCCAAAATGGTCAATATGGATGAAATTTCAACATTTAATCTTTTGACTCTAAATGACTGTTGGATGTGAATTATGACTTTGTCAACTAAAATAAGTGTGTTTAAAGTCATTTCTGTGCCTGAAACGGGTCAAAATGGAAGCTTTTGAGATAGCAAAACTCTGTAAAAATGGCAATTTTGGTCACTGTGAGGGTTTAAAAAGTGGTTATTCAACATGAGGCACGATCCAATTGACAATTTTAATCATTTTTGGTACAGTCCAAAAAATCAATTTTCGGATGAAAAACGATGACTCCGGACCTGTCGAACGATCCCAAAATGGTCTATAATGATGACATTTTAACATTTAATCTTTTGACTCTAAATCACTGTTGGATGTGAATTATGACTTTGTCAACTAGAATAAGTGTGTTTAAAGTCATTTCTGTGCCTGAAACGGGTCAAAATGGAAGCTTTTGAGTAAGCAAAACTCTATAAAAATGGCAATTTTGGTCACTGTGAGGGTTTAAAAAGTGGTTATTCAACATGAGGCACGATCCAATTGACATTTTGAATCATTTTTGGTACAGTCCGAAAAATCATTTTTTGGATGAAAAACGATGACTCCGGACCTGTCGAACGATCCCAAAATGGTCAATATGGATGAAATTTCAACATTTAATCTTTTGACTCTAAATGACTGTTGGATGTGAATTATGACTTTGTCAACTAAAATAAGTGTGTTTAAAGTCATTTCTGTGCCTGAAACGGGTCAAAATGGAAGCTTTTGAGTAAGCAAAACTCTGTAAAAATGGCAATTTTGGTCACTGTGAGGGTTTAAAAAGTGGTTATTCAACATGAGGCACGATCCAATTGACATTTTGAATCATTTTTGGTACAGTCCAAAAAATCAATTTTCGGATGAAAAACGATGACTCTGGACCTGTCGAACGATCCCAAAATGGTCAATATGGATGAAATTTCAACATTTAATCTTTTGACTCTAAATGACTGTTGGATGTGAATTATGACTTTGTCAACTAAAATAAGTGTGTTTAAAGTCATTTCTGTGCCTGAAACGGGTCAAAATGGAAGCTTTTGAGATAGCAAAACTCTGTAAAAATGGCAATTTTGGTCACTGTGAGGGTTTAAAAAGTGGTTATTCAACATGAGGCACGATCCAATTGACAATTTTAATCATTTTTGGTACAGTCCAAAAAATCAATTTTCGGATGAAAAACGATGACTCCGGACCTGTCGAACGATCCCAAAATGGTCTATAATGATGACATTTTAACATTTAATCTTTTGACTCTAAATCACTGTTGGATGTGAATTATGACTTTGTCAACTAGAATAAGTGTGTTTAAAGTCATTTCTGTGCCTGAAACGGGTCAAAATGGAAGCTTTTGAGTAAGCAAAACTCTGTAAATATGGCAATTTTGGTCACTGTGAGGGTTTAAAAAGTGGTTATCAACATGAGGCATGATCCAATTGACATTTTGAATCATTTTTGGTACAGTCCAAAAAATCAATTTTCGGATGAAAAACGATGACTCCGGACCTGTCGAACGATCCCAAAATGGTCAATATGGATGAAATTTCAACATTTAATCTTTTGACTCTAAATGACTGTTGGATGTGAATTATGACTTTGTCAACTAAAATAAGTGTGTTTAAAGTCATTTCTGTGCCTGAAACGGGTCAAAATGGAAGCTTTTGAGATAGCAAAACTCTGTAAAAATGGCAATTTTGGTCACTGTGAGGGTTTAAAAAGTGGTTATTCAACATGAGGCACGATCCAATTGACATTTTGAATCATTTTTGGTACAGTCCAAAAAATCAATTTTCGGATGAAAAACGATGACTCCGGACCTGTCGAACGATCCCAAAATGGTCAATATGGATGAAATTTCAACATTTAATCTTTTGACTCTAAATGACTGTTGGATGTGAATTATGACTTTGTCAACTAAAATAAGTGTGTTTAAAGTCATTTCTGTGCCTGAAACGGGTCAAAATGGAAGCTTTTGAGATAGCAAAACTCTGTAAAAATGGCAATTTTGGTCACTGTGAGGGTTTAAAAAGTGGTTATTCAACATGAGGCACGATCCAATTGACATTTTGAATCATTTTTGGTACAGTCCGAAAAATCAATTTTCGGATGAAAAACGATGACTCCGGACCTGTCGAACGATCCCAAAATGGTCAATATGGATGAAATTTCAACATTTAATCTTTTGACTCTAAATGACTGTTGGATGTGAATTATGACATTGTCAACTAGAATAAGTGTGTTTAAAGTCATTTCTGTGCCTGAAACGGGTCAAAATGGAAGCTTTTGAGTAAGCAAAACTCTGTAAAAATGGCAATTTTGGTCACTGTGAGGGTTTAAAAAGTGGTTATTCAACATGAGGCACGATCCAATTGACATTTTGAATCATTTTTGGTACAGTCCGAAAAATCAATTTTCGGATGAAAAACGATGACTCCGGACCTGTCGAACGCTCCCAAAATGGTCAATATGGATGAAATTTCAACATTTAATCTTTTGACTCTAAATGACTGTTGGATGTGAATTATGACTTTGTCAACTAGAATAAGTGTGTTTAAAGTCATTTCTGTGCCTGAAACGGCTCAAAATGGAAGCTTTTGAGAAAGCAAAACTCTGTAAAAATGGCAATTTTGGTCACTGTGAGGGTTTAAAAAGTGGTTTTTCAACATGAGGCACGATCCAATTGACATTTTGAATAATTTTTGGTACAGTCCGAAAAATCAATTTTCGGATGAAAAACGATGACTCCGGACCTGTCGAACGATCCCAAAATGGTCAATATGGATGAAATTTCAACATTTAATCTTTTGACTCTAAATGACTGTTGGATGTGAATTATGACTTTGTCAACTAAAATAAGTGTGTTTAAAGTCATTTCTGTGCCTGAAACAGGTCAAAATTGAAGCTTTTGAGATAGCAAAACTCTGTAAAAATGGCAATTTTGGTCACTGTGAGGGTTTAAAAAGTGGTTATTCAACATGAGGCACGATCCAATTGACATTTTGAATCATTTTTGGTACAGTCCGAAAAATCAATTTTTGGATGAAAAACGATGACTCCGGACCTGTCGAACGATCCCAAATGGTCAATATGGATGAAATTTCAACATTTAATCTTTTGACTCTAAATGACAGTTGGATGTGAATTATGACTTTGTCAACTAAAATAAGTGTGTTTAAAGTCATTTCTGTGCCTGAAACGGGTCAAAATGGAAGCTTTTGAGTAAGAAAAACTCTGTAAAAATGGCAATTTTGGTCACTGTGAGGGTTTAAAAAGTGGTTATTCAACATGAGGCACGATCCAATTGACATTTTGAATCATTTTTGGTACAGTCCGAAAAATCAATTTTCGGATGAAAAACGATGACTCCGGACCTGTCGAACGATCCCAAAATGGTCAATATGGATGAAATTTCAACATTTAATCTTTTGACTCTAAATGACTGTTGGATGTGAATTATAACTTTGTCAACTAGAATAAGTGTGTTTAAAGTCATTTCTGTGCCTGGAACGGGTCAAAATGAAAGCTTTTGAGTAAGCAAAACTCTGTAAAAATGGCAATTTTGGTCACTGTGAGGGTTTAAAAAGTGGTTATTCAACATGAGGCACGATTCAATTGACATTTTGAATCATTTTTGGTACAGTCCGAAAAATCAATTTTTGGATGAAAAACGATGACTCCGGACCTGTCGAACGATCCCAAAATGGTCAATATGGATGAAATTTCAACATTTAATCTTTTGACTCTAAATGACAGTTGGATGTGAATTATGACTTTGTCAACTAAAATAAGTGTGTTTAAAGTCATTTCTGTGCCTGAAACGGGTCAAAATGGAAGCTTTTGAGTAAGCAAAACTCTGTAAAAATGGCAATTTTGGTCACTGTGAGGGTTTAAAAAGTGGTTATTCAACATGAGGCACGATCCAATTGACATTTTGAATCATTTTTGGTACAGTCCGAAAAATCAATTTTCGGATGAAAAACGATGACTCCGGACCTGTCGAACGATCCCAAAATGGTCAATATGGATGAAATTTCAACATTTAATCTTTTGACTCTAAATGACTGTTGGATGTGAATTATAACTTTGTCAACTAGAATAAGTGTGTTTAAAGTCATTTCTGTGCCTGGAACGGGTCAAAATGGAAGCTTTTGAGTAAGCAAAACTCTGTATAAATGGCAATTTTGGTCACTGTGAGGGTTTAAAAAGTGGTTATTCAACATGAGGCACGATCCAATTGACATTTTGAATCATTTTTGGTACAGTCCAAAAAATCAATTTTCGGATGAAAAACGATGACTCCGGACCTGTCGAACGATCCCAAAATGGTCAATATGGATGAAATTTCAACATTTAATCTTTGTACTCTAAATGACTGTTGGATGTGAATTATGACTTTGTCAACTAGAATAAGTGTGTTTAAAGTCATTTCCGTGCCTGAAACGGGTCAAAATGGAAGCTTTTGAGATAGCAAAACTCTGTAAAAATGGCAATTTTGGTCACTGTGAGGGTTTAAAAAGTGGTTATTCAACATGAGGCACGATCCAATTGACATTTTGAATCATTTTTGGTACAGTACAAAAAAATCTATTTTCATATGAAAAACGATGACTCCGGACCTGTCGAACGATCCCAAAATGGTCAATATGGATGAAATTTCAACATTTAATCTTTTGACTCTAAATGACTGTTGGATGTGAATTATGACTTTGTCAACTAAAATAAGTGTGTTTAAAGTCATTTCTGTGCCTGAAACGGGTCAAAATGGAAGCTTTTGAGTAAGCAAAACTCTGTAAAAATGGCAATTTTGGTCACTGTGAGGGTTTAAAAAGTGGTTATTCAACATGAGGCACGATCCAATTGACATTTTGAATCATTTTTGGTACAGTCCGAAAAATCAATTTTCGGATGAAAAACGATGACTCCGGACCTGTCGAACGCTCCCAAAATGGTCAATATGGATGAAATTTCAACATTTAATCTTTTGACTCTAAATGACTGTTGGATGTGAATTATGACTTTGTCAACTAGAATAAGTGTGTTTAAAGTCATTTCTGTGCCTGAAACGGCTCAAAATGGAAGCTTTTGAGAAAGCAAAACTCTGTAAAAATGGCAATTTTGGTCACTGTGAGGGTTTAAAAAGTGGTTTTTCAACATGAGGCACGATCCAATTGACATTTTGAATAATTTTTGGTACAGTCCGAAAAATCAATTTTCGGATGAAAAACGATGACTCCGGACCTGTCGAACGATCCCAAAATGGTCAATATGGATGAAATTTCAACATTTAATCTTTTGACTCTAAATGACTGTTGGATGTGAATTATGACTTTGTCAACTAAAATAAGTGTGTTTAAAGTCATTTCTGTGCCTGAAACAGGTCAAAATTGAAGCTTTTGAGATAGCAAAACTCTGTAAAAATGGCAATTTTGGTCACTGTGAGGGTTTAAAAAGTGGTTATTCAACATGAGGCACGATCCAATTGACATTTTGAATCATTTTTGGTACAGTCCGAAAAATCAATTTTTGGATGAAAAACGATGACTCCGGACCTGTCGAACGATCCCAAATGGTCAATATGGATGAAATTTCAACATTTAATCTTTTGACTCTAAATGACAGTTGGATGTGAATTATGACTTTGTCAACTAAAATAAGTGTGTTTAAAGTCATTTCTGTGCCTGAAACGGGTCAAAATGGAAGCTTTTGAGTAAGAAAAACTCTGTAAAAATGGCAATTTTGGTCACTGTGAGGGTTTAAAAAGTGGTTATTCAACATGAGGCACGATCCAATTGACATTTTGAATCATTTTTGGTACAGTCCGAAAAATCAATTTTCGGATGAAAAACGATGACTCCGGACCTGTCGAACGATCCCAAAATGGTCAATATGGATGAAATTTCAACATTTAATCTTTTGACTCTAAATGACTGTTGGATGTGAATTATAACTTTGTCAACTAGAATAAGTGTGTTTAAAGTCATTTCTGTGCCTGGAACGGGTCAAAATGAAAGCTTTTGAGTAAGCAAAACTCTGTAAAAATGGCAATTTTGGTCACTGTGAGGGTTTAAAAAGTGGTTATTCAACATGAGGCACGATTCAATTGACATTTTGAATCATTTTTGGTACAGTCCGAAAAATCAATTTTTGGATGAAAAACGATGACTCCGGACCTGTCGAACGATCCCAAAATGGTCAATATGGATGAAATTTCAACATTTAATCTTTTGACTCTAAATGACAGTTGGATGTGAATTATGACTTTGTCAACTAAAATAAGTGTGTTTAAAGTCATTTCTGTGCCTGAAACGGGTCAAAATGGAAGCTTTTGAGTAAGCAAAACTCTGTAAAAATGGCAATTTTGGTCACTGTGAGGGTTTAAAAAGTGGTTATTCAACATGAGGCACGATCCAATTGACATTTTGAATCATTTTTGGTACAGTCCGAAAAATCAATTTTCGGATGAAAAACGATGACTCCGGACCTGTCGAACGATCCCAAAATGGTCAATATGGATGAAATTTCAACATTTAATCTTTTGACTCTAAATGACTGTTGGATGTGAATTATAACTTTGTCAACTAGAATAAGTGTGTTTAAAGTCATTTCTGTGCCTGGAACGGGTCAAAATGGAAGCTTTTGAGTAAGCAAAACTCTGTATAAATGGCAATTTTGGTCACTGTGAGGGTTTAAAAAGTGGTTATTCAACATGAGGCACGATCCAATTGACATTTTGAATCATTTTTGGTACAGTCCAAAAAATCAATTTTCGGATGAAAAACGATGACTCCGGACCTGTCGAACGATCCCAAAATGGTCAATATGGATGAAATTTCAACATTTAATCTTTGTACTCTAAATGACTGTTGGATGTGAATTATGACTTTGTCAACTAGAATAAGTGTGTTTAAAGTCATTTCCGTGCCTGAAACGGGTCAAAATGGAAGCTTTTGAGATAGCAAAACTCTGTAAAAATGGCAATTTTGGTCACTGTGAGGGTTTAAAAAGTGGTTATTCAACATGAGGCACGATCCAATTGACATTTTGAATCATTTTTGGTACAGTACAAAAAAATCTATTTTCATATGAAAAACGATGACTCCGGACCTGTCGAACGATCCCAAAATGGTCAATATGGATGAAATTTCAACATTTAATCTTTTGACTCTAAATGACTGTTGGATGTGAATTATGACTTTGTCAACTAAAATAAGTGTGTTTAAAGTCATTTCTGTGCCTGAAACGGGTCAAAATGGAAGCTTTTGAGTAAGCAAAACTCTGTAAAAATGGCAATTTTGGTCACTGTGAGGGTTTAAAAAGTGGTTATTCAACATGAGGCACGACCCAATTGACATTTTGAATCATTTTTGGTACAGTCCAAAAAATCAATTTTCGGATGAAAAACGATGACTCCGGACCTGTCGAACGATCCCAAAATGGTCAATATGGATGAAATTTCAACATTTAATCTTTTGACTCTAAATGACTGTTGGATGTGAATTATGACTTTGTCAACTAAAATAAGTGTGTTTAAAGTCATTTCTGTGCCTGAAACGGGTCAAAATGGAAGCTTTTGAGATAGCAAAACTCTGTAAAAATGGCAATTTTGGTCACTGTGAGGGTTTAAAAAGTGGTTATTCAACATGAGGCACGATCCAATTGACATTTTGAATCATTTTTGGTACAGTCCAAAAAATCAATTTTCGGATGAAAAACGATGACTCCGGACCTGTCGAACGATCCCAAAATGGTCTATAATGATGACATTTTAACATTTAATCTTTTGACTCTAAATCACTGTTGGATGTGAATTATGACTTTGTCAACTAGAATAAGTGTGTTTAAAGTCATTTCTGTGCCTTAAACGGGTCAAAATGGAAGCTTTTGAGTAAGCAAAACTCTGTAAAAATGGCAATTTTGGTCACTGTGAGGGTTTAAAAAGTGGTTATTCAACATGAGGCACGATCCAATTGACATTTTGAATCATTTTTGGTACAGTCCAAAAAATCAATTTTCGGATGAAAAACGATGACTCCGGACCTGTCGAACGATCCCAAAATGGTCAATATGGATGAAATTTCAACATTTAATCTTTTGACTCTAAATGACTGTTGGATGTGAATTATGACTTTGTCAACTAAAATAAGTGTGTTTAAAGTCATTTCTGTGCCTGAAACGGGTCAAAATGGAAGCTTTTGAGATAGCAAAACTCTGTAAAAATTGCAATTTTGGTCACTGTGAGGGTTTAAAAAGTGGTTATTCAACATGAGGCACGATCCAATTGACATTTTGAATCATTTTTGGTACAGTCCAAAAAATCAATTTTCGGATGAAAAACGATGACTCCGGACCTGTCGAACGATCCCAAAATGGTCAATATGGATGAAATTTCAACATTTAATCTTTTGACTCTAAATGACTGTTGGATGTGAATTATGACTTTGTCAACTAGAATAAGTGTGTTTAAAGTCATTTCTGTGCCTGGAACGGGTCAAAATGGAAGCTTTTGAGATAGCAAAACTCTGTAAAAATGGCAATTTTGGTCACTGTGAGGGTTTAAAAAGTGGTTATTCAACATGAGGCACGATCCAATTGACATTTTGAATCATTTTTGGTACAGTCCGAAAAATCAATTTTCGGATGAAAAACGATGACTCCGGACCTGTCGAACGATCCCAAAATGGTCAATATGGATGAAATTTCAACATTTAATCTTTTGACTCTAAATGACTGTTGGATGTGAATTATGACTTTGTCAACTAGAATAAGTGTGTTTAAAGTCATTTCTGTGCCTGGAACGGGTCAAAATGGAAGCTTTTGAGTAAGCAAAACTCTGTAAAAATGACAATTTTGGTCACTGTGAGGGTTTAAAAAGTGGTTATTCAACATGAGGCACGATCCAATTGACATTTTGAATCATTTTTGGTACAGTCCAAAAAATCAATTTTCGGATGAAAAACGATGACTCCGGACCTGTCGAACGATCCCAAAATGGTCAATATGGATGAAATTTCAACATTTAATCTTTTGACTCTAAATGACTGTTGGATGTGAATTATGACTTTGTCAACTAGAATAAGTGTGTTTAAAGTCATTTCCGTGCCTGAAACGGGTCAAAATGGAAGCTTTTGAGATAGCAAAACTCTGTAAAAATGGCAATTTTGGTCACTGTGAGGGTTTAAAAAGTGGTTATTCAACATGAGGCACGATCCAATTGACATTTTGAATCATTTTTGGTACAGTCCGAAAAATCAATTTTCGGATGAAAAACGATGACTCCGGACCTGTCGAACGATCCCAAAATGGTCAATATGGATGAAATTTCAACTTTTAATCTTTTGACTCTAAATGACTGTTGGATGTGAATTATGACTTTGTCAACTAGAATAAGTGTGTTTAAAGTCATTTCTGTGCCTGGAACGGGTCAAAATGGAAGCTTTTGAGTAAGCAAAACTCTGTAAAACTGGCAATTTTGGTCACTGTGAGGGTTTAAAAAGTGGTTATTCAACATGAGGCACGATCCAATTGACATTTTGAATCATTTTTGGTACAGTCCAAATAATCAATTTTCGGATGAAAAACGATGACTCCTGACCTGTCGAACGATCCCAAAATGGTCAATATGGATGAAATTTCAACATTTAATCTTTTGACTCTAAATGACTGTTGGATGTGAATTATGACTTTGTCAACTAGAATAAGTGTGTTTAAAGTCATTTCCGTGCCTGAAACGGGTCAAAATGGAAGCTTTTGAGATAGCAAAACTCTGTAAAAATGGCAATTTTGGTCACTGTGAGGGTTTAAAAAGTGGTTATTCAACATGAGGCACGATCCAATTGACAATTTGAATCATTTTTGGTACAGTACAAAAAAATCAATTTTCATATGAAAAACGATGACTCCGGACTTGTCGAACGATCCCAAAATGGTCAATATGGATGAAATTTCAACATTTAATATTTTGACTCTAAATGACTGTTGGATGTGAATTATGACTTTGTCAACTAAAATAAGTGTGTTTAAAGTCATTTCTGTGCCTGAAACGGGTCAAAATTGAAGCTTTTGAGTAAGCAAAACTCTGTAAAAATGGCAATTTTGGTCACTGTGAGGGTTTAAAAAGTGGTTATTAAACATGAGGCATGATCCAATTGACATTTTGAATCATTTTTGGTACAGTCCAAAAATCAATTTTCGGATGAAAAACGATGACTCCGGACCTGTCGAACGATCCCAAAATGGTCAATATGGATGAAATTTCAACATTTAATCTTTTGACTCTAAATGACTGTTGGATGTGAATTATGACTTTGTCAACTAGAATAAGTGTGTTTAAAGTCATTTCCGTGCCTGAAACGGGTCAAAATGGAAGCTTTTGAGATAGCAAAACTCTGTAAAAATGGCAATTTTGGTCACTGTGAGGGTTTAAAAAGTGGTTATTCAACATGAGGCACGATCCAATTGACATTTTGAATCATTTTTGGTACAGTACAAAAAAATCAATTTTCATATAAAAAACGATGACTCCGGACCTGTCGAACGATCCCAAAATGGTCAATATGGATGAAATTTCAACATTTAATATTTTGACTCTAAATGACTGTTGGATGTGAATTATGACTTTGTCAACTAAAATACGTGTGTTTAAAGTCATTTCTGTGCCTGAAACGGGTCAAAATTGAAGCTTTTGAGTAAGCAAAACTCTGTAAAAATGGCAATTTTGGTCACTGTGAGGGTTTAAAAAGTGGTTATTCAACATGAGGCACGATCCAATTGACATTTTGAATCATTTTTGGTACAGTCCGAAAAATCAATTTTCGGATGAAAAACGATGACTCCGGACCTGTCGAACGATCCCAAAATGGTCAATATGAATGAAATTTCAACATTTAATCTTTTGACTCTAAATGACTGTTGGATGTGAATTATGACTTTGTCAACTAGAATAAGTGTGTTTAAAGTCATTTCTGTGCCTGGAACGGGTCAAAATGGAAGCTTTTGAGTAAGCAAAACTCTATAAAAATGGCAATTTTGGTCACTGTGAGGGTTTAAAAAGTGGTTATTCAACATGAGGCACGATCCAATTGACATTTTGAATCATTTTTGGTACAGTCCGAAAAATCAATTTTTGGATGAAAAACGATGACTCCGGACCTGTCGAACGATCTCAAAATGGTCAATATGGATGAAATTTCAACATTTAATCTTTTGACTCTAAATGACTGTTGGATGTGAATTATGACTTTGTCAACTAAAATAAGTGTGTTTAAATTCATTTCTGTGCCTGAAACGGGTCAAAATGGAAGCTTTTGAGTAAGCAAAACTCTGTAAAAATGGCAATTTTGGTCACTGTGAGGGTTTAAAAAGTGGTTATGCAACATGAGGCACGATCCAATTGACATTTTGAATCATTTTTGGTACAGTCCAAAAAAATCAATATTCGGATGAAAAACGATGACTCCGGACCTGTCGAACGATCCCAAAATGGTCAATATGGATGAAATTTCAACATTTAATCTTTTGACTCTAAATGACTGTTGGATGTGAATTATGACTTTGTCAACTAAAATAAGTGTGTTTAAAGTCATTTTTGTGCCTGAAACGGGTCAAAATGGAAGCTTTTGAGATAGCAAAACTCTGTAAAAATAGCAATTTTGGTCACTGTGAGGGTTTAAAAAGTGGTTATTCAACATGAGGCACGATCCAATTGACATTTTGAATCATTTTTGGTACAGTCCGAAAAATCTATTTTCGGATGAAAAACGATGACTCCGGACCTGTCGAACGATCCCAAAATGGTCAATATGGATGAAATTTCAACATTTAATCTTTTGACTCTAAATGACTGTTGGATGTGAATTATGACTTTGTCAACTAGAATAAGTGTGTTTAAAGTCATTTCTGTGCCTGGAACGGGTCAAAATGGAAGCTTTTGAGTAAGAAAAACTCTGTAAAAATGGCAATTTTGGTCACTGTGAGGGTTTAAAAAGTGGTTATTCAACATGAGGCACGATCCAATTGACATTTTGAATCATTTTTGGTACAGTCCAAAAAATCAATTTTCGGATGAAAAACGATGACTCCGGACCTGTCGAACGATCCCAAAATGGTCAATATGGATGAAATTTCAACATTTAATCTTTTGACTCTAAATGACTGTTGGATGTGAATTATGACTTTGTCAACTAGAATAAGTGTGTTTAAAGTCATTTCCGTGCCTGAAACGGGTCAAAATGGAAGCTTTTGAGATAGCAAAACTCTGTAAAAATGGCAATTTTGGTCACTGTGAGGGTTTAAAAAGTGGTTATTCAACATGAGGCACGATCCAATTGACATTTTGAATCATTTTTGGTACAGTACAAAAAAATCAATTTTCATATGAAAAACGATGACTCCGGACCTGTCGAACGATCCCAAAATGGTCAATATGGATGAAATTTCAACATTTAATCTTTTGACTCTAAATGACTGTTGGATGTGAATTATGACTTTGTCAACTAGAATAAGTGTGTTTAAAGTCATTTCCGTGCCTGAAACAGGTCAAAATGGAAGCTTTTGAGAAATCAAACCTCTGTAAAAATGGCAATTTTGGTCACTGTGAGGGTTTAAAAAGTGGTTATTCAACATGAGGCACGATCCAATTGACATTTTGAATCATTTTTGGTACAGTCCGAAAAATCAATTTTCGGATGAAAAACGATGACTCCGGACCTGTCGAACGATCCCAAAATGGTCAATATGAATGAAATTTCAACATTTAATCTTTTGACTCTAAATGACTGTTGGATGTGAATTATGACTTTGTCAACTAGAATAAGTGTGTTTAAAGTCATTTCCGTGCCTGAAACGGGTCAAAATGGAAGCTTTTGAGTAAGCAATACTCTGTAAAAATGGCAATTTTGGTCACTGTGAGGGTTTAAAAAGTGGTTATTCAACATGAGGCACGATCCAATTGACATTTTGAATCATTTTTGGTACAGTCCAAAAAATCAATTTTCGGATGAAAAACGATGACTCTGGACCTGTCGAACGATCCCAAAATGGTCAATATGGATGAAATTTCAACATTTAATCTTTTGACTCTAAATGACTGTTGGATGTGAATTATGACTTTGTCAACTAAAATAAGTGTGTTTAAAGTCATTTCTGTGCCTGAAACGGGTCAAAATGGAAGCTTTTGAGATAGCAAAACTCTGTAAAAATGGCAATTTTGGTCACTGTGAGGGTTTAAAAAGTGGTTATTCAACATGAGGCACGATCCAATTGACATTTTGAATCATTTTTGGTACAGTCCAAAAAATCAATTTTCGGATGAAAAACGATGACTCTGGACCTGTCGAACGATCCCAAAATGGTCTATAATGATGACATTTTAACATTTAATCTTTTGACTCTAAATCACTGTTGGATGTGAATTATGACTTTGTCAACTAGAATAAGTGTGTTTAAAGTCATTTCTGTGCCTGAAACGGGTCAAAATGGAAGCTTTTGAGTAAGCAAAACTCTGTAAAAATGGCAATTTTGGTCACTGTGAGGGTTTAAAAAGTGGTTATCAACATGAGGCATGATCCAATTGACATTTTGAATCATTTTTGGTACAGTCCAAAAAAATCAATTTTCGGATGAAAAACGATGACTCCGGACCTGTCGAACGATCCCAAAATGGTCAATATGGATGAAATTTCAACATTTAATCTTTTGACTCTAAATGACTGTTGGATGTGAATTATGACTTTGTCAACTAGAATAAGTGTGTTTAAAGTCATTTCTGTGCCTGGAACGGGTCAAAATGGAAGCTTTTGAGATAGCAAAACTCTGTAAAAATGGCAATTTTGGTCACTGTGAGGGTTTAAAAAGTGGTTATTCAACATGAGGCACGATCCAATGGACATTTTGAATCATTTTTGGTACAGTCCGAAAAATCAATTTTCGGATGAAAAACGATGACTCCGGACCTGTCGAACGATCCCAAAATGGTCAATATGGATGAAATTTCAACATTTAATCTTTTGACTCTAAATGACTGTTGGATGTGAATTATGACTTTGTCAACTAAAATAAGTGTGTTTAAAGTCATTTCTGTGCCTGAAACGGGTCAAAATGGAAGCTTTTGAGATAGCAAAACTCTGTAAAAATGGCAATTTTGGTCACTGTGAGGGTTTAAAAAGTGGTTTTTCAACATGAGGCACGATCCAATTGACATTTTGAATAATTTTTGGTACAGTCCGAAAAATCAATTTTCGGATGAAAAACGATGACTCCGGACCTGTCGAACGATCCCAAAATGGTCAATATGGATGAAATTTCAACATTTAATCTTTTGACTCTAAATGACTGTTGGATGTGAATTATGACTTTGTCAACTAAAATAAGTGTGTTTAAAGTCATTTCTGTGCCTGAAACAGGTCAAAATTGAAGCTTTTGAGTAAGCAAAACTCTGTAAAAATGGCAATTTTGGTCACTGTGAGGGTTTAAAAAGTGGTTATTAAACATGAGGCATGATCCAATTGACATTTTGAATCATTTTTGGTACAGTCCAAAAATCAATTTTCGGATGAAAAACGATGACTCCGGACCTGTCGAACGATCCCAAAATGGTCAATATGGATGAAATTTCAACATTTAATCTTTTGACTCTAAATGACTGTTGGATGTGAATTATGACTTTGTCAACTAGAATAAGTGTGTTTAAAGTCATTTCCGTGCCTGAAACAGGTCAAAATGGAAGCTTTTGAGATAGCAAAACTCTGTAAAAATGGCAATTTTGGTCACTGTGAGGGTTTAAAAAGTGGTTATTCAACATGAGGCACGATCCAATTGACATTTTGAATCATTTTTGGTACAGTCCAAAAAATCAGTTTTCGGATGAAAAACTATGACTCCGGACCTGTCGAACGATCCCAAAATGGTCAATATGGATGAAATTTCAACATTTAATCTTTTGACTCTAAATGACTGTTGGATGTGAATTATGACTTTGTCAACTAGAATAAGTGTGTTTAAAGTCATTTCCGTGCCTGAAACAGGTCAAAATGGAAGCTTTTGAGAAAGCAAACCTCTGTAAAAATGGCAATTTTGGTCACTGTGAGGGTTTAAAAAGTGGTTATTCAACATGAGGCACGATCCAATTGACATTTTGAATCATTTTTGGTACAGTCCGAAAAATCAATTTTTGGATGAAAAACGATGACTCCGGACCTGTCGAACGATCCCAAAATGGTCAATATGGATGAAATTTCAACATTTAATCTTTTGACTCTAAATGACTGTTGGATGTGAATTATGACTTTGTCAACTAAAATAAGTGTGTTTAAAGTCATTTCTGTGCCTGAAACGGGTCAAAATGGAAGCTTTTGAGTAAGCAAAACTCTGTAAAAATGGCAATTTTGGTCACTGTGAGGGTTTAAAAAGTGGTTATTCAACATGAGGCACGATCCAATTGACATTTTGAATCATTTTTGGTACAGTCCAAAAAATCAATTTTCGGATGAAAAACGATGACTCTGGACCTGTCGAACGATCCCAAAATGGTCAATATGGATGAAATTTCAACATTTAATCTTTTGACTCTAAATGACTGTTGGATGTGAATTATGACTTTGTCAACTAAAATAAGTGTGTTTAAAGTCATTTCTGTGCCTGAAACGGGTCAAAATGGAAGCTTTTGAGATAGCAAAACTCTGTAAAAATGGCAATTTTGGTCACTGTGAGGGTTTAAAAAGTGGTTATTCAACATGAGGCACGATCCAATTGACATTTTGAATCATTTTTGGTACAGTCCAAAAAATCAATTTTCGGATGAAAAACGATGACTCCGGACCTGTCGAACGATCCCAAAATGGTCAATATGGATGAAATTTCAACATTTAATCTTTTGACTCTAAATGACTGTTGGATGTGAATTATGACTTTGTCAACTAAAATAAGTGTGTTTAAAGTCATTTCTGTGCCTGAAACGGGTCAAAATGGAAGCTTTTGAGATAGCAAAACTCTGTAAAAATGGCAATTTTGGTCACTGTGAGGGTTTAAAAAGTGGTTATTCAACATGAGGCACGATCCAATTGACATTTTGAATCATTTTTGGTACAGTCCAAAAAATCAATTTTCGGATGAAAAACTATGACTCCGGACCTGTCGAACGATCCCAAAATGGTCAATATGGATGAAATTTCAACATTTAATCTTTTGACTCTAAATGACTGTTGGATGTGAATTATGACTTTGTCAACTAGAATAAGTGTGTTTAAAGTCATTTCCGTGCCTGAAACGGGTCAAAATGGAAGCTTTTGAGATAGCAAAACTCTGTAAAAATGGCAATTTTGGTCACTGTGAGGGTTTAAAAAGTGGTTATTCAACATGAGGCACGATCCAATTGACATTTTGAATCATTTTTGGTACAGTACAAAAAAATCAATTTTCATATGAAAAACGATGACTCCGGACCTGTCGAACGATCCCAAAATGGTCAATATGGATGAAATTTCAACATTTAATCTTTTGACTCTAAATAACTGTTGGATGTGAATTATGACTTTGTCAACTAAAATAAGTGTGTTTAAAGTCATTTCTGTGCCTGAAACGGGTCAAAATTGAAGCTTTTGAGTAAGCAAAACTCTGTAAAAATGGCAATTTTGGTCACTGTGAGGGTTTAAAAAGTGGTTATTAAACATGAGGCATGATCCAATTGACATTTTGAATCATTTTTGGTACAGTCCAAAAATCAATTTTCGGATGAAAAACGATGACTCCGGACCTGTCGAACGATCCCAAAATGGTCAATATGGATGAAATTTCAACATTTAATCTTTTGACTCTAAATGACTGTTGGATGTGAATTATGACTTTGTCAACTAGAATAAGTGTGTTTAAAGTCATTTCCGTGCCTGAAACAGGTCAAAATGGAAGCTTTTGAGAAAGCAAACCTCTGTAAAAATGGCAATTTTGGTCACTGTGAGGGTTTAAAAAGTGGTTATTCAACATGAGGCACGATCCAATTGACATTTTGAATCATTTTTGGTACAGTCCGAAAAATCAATTTTCGGATGAAAAACGATGACTCCGGACCTGTCGAATGATCCCAAAATGGTCAATATGAATGAAATTCCAACATTTAATCTTTTGACTCTAAATGACTGTTGGGTGTGAATTATGACTTTGTCAACTAGAATAAGTGTGTTTAAAGTCATTTCTGTGCCTGAAACGGGTCAAAATGGAAGCTTTTGAGTAAGCAAAACTCTGTAAAAATGGCAATTTTGGTCACTGTGAGGGTTTAAAAAGTGGTTATTCAACATGAGGCACGATCCAATTGACATTTTGAATCATTTTTGGTACAGTCCGAAAAATCAATTTTTGGATGAAAAACGATGACTCCGGACCTGTCGAACGATCCCAAAATGGTCAATATGGATGAAATTTCAACATTTAATCTTTTGACTCTAAATGACTGTTGGATGTGAATTATGACTTTGTCAACTAAAATAAGTGTGTTTAAAGTCATTTCTGTGCCTGAAACGGGTCAAAATGGAAGCTTTTGAGTCAGCAAAACTCTGTAAAAATGGCAATTTTGGTCACTGTGAGGGTTTAAAAAGTGGTTATTCAACATGAGGCACGATCCAATTGACATTTTGAATCATTTTTGGTACAGTCCAAAAAATCAATTTTCGGATGAAAAACGATGACTCTGGACCTGTCGAACGATCCCAAAATGGTCAATATGGATGAAATTTCAACATTTAATCTTTTGACTCTAAATGACTGTTGGATGTGAATTATGACTTTGTCAACTAAAATAAGTGTGTTTAAAGTCATTTCTGTGCCTGAAACGGGTCAAAATGGAAGCTTTTAAGATAGCAAAACTCTGTAAAAATGGCAATTTTGGTCACTGTGAGGGTTTAAAAAGTGGTTATTCAACATGAGGCACGATCCAATTGACATTTTGAATCATTTTTGGTACAGTCCAAAAAATCAATTTTCGGATGAAAAACGATGACTCCGGACCTGTCGAACAATCCCAAAATGATCTATAATGATGACATTTTAACATTTAATCTTTTGACTCTAAATCACTGTTGGATGTGAATTATGACTTTGTCAACTAGAATAAGTGTGTTTAAAGTCATTTCTGTGCCTGAAACGGGTCAAAATGGAAGCTTTTGAGTAAGCAAAACTCTGTAAAAATGGCAATTTTGGTCACTGTGAGGGTTTAAAAAGTGGTTATCAACATGAGGCATGATCCAATTGACATTTTGAATCATTTTTGGTACAGTCCAAAAAATCAATTTTCGGATGAAAAACGATGACTCCGGACCTGTCGAACGATCCCAAAATGGTCAATATGGATGAAATTTCAACATTTAATCTTTTGACTCTAAATGACTGTTGGATGTGAATTATGACTTTGTCAACTAAAATAAGTGTGTTTAAAGTCATTTCTGTGCCTGAAACGGGTCAAAATGGAAGCTTTTGAGATAGCAAAACTCTGTAAAAATGGCAATTTTGGTCACTGTGAGGGTTTAAAAAGTGGTTATTCAACATGAGGCACGATCCAATTGACATTTTGAATCATTTTTGGTACAGTCCAAAAAATCAATTTTCGGATGAAAAACTATGACTCCGGACCTGTCGAACGATCCCAAAATGGTCAATATGGATGAAATTTCAACATTTAATCTTTTGACTCTAAATGACTGTTGGATGTGAATTATGACTTTGTCAACTAGAATAAGTGTGTTTAAAGTCATTTCTGTGCCTGGAACGGGTCAAAATGGAAGCTTTTGAGTAAGCAAAACTCTGTAAAAATGGCAATTTTGGTCACTGTGAGGGTTTAAAAAGTGGTTATTCAACATGAGGCACGATCCAATTGACATTTTGAATCATTTTTGGTACAGTACAAAAAAATCAATTTTCATATGAAAACCGATGACTCCGGACCTGTCGAACGATCCCAAAATGGTCAATATGGATGAAATTTCAACATTTAATCTTTTGACTCTAAATAACTGTTGGATGTGAATTATGACTTTGTCAACTAAAATAAGTGTGTTTAAAGTCATTTCTGTGCCTGAAACGGGTCAAAATTGAAGCTTTTGAGTAAGCAAAACTCTGTAAAAATGACAATTTTGGTCACTGTGAGGGTTTAAAAAGTGGTTATTCAACATGAGGCACGATCCAATTGACATTTTGAATCATTTTTGGTACAGTCCAAAAATTCAATTTTCGGATGAAAAACGATGACTCCGGACCTGTCGAACGATCCCAAAATGGTCAATATGGATGAAATTTCAACATTTAATCTTTTGACTCTAAATGACTGTTGGATGTGAATTATGACTTTGTCAACTAAAATAAGTGTGTTTAAAGTCATTTCTGTGCCTGAAACGGGTCAAAATGGAAGCTTTTGAGATAGCAAAACTCTGTAAAAATGGCAATTTTGGTCACTGTGAGGGTTTAAAAAGTGGTTATTCAACATGAGGCACGATCCAATTGACATTTTGAATCATTTTTGGTACAGTCCAAAAAATCAATTTTCGGATGAAAAACGATGACTCCGGACCTGTCGAACGATCCAGAAATGGTCAATATGGATGAAATTTCAACATTTAATCTTTTGACACTAAATGACTGTTGGATGTGAATTATGACTTTGTCAACTAAAATAAGTGTGTTTAAAGTCATTTCTGTGCCTGAAACGGGTCAAAATTGAAGCTTTTGAGTAAGCAAAACTCTGTAAAAATGGCAATTTTGGTCACTGTGAGGGTTTAAAAAGTGGTTATTAAACATGAGGCATGATCCAATTGACATTTTGAATCATTTTTGGTACAGTCCAAAAATCAATTTTCGGATGAAAAACGATGACTCCGGACCTGTCGAACGATCCCAAAATGGTCAATATGGATGAAATTTCAACATTTAATCTTTTGACTCTAAATGACTGTTGGATGTGAATTATGACTTTGTCAACTAGAATAAGTGTGTTTAAAGTCATTTCCGTGCCTGAAACAGGTCAAAATGGAAGCTTTTGAGAAATCAAACCTCTGTAAAAATGGCAATTGTGGTCACTGTGAGGGTTTAAAAAGTGGTTATTCAACATGAGGCACGATCCAATTGACATTTTGAATCATTTTTGGTACAGTCCGAAAAACCAATTTTCGGATGAAAAACGATGACTCCGGACCTGTCGAACGATCCCAAAATGGTCAATATGAATGAAATTTCAACATTTAATCTTTTGACTCTAAATGACTGTTGGATGTGAATTATGACTTTGTCAACTAGAATAAGTGTGTTTAAAGTCATTTCTGTGCCTGGAACGGGTCAAAATGGAAGCTTTTGAGTAAGCAAAACTCTATAAAAATGGCAATTTTGGTCACTGTGAGGGTTTAAAAAGTGGTTATTCAACATGAGGCACGATCCAATTGACATTTTGAATCATTTTTGGTACAGTCCGAAAAATCAATTTTTGGATGAAAAACGATGACTCCGGACCTGTCGAACGATCCCAAAATGGTCAATATGGATGAAATTTCAACATTTAATCTTTTGACTCTAAATGACTGTTGGATGTGAATTATGACTTTGTCAACTAAAATAAGTGTGTTTAAAGTCATTTCTGTGCCTGAAACGGGTCAAAATGGAAGCTTTTGAGTAAGCAAAACTCTGTAAAAATGGCAATTTTGGTCACTGTGAGGGTTTAAAAAGTGGTTATTCAACATGAGGCACGATCCAATTGACATTTTGAATCATTTTTGGTACAGTCCAAAAAATCAATTTTCGGATGAAAAACGATGACTCTGGACCTGTCGAACGATCCCAAAATGGTCAATATGGATGAAATTTCAACATTTAATCTTTTGACTCTAAATGACTGTTGGATGTGAATTATGACTTTGTCAACTAAAATAAGTGTGTTTAAAGTCATTTCTGTGCCTGAAACGGGTCAAAATGGAAGCTTTTGAGATAGCAAAACTCTGTAAAAATGGCAATTTTGGTCACTGTGAGGGTTTAAAAAGTGGTTATTCAACATGAGGCACGATCCAATTGACAATTTTAATCATTTTTGGTACAGTCCAAAAAATCAATTTTCGGATGAAAAACGATGACTCCGGACCTGTCGAACGATCCCAAAATGGTCTATAATGATGACATTTTAACATTTAATCTTTTGACTCTAAATCACTGTTGGATGTGAATTATGACTTTGTCAACTAGAATAAGTGTGTTTAAAGTCATTTCTGTGCCTGAAACGGGTCAAAATGGAAGCTTTTGAGTAAGCAAAACTCTGTAAATATGGCAATTTTGGTCACTGTGAGGGTTTAAAAAGTGGTTATCAACATGAGGCATGATCCAATTGACATTTTGAATCATTTTTGGTACAGTCCAAAAAATCAATTTTCGGATGAAAAACGATGACTCCGGACCTGTCGAACGATCCCAAAATGGTCAATATGGATGAAATTTCAACATTTAATCTTTTGACTCTAAATGACTGTTGGATGTGAATTATGACTTTGTCAACTAAAATAAGTGTGTTTAAAGTCATTTCTGTGCCTGAAACGGGTCAAAATGGAAGCTTTTGAGATAGCAAAACTCTGTAAAAATGGCAATTTTGGTCACTGTGAGGGTTTAAAAAGTGGTTATTCAACATGAGGCACGATCCAATTGACATTTTGAATCATTTTTGGTACAGTCCAAAAAATCAATTTTCGGATGAAAAACGATGACTCCGGACCTGTCGAACGATCCCAAAATGGTCAATATGGATGAAATTTCAACATTTAATCTTTTGACTCTAAATGACTGTTGGATGTGAATTATGACTTTGTCAACTAAAATAAGTGTGTTTAAAGTCATTTCTGTGCCTGAAACGGGTCAAAATGGAAGCTTTTGAGATAGCAAAACTCTGTAAAAATGGCAATTTTGGTCACTGTGAGGGTTTAAAAAGTGGTTATTCAACATGAGGCACGATCCAATTGACATTTTGAATCATTTTTGGTACAGTCCGAAAAATCAATTTTCGGATGAAAAACGATGACTCCGGACCTGTCGAACGATCCCAAAATGGTCAATATGGATGAAATTTCAACATTTAATCTTTTGACTCTAAATGACTGTTGGATGTGAATTATGACATTGTCAACTAGAATAAGTGTGTTTAAAGTCATTTCTGTGCCTGAAACGGGTCAAAATGGCAGCTTTTGAGTAAGCAAAACTCTGTAAAAATGGCAATTTTGGTCACTGTGAGGGTTTAAAAAGTGGTTATTCAACATGAGGCACGATCCAATTGACATTTTGAATCATTTTTGGTACAGTCCGAAAAATCAATTTTCGGATGAAAAACGATGACTCCGGACCTGTCGAACGATCCAGAAATGGTCAATATGGATGAAATTTCAACATTTAATCTTTTGACACTAAATGACTGTTGGATGTGAATTATGACTTTGTCAACTAAAATAAGTGTGTTTAAAGTCATTTCTGTGCCTGAAACGGGTCAAAATTGAAGCTTTTGAGTAAGCAAAACTCTGTAAAAATGGCAATTTTGGTCACTGTGAGGGTTTAAAAAGTGGTTATTAAACATGAGGCATGATCCAATTGACATTTTGAATCATTTTTGGTACAGTCCAAAAATCAATTTTCGGATGAAAAACGATGACTCCGGACCTGTCGAACGATCCCAAAATGGTCAATATGGATGAAATTTCAACATTTAATCTTTTGACTCTAAATGACTGTTGGATGTGAATTATGACTTTGTCAACTAGAATAAGTGTGTTTAAAGTCATTTCCGTGCCTGAAACAGGTCAAAATGGAAGCTTTTGAGAAATCAAACCTCTGTAAAAATGGCAATTGTGGTCACTGTGAGGGTTTAAAAAGTGGTTATTCAACATGAGGCACGATCCAATTGACATTTTGAATCATTTTTGGTACAGTCCGAAAAACCAATTTTCGGATGAAAAACGATGACTCCGGACCTGTCGAACGATCCCAAAATGGTCAATATGAATGAAATTTCAACATTTAATCTTTTGACTCTAAATGACTGTTGGATGTGAATTATGACTTTGTCAACTAGAATAAGTGTGTTTAAAGTCATTTCTGTGCCTGGAACGGGTCAAAATGGAAGCTTTTGAGTAAGCAAAACTCTATAAAAATGGCAATTTTGGTCACTGTGAGGGTTTAAAAAGTGGTTATTCAACATGAGGCACGATCCAATTGACATTTTGAATCATTTTTGGTACAGTCCGAAAAATCAATTTTTGGATGAAAAACGATGACTCCGGACCTGTCGAACGATCCCAAAATGGTCAATATGGATGAAATTTCAACATTTAATCTTTTGACTCTAAATGACTGTTGGATGTGAATTATGACTTTGTCAACTAAAATAAGTGTGTTTAAAGTCATTTCTGTGCCTGAAACGGGTCAAAATGGAAGCTTTTGAGTAAGCAAAACTCTGTAAAAATGGCAATTTTGGTCACTGTGAGGGTTTAAAAAGTGGTTATTCAACATGAGGCACGATCCAATTGACATTTTGAATCATTTTTGGTACAGTCCAAAAAATCAATTTTCGGATGAAAAACGATGACTCTGGACCTGTCGAACGATCCCAAAATGGTCAATATGGATGAAATTTCAACATTTAATCTTTTGACTCTAAATGACTGTTGGATGTGAATTATGACTTTGTCAACTAAAATAAGTGTGTTTAAAGTCATTTCTGTGCCTGAAACGGGTCAAAATGGAAGCTTTTGAGATAGCAAAACTCTGTAAAAATGGCAATTTTGGTCACTGTGAGGGTTTAAAAAGTGGTTATTCAACATGAGGCACGATCCAATTGACAATTTTAATCATTTTTGGTACAGTCCAAAAAATCAATTTTCGGATGAAAAACGATGACTCCGGACCTGTCGAACGATCCCAAAATGGTCTATAATGATGACATTTTAACATTTAATCTGTTGACTCTAAATCACTGTTGGATGTGAATTATGACTTTGTCAACTAGAATAAGTGTGTTTAAAGTCATTTCTGTGCCTGAAACGGGTCAAAATGGAAGCTTTTGAGTAAGCAAAACTCTGTAAATATGGCAATTTTGGTCACTGTGAGGGTTTAAAAAGTGGTTATCAACATGAGGCATGATCCAATTGACATTTTGAATCATTTTTGGTACAGTCCAAAAAATCAATTTTCGGATGAAAAACGATGACTCCGGACCTGTCGAACGATCCCAAAATGGTCAATATGGATGAAATTTCAACATTTAATCTTTTGACTCTAAATGACTGTTGGATGTGAATTATGACTTTGTCAACTAAAATAAGTGTGTTTAAAGTCATTTCTGTGCCTGAAACGGGTCAAAATGGAAGCTTTTGAGATAGCAAAACTCTGTAAAAATGGCAATTTTGGTCACTGTGAGGGTTTAAAAAGTGGTTATTCAACATGAGGCACGATCCAATTGACATTTTGAATCATTTTTGGTACAGTCCAAAAAATCAATTTTCGGATGAAAAACGATGACTCCGGACCTGTCGAACGATCCCAAAATGGTCAATATGGATGAAATTTCAACATTTAATCTTTTGACTCTAAATGACTGTTGGATGTGAATTATGACTTTGTCAACTAAAATAAGTGTGTTTAAAGTCATTTCTGTGCCTGAAACGGGTCAAAATGGAAGCTTTTGAGATAGCAAAACTCTGTAAAAATGGCAATTTTGGTCACTGTGAGGGTTTAAAAAGTGGTTATTCAACATGAGGCACGATCCAATTGACATTTTGAATCATTTTTGGTACAGTCCGAAAAATCAATTTTCGGATGAAAAACGATGACTCCGGACCTGTCGAACGATCCCAAAATGGTCAATATGGATGAAATTTCAACATTTAATCTTTTGACTCTAAATGACTGTTGGATGTGAATTATGACATTGTCAACTAGAATAAGTGTGTTTAAAGTCATTTCTGTGCCTGAAACGGGTCAAAATGGCAGCTTTTGAGTAAGCAAAACTCTGTAAAAATGGCAATTTTGGTCACTGTGAGGGTTTAAAAAGTGGTTATTCAACATGAGGCACGATCCAATTGACATTTTGAATCATTTTTGGTACAGTCCGAAAAATCAATTTTCGGATGAAAAACGATGACTCCGGACCTGTCGAACGCTCCCAAAATGGTCAATATGGATGAAATTTCAACATTTAATCTTTTGACTCTAAATGACTGTTGGATGTGAATTATGACTTTGTCAACTAGAATAAGTGTGTTTAAAGTCATTTCTGTGCCTGAAACGGCTCAAAATGGAAGCTTTTGAGAAAGCAAAACTCTGTAAAAATGGCAATTTTGGTCACTGTGAGGGTTTAAAAAGTGGTTTTTCAACATGAGGCACGATCCAATTGACATTTTGAATCATTTTTGGTACAGTCCGAAAAATCAATTTTCGGATGAAAAACGATGACTCCGGACCTGTCGAACGATCCCAAAATGGTCAATATGGATGAAATTTCAACATTTAATCTTTTGACTCTAAATGACTGTTGGATGTGAATTATGACTTTGTCAACTAAAATAAGTGTGTTTAAAGTCATTTCTGTGCCTGAAACAGGTCAAAATTGAAACTTTTGAGATAGCAAAACTCTGTAAAAATGGCAATTTTGGTCACTGTGAGGGTTTAAAAAGTGGTTATTCAACATGAGGCACGATCCAATTGACATTTTGAATCATTTTTGGTACAGTCCGAAAAATCAATTTTTGGATGAAAAACGATGACTCCGGACCTGTCGAACGATCCCAAAATGGTCAATATGGATGAAATTTCAACATTTAATCTTTTGACTCTAAATGACAGTTGGATGTGAATTATGACTTTGTCAACTAAAATAAGTGTGTTTAAAGTCATTTCTGTGCCTGAAACGGGTCAAAATGGAAGCTTTTGAGTAAGCAAAACTCTGTAAAAATGGCAATTTTGGTCACTGTGAGGGTTTAAAAAGTGGTTATTCAACATGAGGCACGATCCAATTGACATTTTGAATCATTTTTGGTACAGTCCGAAAAATCAATTTTCGGATGAAAAACGATGACTCAGGACCTGTCGAACGATCCCAAAATGGTCAATATGGATGAAATTTCAACATTTAATCTTTTGACTCTAAATGACTGTTGGATGTGAATTATAACTTTGACAACTAGAATAAGTGTGTTTAAAGTCATTTCTGTGCCTGGAACGTGTCAAAATGAAAGCTTTTGAGTAAGCAAAACTCTGTAAAAATGGCAATTTTGATCACTGTGAGGGTTTAAAAAGTGGTTATTCAACATGAGGCACGATTCAATTGACATTTTGAATCATTTTTGGTACAGTCCGAAAAATCAATTTTTGGATGAAAAACGATGACTCCGGACCTGTCGAACGATCCCAAAATGGTCAATATGGATGAAATTTCAACATTTAATCTTTTGACTCTAAATGACAGTTGGATGTGAATTATGACTTTGTCAACTAAAATAAGTGTGTTTAAAGTCATTTCTGTGCCTGAAACGGGTCAAAATGGAAGCTTTTGAGTAAGCAAAACTCTGTAAAAATGGCAATTTTGGTCACTGTGAGGGTTTAAAAAGTGGTTATTCAACATGAGGCACGATCCAATTGACATTTTGAATCATTTTTGGTACAGTCCGAAAAATCAATTTTCGGATGAAAAACGATGACTCCGGACCTGTCGAACGATCCCAAAATGGTCAATATGGATGAAATTTCAACATTTAATCTTTTGACTCTAAATGACTGTTGGATGTGAATTATAACTTTGTCAACTAGAATAAGTGTGTTTAAAGTCATTTCTGTGCCTGGAACGGGTCAAAATGGAAGCTTTTGAGTAAGCAAAACTCTGTATAAATGGCAATTTTGGTCACTGTGAGGGTTTAAAAAGTGGTTATTCAACATGAGGCACGATCCAATTGACATTTTGAATCATTTTTGGTACAGTCCAAAAAATCAATTTTCGGATGAAAAACGATGACTCCGGACCTGTCGAACGATCCCAAAATGGTCAATATGGATGAAATTTCAACATTTAATCTTTTTACTCTAAATGACTGTTGGATGTGAATTATGACTTTGTCAACTAGAATAAGTGTGTTTAAAGTCATTTCCGTGCCTGAAACGGGTCAAAATGGAAGCTTTTGAGAAAGCAAACCTCTGTAAAAATGGCAATTTTGGTCACTGTGAGGGTTTAAAAAGTGGTTATTCAACATGAGGCACGATCCAATTGACATTTTGAATCATTTTTGGTACAGTCCGAAAAATCAATTTTCGGATGAAAAACGATGACTCCGGACGTGTCGAACGATCCCAAAATGGTCAATATGGATGAAATTTCAACATTTAATCTTTTGACTCTAAATGACTGTTGGATGTGAATTATGACTTTGTCAACTAAAATAAGTGTGTTTAAAGTCATTTCTGTGCCTGAAATGGGTCAAAATGGAAGCTTTTGAGTAAGCAAAACTCTGTAAAAATGGCAATTTTGGTCACTGTGAGGGTTTAAAAAGTGGTTATTCAACATGAGGCACGACCCAATTGACATTTTGAATCATTTTTGGTACAGTCCAAAAAATCAATTTTCGGATGAAAAACGATGACTCCGGACCTGTCGAACGATCCCAAAATGGTCAATATGGATGAAATTTCAACATTTAATCTTTTGACTCTAAATGACTGTTGGATGTGAATTATGACTTTGTCAACTAAAATAAGTGTGTTTAAAGTCATTTCTGTGCCTGAAACGGGTCAAAATGGAAGCTTTTGAGATAGCAAAACTCTGTAAAAATGGCAATTTTGGTCACTGTGAGGGTTTAAAAAGTGGTTATTCAACATGAAGCACGATCCAATTGACATTTTGAATCATTTTTGGTACAGTCCAAAAAATCAATTTTCGGATGAAAAACGATGACTCCGGACCTGTCGAACGATCCCAAAATGGTCAATATGGATGAAATTTCAACATTTAATCTTTTGACTCTAAATGACTGTTGGATGTGAATTATGACTTTGTCAACTAAAATAAGTGTGTTTAAAGTCATTTCTGTGCCTGAAACGGGTCAAAATGGAAGCTTTTGAGATAGCAAAACTCTGTAAAAATTGCAATTTTGGTCACTGTGAGGGTTTAAAAAGTGGTTATTCAACATGAGGCACGATCCAATTGACATTTTGAATCATTTTTGGTACAGTCCAAAAAATCAATTTTCGGATGAAAAACGATGACTCCGGACCTGTCGAACGATCCCAAAATGGTCAATATGGATGAAATTTCAACATTTAATCTTTTGACTCTAAATGACTGTTGGATGTGAATTATGACTTTGTCAACTAGAATAAGTGTGTTTAAAGTCATTTCTGTGCCTGGAACGGGTCAAAATGGAAGCTTTTGAGATAGCAAAACTCTGTAAAAATGGCAATTTTGGTCACTGTGAGGGTTTAAAAAGTGGTTATTCAACATGAGGCACGATCCAATTGACATTTTGAAACATTTTTGGTACAGTCCAAAAAATCAATTTTCGGATGAAAAACTATGACTCCGGACCTGTCGAACGATCCCAAAATGGTCAATATGGATGAAATTTCAACATTTAATCTTTTGACTCTAAATGACTGTTGGATGTGAATTATGACTTTGTCAACTAGAATAAGTGTGTTTAAAGTCATTTCTGTGCCTGGAACGGGTCAAAATGGAAGCTTTTGAGATAGCAAAACTCTGTAAAAATGGCAATTTTGGTCACTGTGAGGGTTTAAAAAGTGGTTATTCAACATGAGGCACGATCCAATGGACATTTTGAATAATTTTTGGTACAGTCCGAAAAATCAATTTTCGGATGAAAAACGATGACTCCGGACCTGTCGAACGATCCCAAAATGGTCAATATGGATGAAATTTCAACATTTAATCTTTTGACTCTAAATGACTGTTGGATGTGAATTATTACTTTGTCAACTAGAATAAGTGTGTTTAAAGTCATTTCTGTGCCTGGAACGGGTCAAAATGGAAGCTTTTGAGTAAGCAAAACTCTGTAAAAATGGCAATTTTGGTCACTGTGAGGGTTTAAAAAGTGGTTATTCAACATGAGGCACAATCCAATTGACATTTTGAATCATTTTTGGTACAGTACAAAAAAATCAATTTTCATATGAAAACCGATGACTCCGGACCTGTCGAACGATCCCAAAATGGTCAATATGGATGAAATTTCAACATTTAATCTTTTGACTCTAAATAACTGTTGGATGTGAATTATGACTTTGTCAACTAAAATAAGTGTGTTTAAAGTCATTTCTGTGCCTGAAACGGGTCAAAATTGAAGCTTTTGAGTAAGCAAAACTCTGTAAAAATGACAATTTTGGTCACTGTGAGGGTTTAAAAAGTGGTTATTCAACATGAGGCACGATCCAATTGACATTTTGAATCATTTTTGGTACAGTCCAAAAAATCAATTTTCGGATGAAAAACGATGACTCCGGACCTGTCGAACGATCCCAAAATGGTCAATATGGATGAAATTTCAACATTTAATCTTTTGACTCTAAATGACTGTTGGATGTGAATTATGACTTTGTCAACTAAAATAAGTGTGTTTAAAGTCATTTCTGTGCCTGAAACGGGTCAAAATGGAAGCTTTTGAGATAGCAAAACTCTGTAAAAATGGCAATTTTGGTCACTGTGAGGGTTTAAAAAGTGGTTATTCAACATGAGGCACGATCCAATTGACATTTTGAATCATTTTTGGTACAGTCCAAAAAATCAATTTTCGGATGAAAAACGATGACTCCGGACCTGTCGAACGATCCCAAAATGGTCTATAATGATGACATTTTAACATTTAATCTTTTGACTCTAAATCACTGTTGGATGTGAATTATGACTTTGTCAACTAGAATAAGTGTGTTTAAAGTCATTTCTGTGCCTGAAACGGGTCAAAATGGAAGCTTTTGAGTAAGCAAAACTCTGTAAAAATGGCAATTTTGGTCACTGTGAGGGTTTAAAAAGTGGTTATTCAACACGAGGCACGATCCAATTGACATTTTGAATCATTTTTGGTACAGTCCAAAAAATCAATTTTCGGATGAAAAACGATGACTCCGGACCTGTCGAACGATCCCAAAATGGTCAATATGGATGAAATTTCAACATTTAATCTTTTGACTCTAAATGACTGTTGGATGTGAATTATGACTTTGTCAACTAAAATAAGTGTGTTTAAAGTCATTTCTGTGCCTGAAACGGGTCAAAATGGAAGCTTTTGAGATAGCAAAACTCTGTAAAAATGGCAATTTTGGTCACTGTGAGGGTTTAAAAAGTGGTTATTCAACATGAGGCACGATCCAATTGACATTTTGAATCATTTTTGGTACAGTCCAAAAAATCAATTTTCGGATGAAAAACGATGACACCGGACCTGTCGAACGATCCAGAAATGGTCAATATGGATGAAATTTCAACATTTAATCTTTTGACACTAAATGACTGTTGGATGTGAATTATGACTTTGTCAACTAAAATAAGTGTGTTTAAAGTCATTTCTGTGCCTGAAACGGGTCAAAATTGAAGCTTTTGAGTAAGCAAAACTCTGTAAAAATGGCAATTTTGGTCACTGTGAGGGTTTAAAAAGTGGTTATTAAACATGAGGCATGATCCAATTGACATTTTGAATCATTTTTGGTACAGTCCAAAAATCAATTTTCGGATGAAAAACGATGACTCCGGACCTGTCGAACGATCCCAAAATGGTCAATATGGATGAAATTTCAACATTTAATCTTTTGACTCTAAATGACTGTTGGATGTGAATTATGACTTTGTCAACTAGAATAAGTGTGTTTAAAGTCATTTCCGTGCCTGAAACAGGTCAAAATGGAAGCTTTTGAGAAATCAAACCTCTGTAAAAATGGCAATTGTGGTCACTGTGAGGGTTTAAAAAGTGGTTATTCAACATGAGGCACGATCCAATTGACATTTTGAATCATTTTTGGTACAGTCCGAAAAATCAATTTTCGGATGAAAAACGATGACTCCGGACCTGTCGAACGATCCCAAAATGGTCAATATGAATGAAATTTCAACATTTAATCTTTTGACTCTAAATGACTGTTGGATGTGAATTATGACTTTGTCAACTAGAATAAGTGTGTTTAAAGTCATTTCTGTGCCTGGAACGGGTCAAAATGGAAGCTTTTGAGTAAGCAAAACTCTATAAAAATGGCAATTTTGGTCACTGTGAGGGTTTAAAAAGTGGTTATTCAACATGAGGCACGATCCAATTGACATTTTGAATCATTTTTGGTACAGTCCGAAAAATCATTTTTTGGATGAAAAACGATGACTCCGGACCTGTCGAACGATCCCAAAATGGTCAATATGGATGAAATTTCAACATTTAATCTTTTGACTCTAAATGACAGTTGGATGTGAATTATGACTTTGTCAACTAGAATAAGTGTGTTTAAAGTCATTTCCGTGCCTGAAACGGGTCAAAATGGAAGCTTTTGAGATAGCAAAACTCTGTAAAAATGGCAATTTTGGTCACTGTGAGGGTATAAAAAGTGGTTATTCAACATGAGGCACGATCCAATTGACATTTTGAATCATTTTTGGTACAGTACAAAAAAATCAATTTTCATATGAAAAACGATGACTCCGGACCTGTCGAACGATCCCAAAATGGTCAATATGAATGAAATTTCAACATTTAATCTTTTGACTCTAAATGACTGTTGGATGTGAATTATGACTTTGTCAACTAGAATAAGTGTGTTTAAAGTCATTTCTGTGCCTGGAACGGGTCAAAATGGAAGCTTTTGAGTAAGCAAAACTCTATAAAAATGGCAATTTTGGTCACTGTGAGGGTTTAAAAAGTGGTTATTCAACATGAGGCACGATCCAATTGACATTTTGATTCATTTTTGGTACAGTCCGAAAAATCAATTTTTGGATGAAAAACGATGACTCCGGACCTGTCGAACGATCCCAAAATGGTCAATATGGATGAAATTTCAACATTTAATCTTTTGACTCTAAATGACTGTTGGATGTGAATTATGACTTTGTCAACTAAAATAAGTGTGTTTAAAGTCATTTCTGTGCCTGAAACGGGTCAAAATGGAAGCTTTTGAGTAAGCAAAACTCTGTAAAAATGGCAATTTTGGTCACTGTGAGGGTTTAAAAAGTGGTTATTCAACATGAGGCACGATCCAATTGACTTTTTGAATCATTTTTGGTACAGTCCAAAAAATCAATTTTCGGATGAAAAACGATGACTCCGGACCTTTTCGAACGATCCCAAAATGGTCAATATGGATGAAATTTCAACATTTAATCTTTTGACTCTAAATGACTGTTGGATGTGAATTATGACTTTGTCAACTAAAATAAGTGTGTTTAAAGTCATTTCTGTGCCTGAAACGGGTCAAAATGGAAGCTTTTGAGATAGCAAAACTCTGTAAAAATGGCAATTTTGGTCACTGTGAGGGTTTAAAAAGTGGTTATTCAACATGAGGCACGATCCAATTGACATTTTGAATCATTTTTGGTACAGTCCAAAAAATCAATTTTCGGATGAAAAACGATGACTCCGGACCTGTCGAACGATCCCAAAATGGTCTATAATGATGACATTTTAACATTTAATCTTTTGACTCTAAATCACTGTTGGATGTGAATTATGACTTTGTCAACTAAAATAAGTGTGTTTAAAGTCATTTCTGTGCCTGAAACGGGTCAAAATTGAAGCTTTTGAGTAAGCAAAACTCTGTAAAAATGGCAATTTTGGTGACTGTGAGGGTTTAAAAAGTGGTTATTCAACATGAGGCACGATCCAATTGACATTTTGAATCATTTTTGGTACAGTCCGAAAAATCAATTTTCGGATGAAAAACGATGACTCCGGACCTGTCGAACGATCCCAAAATGGTCAATATGAATGAAATTTCAACATTTAATCTTTTGACTCTAAATGACTGTTGGGTGTGAATTATGACTTTGTCAACTAGAATAAGTGTGTTTAAAGTCATTTCTGTGCCTGAAACGGGTCAAAATGGAAGCTTTTGAGTAAGCAAAACTCTGTAAAAATGGCAATTTTGGTCACTGTGAGGGTTTAAAAAGTGGTTATTCAACATGAGGCACGATCCAATTGACATTTTGAATCATTTTTGGTACAGTCCAAAAAATCAATTTTCGGATGAAAAACGATGACTCCGGACCTGTCGAACGATCCCAAAATGGTCAATATGGATGAAATTTCAACATTTAATCTTTTGACTCTAAATGACTGTTGGATGTGAATTATGACTTTGTCAACTAAAATAAGTGTGTTTAAAGTCATTTCTGTGCCTGAAACGGGTCAAAATGGAAGCTTTTGAGATAGCAAAACTCTGTAAAAATGGCAATTTTGGTCACTGTGAGGGTTTAAAAAGTGGTTATTCAACATGAGGCACGATCCAATTGACATTTTGAATCATTTTTGGTACAGTCCAAAAAATCAATTTTCGGATGAAAAACGATGACTCCGGACCTGTCGAACGATCCCAAAATGGTCTATAATGATGACATTTTAACATTTAATCTTTTGACTCTAAATCACTGTTGGATGTGAATTATGACTTTGTCAACTAGAATAAGTGTGTTTAAAGTCATTTCTGTGCCTGAAACGGGTCCAATGGAAGCTTTTGAGTAAGCAAAACTCTGTAAAAATGGCAATTTTGGTCACTGTGAGGGTTTAAAAAGTGGTTATTCAACATGAGGCACGATCCAATTGACATTTTGAATCATATTTGGTACAGTCCAAAAAATCAATTTTCGGATGAAAAACGATGACTCCGGACCTGTCGAACGATCCCAAAATGGTCAATATGGATGAAATTTCAACATTTAATCTTTTGACTCTAAATGACTGTTGGATGTGAATTATGACTTTGTCAACTAAAATAAGTGTGTTTAAAGTCATTTCTGTGCCTGAAACGGGTCAAAATGGAAGCTTTTGAGATAGCAAAACTCTGTAAAAATGGCAATTTTGGTCACTGTGAGGGTTTAAAAAGTGGTTATTCAACATGAGGCACGATCCAATTGACATTTTGAATCATTTTTGGTACAGTCCAAAAAATCAATTTTCGGATGAAAAACGATGACTCCGGACCTGTCGAACGATCCCAAAATAGTCAATATGGATGAAATTTCAACATTTAATCTTTTGACTCTAAATGACTGTTGGATGTGAATTATGACTTTGTCAACTAAAATAAGTGTGTTTAAAGTCATTTCTGTGCCTGAAACGGGTCAAAATGGAAGCTTTTGAGATAGCAAAACTCTGTAAAAATGGCAATTTTGGTCACTGTGAGGGTTTAAAAAGTGGTTATTCAACATGAGGCACGATCCAATTGACATTTTGAATCATTTTTGGTACAGTACAAAAAAATCAATTTTCATATGAAAAACGATGACTCCGGACCTGTCGAACGATCCCAAAATGGTCAATATGGATGAAATTTCAACATTTAATATTTTGACTCTAAATGACTGTTGGATGTGAATTATGACTTTGTCAACTAAAATAAGTGTGTTTAAAGTCATTTCTGTGCCTGAAACGGGTCAAAATTGAAGCTTTTGAGTAAGCAAAACTCTCTAAAAATGGCAATTTTGGTCACTGTGAGGGTTTAAAAAGTGGTTATTCAACATGAGGCACGATCCAATTGACATTTTGAATCATTTTTGGTACAGTCCGAAAAATCAATTTTCGGATGAAAAACGATGACTCCGGACCTGTCAAACGATCCCAAAATGGTCAATATGAATGAAATTTCAACATTTAATCTTTTGACTCTAAATGACTGTTGGATGTGAATTATGACTTTGTCAACTAGAATAAGTGTGTTTAAAGTCATTTCTGTGCCTGGAACGGGTCAAAATGGAAGCTTTTGAGTAAGCAAAACTCTATAAAAATGGCAATTTTGGTCACTGTGAGGCTTTAAAAAGTGGTTATTCAACATGAGGCACGATCCAATTGACATTTTGAATCATTTTTGGTACAGTCCGAAAAATCAATTTTTGGATGAAAAACGATGACTCCGGACCTGTCGAACGATCCCAAAATGGTCAATATGGATGAAATTTCAACATTTAATCTTTTGACTCTAAATGACTGTTGGATGTGAATTATGACTTTGTCAACTAAAATAAGTGTGTTTAAATTCATTTCTGTGCCTGAAACGGGTCAAAATGGAAGCTTTTGAGTAAGCAAAACTCTGTAAAAATGGCAATTTTGGTCACTGTGAGGGTTTAAAAAGTGGTTATTCAACATGAGGCACGATCCAATTGACATTTTGAATCATTTTTGGTACAGTCCAAAAAATCAATTTTCGGATGAAAAACGATGACTCCGGACCTTTTCGAACGATCCCAAAATGGTCAATATGGATGAAATTTCAACATTTAATCTTTTGACTCTAAATGACTGTTGGATGCGAATTATGACTTTGTCAACTAAAATAAGTGTGTTTAAAGTCATTTCTGTGCCTGAAACGGGTCAAAATGGAAGCTTTTGAGATAGCAAACCTCTGTAAAAATGGCAATTTTGGTCACTGTGAGGGTTTAAAAAGTGGTTATTCAACATGAGGCACGATCCAATTGACATTTTGAATCATTTTTGGTACAGTCCGAAAAATCAATTTTCGGATGAAAAACGATGACTCCGGACCTGTCGAACGATTCCAAAATGGTCAATATGAATGAAATTTCAACATTTAATCTTTTGACTCTAAATGACTGTTGGGTGTGAATTATGACTTTGTCAACTAGAATAAGTGTGTTTAAAGTCATTTCTGTGCCTGAAACGGGTCAAAATGGAAGCTTTTGAGTAAGCAAAACTCTGTAAAAATGGCAATTTTGGTCACTGTGAGGGTTTAAAAAGTGGTTATTCAACATGAGGCACGATCCAATTGACATTTTGAATCATTTTTGGTACAGTCCAAAAAATCAATTTTCGGATGAAAAACGATGACTCCGGACCTGTCGAACGATCCCAAAATGGTCAATATGGATGAAATTTCAACATTTAATCTTTTGACTCTAAATGACTGTTAGATGTGAATTATGACTTTGTCAACTAAAATAAGTGTGTTTAAAGTCATTTCTGTGCCTGAAACGGGTCAAAATGGAAGCTTTTGAGATAGCAAACCTCTGTAAAAATGGCAATTTTGGTCACTGTGAGGGTTTAAAAAGTGGTTATTCAACATGAGGCACGATCCAATTGACATTTTGAATCATTTTTGGTACAGTCCGAAAAATCAATTTTCGGATGAAAAACGATGACTCCGGACCTGTCGAACGATCCCAAAATGGTCTATAATGATGACATTTTAACATTTAATCTTTTGACTCTAAATCACTGTTGGATGTGAATTATGACTTTGTCAACTAGAATAAGTGTGTTTAAAGTCATTTCTGTGCCTGAAACGGGTCCAATGGAAGCTTTTGAGTAAGCAAAACTCTGTAAAAATGGCAATTTTGGTCACTGTGAGGGTTTAAAAAGTGGTTATTCAACATGAGGCACGATCCAATTGACATTTTGAATCATTTTTGGTACAGTCCAAAAAATCAATTTTCGGATGAAAAACGATGACTCCGGACCTGTCGAACGATCCCAAAATGGTCAATATGGATGAAATTTCAACATTTAATCTTTTGACTCTAAATGACTGTTGGATGTGAATTATGACTTTGTCAACTAAAATAAGTGTGTTTAAAGTCATTTCCGTGCCTGAAACGGGTCAAAATGGAAGCTTTTGAGATAGCAAAACTCTGTAAAAATGGCAATTTTGGTCACTGTGAGGGTTTAAAAAGTGGTTATTCAACATGAGGCACGATCCAATTGACATTTTGAATCATTTTTGGTACAGTACAAAAAAATCAATTTTCATATGAAAAACGATGACTCCGGACCTGTCGAACGATCCCAAAATGGTCAATATGAATGAAATTTCAACATTTAATCTTTTGACTCTAAATGACTGTTGGATGTGAATTATGACTTTGTCAACTAGAATAAGTGTGTTTAAAGTCATTTCTGTGCCTGGAACGGGTCAAAATGGAAGCTTTTGAGTAAGCAAAACTCTATAAAAATGGCAATTTTGGTCACTGTGAGGGTTTAAAAAGTGGTTATTCAACATGAGGCACGATCCAATTGACATTTTGATTCATTTTTGGTACAGTCCGAAAAATCAATTTTTGGATGAAAAACGATGACTCCGGACCTGTCGAACGATCCCAAAATGGTCAATATGGATGAAATTTCAACATTTAATCTTTTGACTCTAAATGACTGTTGGATGTGAATTATGACTTTGTCAACTAAAATAAGTGTGTTTAAAGTCATTTCTGTGCCTGAAACGGGTCAAAATGGAAACTTTTGAGTAAGCAAAACTCTGTAAAAATGGCAATTTTGGTCACTGTGAGGGTTTAAAAAGTGGTTATTCAACATGAGGCACGATCCAATTGACATTTTGAATCATTTTTGGTACAGTCCAAAAAATCAATTTTCGGATGAAAAACGATGACTCCGGACCTTTTCGAACGATCCCAAAATGGTCAATATGGATGAAATTTCAACATTTAATCTTTTGACTCTAAATGACTGTTGGATGTGAATTATGACTTTGTCAACTAAAATAAGTGTGTTTAAAGTCATTTCTGTGCCTGAAACGGGTCAAAATGGAAGCTTTTGAGATAGCAAAACTCTGTAAAAATGGCAATTTTGGTCACTGTGAGGGTTTAAAAAGTGGTTATTCAACATGAGGCACGATCCAATTGACATTTTGAATCATTTTTGGTACAGTCCAAAAAATCAATTTTCGGATGAAAAACGATGACTCCGGACCTGTCGAACGATCCCAAAATGGTCTATAATGATGACATTTTAACATTTAATCTTTTGACTCTAAATCACTGTTGGATGTGAATTATGACTTTGTCAACTAAAATAAGTGTGTTTAAAGTCATTTCTGTGCCTGAAACGGGTCAAAATTAAAGCTTTTGAGTAAGCAAAACTCTGTAAAAATGGCAATTTTGGTCACTGTGAGGGTTTAAAAAGTGGTTATTCAACATGAGGCACGATCCAATTGACATTTTGAATCATTTTTGGTACAGTCCAAAAAATCAATTTTCGGATGAAAAACGATGACTCCGGACCTGTCCAACGATCCCAAAATGGTCAATATGGATGAAATTTCAACATTTAATCTTTTGACTCTAAATGACTGTTGGATGTGAATTATGACTTTGTCAACTAAAATAAGTGTGTTTAAAGTCATTTCTGTGCCTGAAACGGGTCAAAATGGAAGCTTTTGAGATAGCAAAACTCTGTAAAAATGGCAATTTTGGTCACTGTGAGGGTTTAAAAAGTGGTTATTCAACATGAGGCACGATCCAATTGACATTTTGAATCATTTTTGGTACAGTCCAAAAAATCAATTTTCGGATGAAAAACGATGACTCCGGACCTGTCGAACGATCCCAAAATGGTCTATAATGATGACATTTTAACATTTAATCTTTTGACTCTAAATCACTGTTGGATGTGAATTATGATTTTGTCAACTAGAATAAGTGTGTTTAAAGTCATTTCTGTGCCTGAAACGGGTCCAATGGAAGCTTTTGAGTAAGCAAAACTCTGTAAAAATGGCAATTTTGGTCACTGTGAGGGTTTAAAAAGTGGTTATTCAACATGAGGCACGATCCAATTGACATTTTGAATCATTTTTGGTACAGTCCAAAAAATCAATTTTCGGATGAAAAACGATGACTCCGGACCTGTCGAACGATCCCAAAATGGTCAATATGGATGAAATTTCAACATTTAATCTTTTGACTCTAAATGACTGTTGGATGTGAATTATGACTTTGTCAACTAAAATAAGTGTGTTTAAAGTCATTTCTGTGCCTGAAACGGGTCAAAATGGAAGCTTTTGAGATAGCAAAACTCTGTAAAAATGGCAATTTTGGTCACTGTGAGGGTTTAAAAAGTGGTTATTCAACATGAGGCACGATACAATTGACATTTTGAATCATTTTTGGTACAGTCCAAAAAATCAATTTTCGGATGAAAAACGATGACTCCGGACCTGTCGAACGATCCCAAAATAGTCAATATGGATGAAATTTCAACATTTAATCTTTTGACTCTAAATGACTGTTGGATGTGAATTATGACTTTGTCAACTAAAATAAGTGTGTTTAAAGTCATTTCTGTGCCTGAAACGGGTCAAAATGGAAGCTTTTGAGATAGCAAAACTCTGTAAAAATGGCAATTTTGGTCACTGTGAGGGTTTAAAAAGTGGTTATTCAACATGAGGCACGATCCAATTGACATTTTGAATCATTTTTGGTACAGTACAAAAAAATCAATTTTCATATGAAAAACGATGACTCCGGACCTGTCGAACGATCCCAAAATGGTCAATATGGATGAAATTTCAACATTTAATATTTTGACTCTAAATGACTGTTGGATGTGAATTATGACTTTGTCAACTAAAATAAGTGTGTTTAAAGTCATTTCTGTGCCTGAAACGGGTCAAAATTGAAGCTTTTGAGTAAGCAAAACTCTATAAAAATGGCAATTTTGGTCACTGTGAGGGTTTAAAAAGTGGTTATTCAACATGAGGCACGATCCAATTGACATTTTGAATCATTTTTGGTACAGTCCGAAAAATCAATTTTCGGATGAAAAACGATGACTCCGGACCTGTCAAACGATCCCAAAATGGTCAATATGAATGAAATTTCAACATTTAATCTTTTGACTCTAAATGACTGTTGGATGTGAATTATGACTTTGTCAACTAGAATAAGTGTGTTTAAAGTCATTTCTGTGCCTGGAACGGGTCAAAATGGAAGCTTTTGAGTAAGCAAAACTCTGTAAAAATGGCAATTTTGGTCACTGTGAGGGTTTAAAAAGTGGTTATTCAACATGAGGCACGATCCAATTGACATTTTGAATCATTTTTGGTACAGTCCAAAAAATCAATTTTCGGATGAAAAACGATGACTCCGGACCTTTTCGAACGATCCCAAAATGGTCAATATGGATGAAATTTCAACATTTAATCTTTTGACTCTAAATGACTGTTGGATGTGAATTATGACTTTGTCAACTAAAAAAAGTGTGTTTAAAGTCATTTCTGTGCCTGGAACGGGTCAAAATGGAAGCTTTTGAGTAAGCAAAACTCTATAAAAATGGCAATTTTGGTCACTGTGAGGGTTTAAAAAGTGGTTATTCAACATGAGGCACGATCCAATTGACATTTTGAATCATTTTTGGTACAGTCCAAAAAATCAATTTTCGGATGAAAAACGATGACTCCGGACCTTTTCGAACGATCCCAAAATGGTCAATATGGATGAAATTTCAACATTTAATCTTTTGACTCTAAATGACTGTTGGATGTGAATTATGACTTTGTCAACTAAAATAAGTGTGTTTAAAGTCATTTCTGTGCCTGAAACGGGTCAAAATGGAAGCTTTTGAGATAGCAAAACTCTGTAAAAATGGCAATTTTGGTCACTGTGAGGGTTTAAAAAGTGGTTATTCAACATGAGGCACGATCCAATTGACATTTTGAATCATTTTTGGTACAGTCCAAAAAATCAATTTTCGGATGAAAAACGATGACTCCGGACCTGTCGAACGATCCCAAAATGGTCTATAATGATGACATTTTAACATTTAATCTTTTGACTCTAAATCACTGTTGGATGTGAATTATGACTTTGTCAACTAAAATAAGTGTGTTTAAAGTCATTTCTGTGCCTGAAACGGGTCAAAATTGAAGCTTTTGAGTAAGCAAAACTCTCTAAAAATGGCAATTTTGGTCACTGTGAGGGTTTAAAAAGTGGTTATTCAACATGAAGCACGATCCAATTGACATTTTGAATCATTTTTGGTACAGTCCGAAAAATCAATTTTCGGATGAAAAACGATGACTCCGGACCTGTCAAACGATCCCAAAATGGTCAATATGAATGAAATTTCAACATTTAATCTTTTGACTCTAAATGACTGTTGGATGTGAATTATGACTTTGTCAACTAGAATAAGTGTGTTTAAAGTCATTTCTGTGCCTGGAACGGGTCAAAATGGAAGCTTTTGAGTAAGCAAAACTCTATAAAAATGGCAATTTTGGTCACTGTGAGGGTTTAAAAAGTGGTTATTCAACATGAGGCACGATCCAATTGACATTTTGAATCATTTTTGGTACAGTCCGAAAAATCAATTTTTGGATGAAAAACGATGACTCCGGACCTGTCGAACGATCCTAAAAATGGTCAATATGGATGAAATTTCAACATTTAATCTTTTGACTCTAAATGACTGTTGGATGTGAATTATGACTTTGTCAACTAAAATAAGTGTGTTTAAATTCATTTCTGTGCCTGAAACGGGTCAAAATGGAAGCTTTTGAGTAAGCAAAACTCTGTAAAAATGGCAATTTTGCACTGTGAGGGTTTAAAAAGTGGTTATTCAACATGAGGCACGATCCAATTGACATTTTGAATCATTTTTGGTACAGTCCAAAAAATCAATTTTCGGATGAAAAACGATGACTCCGGACCTGTCGAACGATCCCAAAATGGTCAATATGGATGAAATTTCAACATTTAATCTTTTGACTCTAAATGACTGTTGGATGTGAATTATGACTTTGTCAACTAGAATAAGTGTGTTTAAAGTCATTTCTGTGCCTGGAACGGGTCAAAATGGAAGCTTTTGAGTAAGCAAAACTCTGTAAAAATGGCAATTTTGGTCACTGTGAGGGTTTAAAAAGTAGTTATTCAACATGAGGCACGATCCAATTGACATTTTGAATCATTTTTGGTACAGTCCAAAAAATCAATTTTCGGATGAAAAACGATGACTCCGGACCTGTCGAACGATCCCAAAATGGTCAATATGAATGAAATTTCAACATTTAATCTTTTGACTCTAAATGACTGTTGGATGTGAATTATGACTTTGTCAACTAGAATAAGTGTGTTTAAAGTCATTTCTGTGCCTGGAACGGGTCAAAATGGAAGCTTTTGAGTAAGCAAAACTCTATAAAAATGGCAATTTTGGTCACTGTGAGGGTTTAAAAAGTGGTTATTCAACATGAGGCACGATCCAATTGACATTTTGATTCATTTTTGGTACAGTCCGAAAAATCAATTTTTGGATGAAAAACGATGACTCCGGACCTGTCGAACGATCCCAAAATGGTCAATATGGATGAAATTTCAACATTTAATCTTTTGACTCTAAATGACTGTTGGATGTGAATTATGACTTTGTCAACTAAAATAAGTGTGTTTAAAGTCATTTCTGTGCCTGAAACGGGTCAAAATGGAAACTTTTGAGTAAGCAAAACTCTGTAAAAATGGCAATTTTGGTCACTGTGAGGGTTTAAAAAGTGGTTATTCAACATGAGGCACGATCCAATTGACATTTTGAATCATTTTTGGTACAGTCCAAAAAATCAATTTTCGGATGAAAAACGATGACTCCGGACCTTTTCGAACGATCCCAAAATGGTCAATATGGATGAAATTTCAACATTTAATCTTTTGACTCTAAATGACTGTTGGATGTGAATTATGACTTTGTCAACTAAAATAAGTGTGTTTAAAGTCATTTCTGTGCCTGAAACGGGTCAAAATGGAAGCTTTTGAGATAGCAAAACTCTGTAAAAATGGCAATTTTGGTCACTGTGAGGGTTTAAAAAGTGGTTATTCAACATGAGGCACGATCCAATTGACATTTTGAATCATTTTTGGTACAGTCCAAAAAATCAATTTTCGGATGAAAAACGATGACTCCGGACCTGTCGAACGATCCCAAAATGGTCTATAATGATGACATTTTAACATTTAATCTTTTGACTCTAAATCACTGTTGGATGTGAATTATGACTTTGTCAACTAAAATAAGTGTGTTTAAAGTCATTTCTGTGCCTGAAACGGGTCAAAATTAAAGCTTTTGAGTAAGCAAAACTCTGTAAAAATGGCAATTTTGGTCACTGTGAGGGTTTAAAAAGTGGTTATTCAACATGAGGCACGATCCAATTGACATTTTGAATCATTTTTGGTACAGTCCAAAAAATCAATTTTCGGATGAAAAACGATGACTCCGGACCTGTCCAACGATCCCAAAATGGTCAATATGGATGAAATTTCAACATTTAATCTTTTGACTCTAAATGACTGTTGGATGTGAATTATGACTTTGTCAACTAAAATAAGTGTGTTTAAAGTCATTTCTGTGCCTGAAACGGGTCAAAATGGAAGCTTTTGAGATAGCAAAACTCTGTAAAAATGGCAATTTTGGTCACTGTGAGGGTTTAAAAAGTGGTTATTCAACATGAGGCACGATCCAATTGACATTTTGAATCATTTTTGGTACAGTCCAAAAAATCAATTTTCGGATGAAAAACGATGACTCCGGACCTGTCGAACGATCCCAAAATGGTCTATAATGATGACATTTTAACATTTAATCTTTTGACTCTAAATCACTGTTGGATGTGAATTATGATTTTGTCAACTAGAATAAGTGTGTTTAAAGTCATTTCTGTGCCTGAAACGGGTCCAATGGAAGCTTTTGAGTAAGCAAAACTCTGTAAAAATGGCAATTTTGGTCACTGTGAGGGTTTAAAAAGTGGTTATTCAACATGAGGCACGATCCAATTGACATTTTGAATCATTTTTGGTACAGTCCAAAAAATCAATTTTCGGATGAAAAACGATGACTCCGGACCTGTCGAACGATCCCAAAATGGTCAATATGGATGAAATTTCAACATTTAATCTTTTGACTCTAAATGACTGTTGGATGTGAATTATGACTTTGTCAACTAAAATAAGTGTGTTTAAAGTCATTTCTGTGCCTGAAACGGGTCAAAATGGAAGCTTTTGAGATAGCAAAACTCTGTAAAAATGGCAATTTTGGTCACTGTGAGGGTTTAAAAAGTGGTTATTCAACATGAGGCACGATACAATTGACATTTTGAATCATTTTTGGTACAGTCCAAAAAATCAATTTTCGGATGAAAAACGATGACTCCGGACCTGTCGAACGATCCCAAAATAGTCAATATGGATGAAATTTCAACATTTAATCTTTTGACTCTAAATGACTGTTGGATGTGAATTATGACTTTGTCAACTAAAATAAGTGTGTTTAAAGTCATTTCTGTGCCTGAAACGGGTCAAAATGGAAGCTTTTGAGATAGCAAAACTCTGTAAAAATGGCAATTTTGGTCACTGTGAGGGTTTAAAAAGTGGTTATTCAACATGAGGCACGATCCAATTGACATTTTGAATCATTTTTGGTACAGTACAAAAAAATCAATTTTCATATGAAAAACGATGACTCCGGACCTGTCGAACGATCCCAAAATGGTCAATATGGATGAAATTTCAACATTTAATATTTTGACTCTAAATGACTGTTGGATGTGAATTATGACTTTGTCAACTAAAATAAGTGTGTTTAAAGTCATTTCTGTGCCTGAAACGGGTCAAAATTGAAGCTTTTGAGTAAGCAAAACTCTATAAAAATGGCAATTTTGGTCACTGTGAGGGTTTAAAAAGTGGTTATTCAACATGAGGCACGATCCAATTGACATTTTGAATCATTTTTGGTACAGTCCGAAAAATCAATTTTCGGATGAAAAACGATGACTCCGGACCTGTCAAACGATCCCAAAATGGTCAATATGAATGAAATTTCAACATTTAATCTTTTGACTCTAAATGACTGTTGGATGTGAATTATGACTTTGTCAACTAGAATAAGTGTGTTTAAAGTCATTTCTGTGCCTGGAACGGGTCAAAATGGAAGCTTTTGAGTAAGCAAAACTCTGTAAAAATGGCAATTTTGGTCACTGTGAGGGTTTAAAAAGTGGTTATTCAACATGAGGCACGATCCAATTGACATTTTGAATCATTTTTGGTACAGTCCAAAAAATCAATTTTCGGATGAAAAACGATGACTCCGGACCTTTTCGAACGATCCCAAAATGGTCAATATGGATGAAATTTCAACATTTAATCTTTTGACTCTAAATGACTGTTGGATGTGAATTATGACTTTGTCAACTAAAAAAAGTGTGTTTAAAGTCATTTCTGTGCCTGGAACGGGTCAAAATGGAAGCTTTTGAGTAAGCAAAACTCTATAAAAATGGCAATTTTGGTCACTGTGAGGGTTTAAAAAGTGGTTATTCAACATGAGGCACGATCCAATTGACATTTTGAATCATTTTTGGTACAGTCCAAAAAATCAATTTTCGGATGAAAAACGATGACTCCGGACCTTTTCGAACGATCCCAAAATGGTCAATATGGATGAAATTTCAACATTTAATCTTTTGACTCTAAATGACTGTTGGATGTGAATTATGACTTTGTCAACTAAAATAAGTGTGTTTAAAGTCATTTCTGTGCCTGAAACGGGTCAAAATGGAAGCTTTTGAGATAGCAAAACTCTGTAAAAATGGCAATTTTGGTCACTGTGAGGGTTTAAAAAGTGGTTATTCAACATGAGGCACGATCCAATTGACATTTTGAATCATTTTTGGTACAGTCCAAAAAATCAATTTTCGGATGAAAAACGATGACTCCGGACCTGTCGAACGATCCCAAAATGGTCTATAATGATGACATTTTAACATTTAATCTTTTGACTCTAAATCACTGTTGGATGTGAATTATGACTTTGTCAACTAAAATAAGTGTGTTTAAAGTCATTTCTGTGCCTGAAACGGGTCAAAATTGAAGCTTTTGAGTAAGCAAAACTCTCTAAAAATGGCAATTTTGGTCACTGTGAGGGTTTAAAAAGTGGTTATTCAACATGAAGCACGATCCAATTGACATTTTGAATCATTTTTGGTACAGTCCGAAAAATCAATTTTCGGATGAAAAACGATGACTCCGGACCTGTCAAACGATCCCAAAATGGTCAATATGAATGAAATTTCAACATTTAATCTTTTGACTCTAAATGACTGTTGGATGTGAATTATGACTTTGTCAACTAGAATAAGTGTGTTTAAAGTCATTTCTGTGCCTGGAACGGGTCAAAATGGAAGCTTTTGAGTAAGCAAAACTCTATAAAAATGGCAATTTTGGTCACTGTGAGGGTTTAAAAAGTGGTTATTCAACATGAGGCACGATCCAATTGACATTTTGAATCATTTTTGGTACAGTCCGAAAAATCAATTTTTGGATGAAAAACGATGACTCCGGACCTGTCGAACGATCCTAAAAATGGTCAATATGGATGAAATTTCAACATTTAATCTTTTGACTCTAAATGACTGTTGGATGTGAATTATGACTTTGTCAACTAAAATAAGTGTGTTTAAATTCATTTCTGTGCCTGAAACGGGTCAAAATGGAAGCTTTTGAGTAAGCAAAACTCTGTAAAAATGGCAATTTTGCACTGTGAGGGTTTAAAAAGTGGTTATTCAACATGAGGCACGATCCAATTGACATTTTGAATCATTTTTGGTACAGTCCAAAAAATCAATTTTCGGATGAAAAACGATGACTCCGGACCTGTCGAACGATCCCAAAATGGTCAATATGGATGAAATTTCAACATTTAATCTTTTGACTCTAAATGACTGTTGGATGTGAATTATGACTTTGTCAACTAGAATAAGTGTGTTTAAAGTCATTTCTGTGCCTGGAACGGGTCAAAATGGAAGCTTTTGAGTAAGCAAAACTCTGTAAAAATGGCAATTTTGGTCACTGTGAGGGTTTAAAAAGTAGTTATTCAACATGAGGCACGATCCAATTGACATTTTGAATCATTTTTGGTACAGTCCAAAAAATCAATTTTCGGATGAAAAACGATGACTCCGGACCTGTCGAACGATCCCAAAATGGTCAATATGGATGAAATTTCAACATTTAATCTTTTGACTCTAAATGACAGTTGGATGTGAATTATGACTTTGTCAACTAGAATAAGTGTGTTTAAAGTCATTTCCGTGCCTGAAACGGGTCAAAATGGAAGCTTTTGAGATAGCAAAACTCTGTAAAAATGGCAATTTTGGTCACTGTGAGGGTATAAAAAGTGGTTATTCAACATGAGGCACGATCCAATTGACATTTTGAATCATTTTTGGTACAGTACAAAAAAATCAATTTTCATATGAAAAACGATGACTCCGGACCTGTCGAACGATCCCAAAATGGTCAATATGAATGAAATTTCAACATTTAATCTTTTGACTCTAAATGACTGTTGGATGTGAATTATGACTTTGTCAACTAGAATAAGTGTGTTTAAAGTCATTTCTGTGCCTGGAACGGGTCAAAATGGAAGCTTTTGAGTAAGCAAAACTCTATAAAAATGGCAATTTTGGTCACTGTGAGGGTTTAAAAAGTGGTTATTCAACATGAGGCACGATCCAATTGACATTTTGATTCATTTTTGGTACAGTCCGAAAAATCAATTTTTGGATGAAAAACGATGACTCCGGACCTGTCGAACGATCCCAAAATGGTCAATATGGATGAAATTTCAACATTTAATCTTTTGACTCTAAATGACTGTTGGATGTGAATTATGACTTTGTCAACTAAAATAAGTGTGTTTAAAGTCATTTCTGTGCCTGAAACGGGTCAAAATGGAAGCTTTTGAGTAAGCAAAACTCTGTAAAAATGGCAATTTTGGTCACTGTGAGGGTTTAAAAAGTGGTTATTCAACATGAGGCACGATCCAATTGACTTTTTGAATCATTTTTGGTACAGTCCAAAAAATCAATTTTCGGATGAAAAACGATGACTCCGGACCTTTTCGAACGATCCCAAAATGGTCAATATGGATGAAATTTCAACATTTAATCTTTTGACTCTAAATGACTGTTGGATGTGAATTATGACTTTGTCAACTAAAATAAGTGTGTTTAAAGTCATTTCTGTGCCTGAAACGGGTCAAAATGGAAGCTTTTGAGATAGCAAAACTCTGTAAAAATGGCAATTTTGGTCACTGTGAGGGTTTAAAAAGTGGTTATTCAACATGAGGCACGATCCAATTGACATTTTGAATCATTTTTGGTACAGTCCAAAAAATCAATTTTCGGATGAAAAACGATGACTCCGGACCTGTCGAACGATCCCAAAATGGTCTATAATGATGACATTTTAACATTTAATCTTTTGACTCTAAATCACTGTTGGATGTGAATTATGACTTTGTCAACTAAAATAAGTGTGTTTAAAGTCATTTCTGTGCCTGAAACGGGTCAAAATTGAAGCTTTTGAGTAAGCAAAACTCTGTAAAAATGGCAATTTTGGTGACTGTGAGGGTTTAAAAAGTGGTTATTCAACATGAGGCACGATCCAATTGACATTTTGAATCATTTTTGGTACAGTCCGAAAAATCAATTTTCGGATGAAAAACGATGACTCCGGACCTGTCGAACGATCCCAAAATGGTCAATATGAATGAAATTTCAACATTTAATCTTTTGACTCTAAATGACTGTTGGGTGTGAATTATGACTTTGTCAACTAGAATAAGTGTGTTTAAAGTCATTTCTGTGCCTGAAACGGGTCAAAATGGAAGCTTTTGAGTAAGCAAAACTCTGTAAAAATGGCAATTTTGGTCACTGTGAGGGTTTAAAAAGTGGTTATTCAACATGAGGCACGATCCAATTGACATTTTGAATCATTTTTGGTACAGTCCAAAAAATCAATTTTCGGATGAAAAACGATGACTCCGGACCTGTCGAACGATCCCAAAATGGTCAATATGGATGAAATTTCAACATTTAATCTTTTGACTCTAAATGACTGTTGGATGTGAATTATGACTTTGTCAACTAAAATAAGTGTGTTTAAAGTCATTTCTGTGCCTGAAACGGGTCAAAATGGAAGCTTTTGAGATAGCAAAACTCTGTAAAAATGGCAATTTTGGTCACTGTGAGGGTTTAAAAAGTGGTTATTCAACATGAGGCACGATCCAATTGACATTTTGAATCATTTTTGGTACAGTCCAAAAAATCAATTTTCGGATGAAAAACGATGACTCCGGACCTGTCGAACGATCCCAAAATGGTCTATAATGATGACATTTTAACATTTAATCTTTTGACTCTAAATCACTGTTGGATGTGAATTATGACTTTGTCAACTAGAATAAGTGTGTTTAAAGTCATTTCTGTGCCTGAAACGGGTCCAATGGAAGCTTTTGAGTAAGCAAAACTCTGTAAAAATGGCAATTTTGGTCACTGTGAGGGTTTAAAAAGTGGTTATTCAACATGAGGCACGATCCAATTGACATTTTGAATCATATTTGGTACAGTCCAAAAAATCAATTTTCGGATGAAAAACGATGACTCCGGACCTGTCGAACGATCCCAAAATGGTCAATATGGATGAAATTTCAACATTTAATCTTTTGACTCTAAATGACTGTTGGATGTGAATTATGACTTTGTCAACTAAAATAAGTGTGTTTAAAGTCATTTCTGTGCCTGAAACGGGTCAAAATGGAAGCTTTTGAGATAGCAAAACTCTGTAAAAATGGCAATTTTGGTCACTGTGAGGGTTTAAAAAGTGGTTATTCAACATGAGGCACGATCCAATTGACATTTTGAATCATTTTTGGTACAGTCCAAAAAATCAATTTTCGGATGAAAAACGATGACTCCGGACCTGTCGAACGATCCCAAAATAGTCAATATGGATGAAATTTCAACATTTAATCTTTTGACTCTAAATGACTGTTGGATGTGAATTATGACTTTGTCAACTAAAATAAGTGTGTTTAAAGTCATTTCTGTGCCTGAAACGGGTCAAAATGGAAGCTTTTGAGATAGCAAAACTCTGTAAAAATGGCAATTTTGGTCACTGTGAGGGTTTAAAAAGTGGTTATTCAACATGAGGCACGATCCAATTGACATTTTGAATCATTTTTGGTACAGTACAAAAAAATCAATTTTCATATGAAAAACGATGACTCCGGACCTGTCGAACGATCCCAAAATGGTCAATATGGATGAAATTTCAACATTTAATATTTTGACTCTAAATGACTGTTGGATGTGAATTATGACTTTGTCAACTAAAATAAGTGTGTTTAAAGTCATTTCTGTGCCTGAAACGGGTCAAAATTGAAGCTTTTGAGTAAGCAAAACTCTCTAAAAATGGCAATTTTGGTCACTGTGAGGGTTTAAAAAGTGGTTATTCAACATGAGGCACGATCCAATTGACATTTTGAATCATTTTTGGTACAGTCCGAAAAATCAATTTTCGGATGAAAAACGATGACTCCGGACCTGTCAAACGATCCCAAAATGGTCAATATGAATGAAATTTCAACATTTAATCTTTTGACTCTAAATGACTGTTGGATGTGAATTATGACTTTGTCAACTAGAATAAGTGTGTTTAAAGTCATTTCTGTGCCTGGAACGGGTCAAAATGGAAGCTTTTGAGTAAGCAAAACTCTATAAAAATGGCAATTTTGGTCACTGTGAGGCTTTAAAAAGTGGTTATTCAACATGAGGCACGATCCAATTGACATTTTGAATCATTTTTGGTACAGTCCGAAAAATCAATTTTTGGATGAAAAACGATGACTCCGGACCTGTCGAACGATCCCAAAATGGTCAATATGGATGAAATTTCAACATTTAATCTTTTGACTCTAAATGACTGTTGGATGTGAATTATGACTTTGTCAACTAAAATAAGTGTGTTTAAATTCATTTCTGTGCCTGAAACGGGTCAAAATGGAAGCTTTTGAGTAAGCAAAACTCTGTAAAAATGGCAATTTTGGTCACTGTGAGGGTTTAAAAAGTGGTTATTCAACATGAGGCACGATCCAATTGACATTTTGAATCATTTTTGGTACAGTCCAAAAAATCAATTTTCGGATGAAAAACGATGACTCCGGACCTTTTCGAACGATCCCAAAATGGTCAATATGGATGAAATTTCAACATTTAATCTTTTGACTCTAAATGACTGTTGGATGCGAATTATGACTTTGTCAACTAAAATAAGTGTGTTTAAAGTCATTTCTGTGCCTGAAACGGGTCAAAATGGAAGCTTTTGAGATAGCAAACCTCTGTAAAAATGGCAATTTTGGTCACTGTGAGGGTTTAAAAAGTGGTTATTCAACATGAGGCACGATCCAATTGACATTTTGAATCATTTTTGGTACAGTCCGAAAAATCAATTTTCGGATGAAAAACGATGACTCCGGACCTGTCGAACGATTCCAAAATGGTCAATATGAATGAAATTTCAACATTTAATCTTTTGACTCTAAATGACTGTTGGGTGTGAATTATGACTTTGTCAACTAGAATAAGTGTGTTTAAAGTCATTTCTGTGCCTGAAACGGGTCAAAATGGAAGCTTTTGAGTAAGCAAAACTCTGTAAAAATGGCAATTTTGGTCACTGTGAGGGTTTAAAAAGTGGTTATTCAACATGAGGCACGATCCAATTGACATTTTGAATCATTTTTGGTACAGTCCAAAAAATCAATTTTCGGATGAAAAACGATGACTCCGGACCTGTCGAACGATCCCAAAATGGTCAATATGGATGAAATTTCAACATTTAATCTTTTGACTCTAAATGACTGTTGGATGTGAATTATGACTTTGTCAACTAAAATAAGTGTGTTTAAAGTCATTTCTGTGCCTGAAACGGGTCAAAATGGAAACTTTTGAGTAAGCAAAACTCTGTAAAAATGGCAATTTTGGTCACTGTGAGGGTTTAAAAAGTGGTTATTCAACATGAGGCACGATCCAATTGACATTTTGAATCATTTTTGGTACAGTCCAAAAAATCAATTTTCGGATGAAAAACGATGACTCCGGACCTTTTCGAACGATCCCAAAATGGTCAATATGGATGAAATTTCAACATTTAATCTTTTGACTCTAAATGACTGTTGGATGTGAATTATGACTTTGTCAACTAAAATAAGTGTGTTTAAAGTCATTTCTGTGCCTGAAACGGGTCAAAATGGAAGCTTTTGAGATAGCAAAACTCTGTAAAAATGGCAATTTTGGTCACTGTGAGGGTTTAAAAAGTGGTTATTCAACATGAGGCACGATCCAATTGACATTTTGAATCATTTTTGGTACAGTCCAAAAAATCAATTTTCGGATGAAAAACGATGACTCCGGACCTGTCGAACGATCCCAAAATGGTCTATAATGATGACATTTTAACATTTAATCTTTTGACTCTAAATCACTGTTGGATGTGAATTATGACTTTGTCAACTAAAATAAGTGTGTTTAAAGTCATTTCTGTGCCTGAAACGGGTCAAAATTAAAGCTTTTGAGTAAGCAAAACTCTGTAAAAATGGCAATTTTGGTCACTGTGAGGGTTTAAAAAGTGGTTATTCAACATGAGGCACGATCCAATTGACATTTTGAATCATTTTTGGTACAGTCCAAAAAATCAATTTTCGGATGAAAAACGATGACTCCGGACCTGTCCAACGATCCCAAAATGGTCAATATGGATGAAATTTCAACATTTAATCTTTTGACTCTAAATGACTGTTGGATGTGAATTATGACTTTGTCAACTAAAATAAGTGTGTTTAAAGTCATTTCTGTGCCTGAAACGGGTCAAAATTGAAGCTTTTGAGTAAGCAAAACTCTGTAAAAATGGCAATTTTGGTGACTGTGAGGGTTTAAAAAGTGGTTATTCAACATGAGGCACGATCCAATTGACATTTTGAATCATTTTTGGTACAGTCCGAAAAATCAATTTTCGGATGAAAAACGATGACTCCGGACCTGTCGAACGATCCCAAAATGGTCAATATGAATGAAATTTCAACATTTAATCTTTTGACTCTAAATGACTGTTGGGTGTGAATTATGACTTTGTCAACTAGAATAAGTGTGTTTAAAGTCATTTCTGTGCCTGAAACGGGTCAAAATGGAAGCTTTTGAGTAAGCAAAACTCTGTAAAAATGGCAATTTTGGTCACTGTGAGGGTTTAAAAAGTGGTTATTCAACATGAGGCACGATCCAATTGACATTTTGAATCATTTTTGGTACAGTCCAAAAAATCAATTTTCGGATGAAAAACGATGACTCCGGACCTGTCGAACGATCCCAAAATGGTCAATATGGATGAAATTTCAACATTTAATCTTTTGACTCTAAATGACTGTTGGATGTGAATTATGACTTTGTCAACTAAAATAAGTGTGTTTAAAGTCATTTCTGTGCCTGAAACGGGTCAAAATGGAAGCTTTTGAGATAGCAAAACTCTGTAAAAATGGCAATTTTGGTCACTGTGAGGGTTTAAAAAGTGGTTATTCAACATGAGGCACGATCCAATTGACATTTTGAATCATTTTTGGTACAGTCCAAAAAATCAATTTTCGGATGAAAAACGATGACTCCGGACCTGTCGAACGATCCCAAAATGGTCTATAATGATGACATTTTAACATTTAATCTTTTGACTCTAAATCACTGTTGGATGTGAATTATGACTTTGTCAACTAGAATAAGTGTGTTTAAAGTCATTTCTGTGCCTGAAACGGGTCCAATGGAAGCTTTTGAGTAAGCAAAACTCTGTAAAAATGGCAATTTTGGTCACTGTGAGGGTTTAAAAAGTGGTTATTCAACATGAGGCACGATCCAATTGACATTTTGAATCATATTTGGTACAGTCCAAAAAATCAATTTTCGGATGAAAAACGATGACTCCGGACCTGTCGAACGATCCCAAAATGGTCAATATGGATGAAATTTCAACATTTAATCTTTTGACTCTAAATGACTGTTGGATGTGAATTATGACTTTGTCAACTAAAATAAGTGTGTTTAAAGTCATTTCTGTGCCTGAAACGGGTCAAAATGGAAGCTTTTGAGATAGCAAAACTCTGTAAAAATGGCAATTTTGGTCACTGTGAGGGTTTAAAAAGTGGTTATTCAACATGAGGCACGATCCAATTGACATTTTGAATCATTTTTGGTACAGTCCAAAAAATCAATTTTCGGATGAAAAACGATGACTCCGGACCTGTCGAACGATCCCAAAATGGTCAATATGGATGAAATTTCAACATTTAATCTTTTGACTCTAAATGACTGTTGGATGTGAATTATGACTTTGTCAACTAAAATAAGTGTGTTTAAAGTCATTTCTGTGCCTGAAACGGGTCAAAATGGAAGCTTTTGAGATAGCAAAACTCTGTAAAAATGGCAATTTTGGTCACTGTGAGGGTTTAAAAAGTGGTTATTCAACATGAGGCACGATCCAATTGACATTTTGAATCATTTTTGGTACAGTCCAAAAAATCAATTTTCGGATGAAAAACGATGACTCCGGACCTGTCGAACGATCCCAAAATGGTCTATAATGATGACATTTTAACATTTAATCTTTTGACTCTAAATCACTGTTGGATGTGAATTATGACTTTGTCAACTAGAATAAGTGTGTTTAAAGTCATTTCTGTGCCTGAAACGGGTCCAATGGAAGCTTTTGAGTAAGCAAAACTCTGTAAAAATGGCAATTTTGGTCACTGTGAGGGTTTAAAAAGTGGTTATTCAACATGAGGCACGATCCAATTGACATTTTGAATCATATTTGGTACAGTCCAAAAAATCAATTTTCGGATGAAAAACGATGACTCCGGACCTGTCGAACGATCCCAAAATGGTCAATATGGATGAAATTTCAACATTTAATCTTTTGACTCTAAATGACTGTTGGATGTGAATTATGACTTTGTCAACTAAAATAAGTGTGTTTAAAGTCATTTCTGTGCCTGAAACGGGTCAAAATGGAAGCTTTTGAGATAGCAAAACTCTGTAAAAATGGCAATTTTGGTCACTGTGAGGGTTTAAAAAGTGGTTATTCAACATGAGGCACGATCCAATTGACATTTTGAATCATTTTTGGTACAGTCCAAAAAATCAATTTTCGGATGAAAAACGATGACTCCGGACCTGTCGAACGATCCCAAAATAGTCAATATGGATGAAATTTCAACATTTAATCTTTTGACTCTAAATGACTGTTGGATGTGAATTATGACTTTGTCAACTAAAATAAGTGTGTTTAAAGTCATTTCTGTGCCTGAAACGGGTCAAAATGGAAGCTTTTGAGATAGCAAAACTCTGTAAAAATGGCAATTTTGGTCACTGTGAGGGTTTAAAAAGTGGTTATTCAACATGAGGCACGATCCAATTGACATTTTGAATCATTTTTGGTACAGTACAAAAAAATCAATTTTCATATGAAAAACGATGACTCCGGACCTGTCGAACGATCCCAAAATGGTCAATATGGATGAAATTTCAACATTTAATATTTTGACTCTAAATGACTGTTGGATGTGAATTATGACTTTGTCAACTAAAATAAGTGTGTTTAAAGTCATTTCTGTGCCTGAAACGGGTCAAAATTGAAGCTTTTGAGTAAGCAAAACTCTCTAAAAATGGCAATTTTGGTCACTGTGAGGGTTTAAAAAGTGGTTATTCAACATGAGGCACGATCCAATTGACATTTTGAATCATTTTTGGTACAGTCCGAAAAATCAATTTTCGGATGAAAAACGATGACTCCGGACCTGTCAAACGATCCCAAAATGGTCAATATGAATGAAATTTCAACATTTAATCTTTTGACTCTAAATGACTGTTGGATGTGAATTATGACTTTGTCAACTAGAATAAGTGTGTTTAAAGTCATTTCTGTGCCTGGAACGGGTCAAAATGGAAGCTTTTGAGTAAGCAAAACTCTATAAAAATGGCAATTTTGGTCACTGTGAGGCTTTAAAAAGTGGTTATTCAACATGAGGCACGATCCAATTGACATTTTGAATCATTTTTGGTACAGTCCGAAAAATCAATTTTTGGATGAAAAACGATGACTCCGGACCTGTCGAACGATCCCAAAATGGTCAATATGGATGAAATTTCAACATTTAATCTTTTGACTCTAAATGACTGTTGGATGTGAATTATGACTTTGTCAACTAAAATAAGTGTGTTTAAATTCATTTCTGTGCCTGAAACGGGTCAAAATGGAAGCTTTTGAGTAAGCAAAACTCTGTAAAAATGGCAATTTTGGTCACTGTGAGGGTTTAAAAAGTGGTTATTCAACATGAGGCACGATCCAATTGACATTTTGAATCATTTTTGGTACAGTCCAAAAAATCAATTTTCGGATGAAAAACGATGACTCCGGACCTTTTCGAACGATCCCAAAATGGTCAATATGGATGAAATTTCAACATTTAATCTTTTGACTCTAAATGACTGTTGGATGCGAATTATGACTTTGTCAACTAAAATAAGTGTGTTTAAAGTCATTTCTGTGCCTGAAACGGGTCAAAATGGAAGCTTTTGAGATAGCAAACCTCTGTAAAAATGGCAATTTTGGTCACTGTGAGGGTTTAAAAAGTGGTTATTCAACATGAGGCACGATCCAATTGACATTTTGAATCATTTTTGGTACAGTCCGAAAAATCAATTTTCGGATGAAAAACGATGACTCCGGACCTGTCGAACGATTCCAAAATGGTCAATATGAATGAAATTTCAACATTTAATCTTTTGACTCTAAATGACTGTTGGGTGTGAATTATGACTTTGTCAACTAGAATAAGTGTGTTTAAAGTCATTTCTGTGCCTGAAACGGGTCAAAATGGAAGCTTTTGAGTAAGCAAAACTCTGTAAAAATGGCAATTTTGGTCACTGTGAGGGTTTAAAAAGTGGTTATTCAACATGAGGCACGATCCAATTGACATTTTGAATCATTTTTGGTACAGTCCAAAAAATCAATTTTCGGATGAAAAACGATGACTCCGGACCTGTCGAACGATCCCAAAATGGTCAATATGGATGAAATTTCAACATTTAATCTTTTGACTCTAAATGACTGTTGGATGTGAATTATGACTTTGTCAACTAAAATAAGTGTGTTTAAAGTCATTTCTGTGCCTGAAACGGGTCAAAATGGAAACTTTTGAGTAAGCAAAACTCTGTAAAAATGGCAATTTTGGTCACTGTGAGGGTTTAAAAAGTGGTTATTCAACATGAGGCACGATCCAATTGACATTTTGAATCATTTTTGGTACAGTCCAAAAAATCAATTTTCGGATGAAAAACGATGACTCCGGACCTTTTCGAACGATCCCAAAATGGTCAATATGGATGAAATTTCAACATTTAATCTTTTGACTCTAAATGACTGTTGGATGTGAATTATGACTTTGTCAACTAAAATAAGTGTGTTTAAAGTCATTTCTGTGCCTGAAACGGGTCAAAATGGAAGCTTTTGAGATAGCAAAACTCTGTAAAAATGGCAATTTTGGTCACTGTGAGGGTTTAAAAAGTGGTTATTCAACATGAGGCACGATCCAATTGACATTTTGAATCATTTTTGGTACAGTCCAAAAAATCAATTTTCGGATGAAAAACGATGACTCCGGACCTGTCGAACGATCCCAAAATGGTCTATAATGATGACATTTTAACATTTAATCTTTTGACTCTAAATCACTGTTGGATGTGAATTATGACTTTGTCAACTAAAATAAGTGTGTTTAAAGTCATTTCTGTGCCTGAAACGGGTCAAAATTAAAGCTTTTGAGTAAGCAAAACTCTGTAAAAATGGCAATTTTGGTCACTGTGAGGGTTTAAAAAGTGGTTATTCAACATGAGGCACGATCCAATTGACATTTTGAATCATTTTTGGTACAGTCCAAAAAATCAATTTTCGGATGAAAAACGATGACTCCGGACCTGTCCAACGATCCCAAAATGGTCAATATGGATGAAATTTCAACATTTAATCTTTTGACTCTAAATGACTGTTGGATGTGAATTATGACTTTGTCAACTAAAATAAGTGTGTTTAAAGTCATTTCTGTGCCTGAAACGGGTCAAAATTGAAGCTTTTGAGTAAGCAAAACTCTGTAAAAATGGCAATTTTGGTGACTGTGAGGGTTTAAAAAGTGGTTATTCAACATGAGGCACGATCCAATTGACATTTTGAATCATTTTTGGTACAGTCCGAAAAATCAATTTTCGGATGAAAAACGATGACTCCGGACCTGTCGAACGATCCCAAAATGGTCAATATGAATGAAATTTCAACATTTAATCTTTTGACTCTAAATGACTGTTGGGTGTGAATTATGACTTTGTCAACTAGAATAAGTGTGTTTAAAGTCATTTCTGTGCCTGAAACGGGTCAAAATGGAAGCTTTTGAGTAAGCAAAACTCTGTAAAAATGGCAATTTTGGTCACTGTGAGGGTTTAAAAAGTGGTTATTCAACATGAGGCACGATCCAATTGACATTTTGAATCATTTTTGGTACAGTCCAAAAAATCAATTTTCGGATGAAAAACGATGACTCCGGACCTGTCGAACGATCCCAAAATGGTCAATATGGATGAAATTTCAACATTTAATCTTTTGACTCTAAATGACTGTTGGATGTGAATTATGACTTTGTCAACTAAAATAAGTGTGTTTAAAGTCATTTCTGTGCCTGAAACGGGTCAAAATGGAAGCTTTTGAGATAGCAAAACTCTGTAAAAATGGCAATTTTGGTCACTGTGAGGGTTTAAAAAGTGGTTATTCAACATGAGGCACGATCCAATTGACATTTTGAATCATTTTTGGTACAGTCCAAAAAATCAATTTTCGGATGAAAAACGATGACTCCGGACCTGTCGAACGATCCCAAAATGGTCTATAATGATGACATTTTAACATTTAATCTTTTGACTCTAAATCACTGTTGGATGTGAATTATGACTTTGTCAACTAGAATAAGTGTGTTTAAAGTCATTTCTGTGCCTGAAACGGGTCCAATGGAAGCTTTTGAGTAAGCAAAACTCTGTAAAAATGGCAATTTTGGTCACTGTGAGGGTTTAAAAAGTGGTTATTCAACATGAGGCACGATCCAATTGACATTTTGAATCATATTTGGTACAGTCCAAAAAATCAATTTTCGGATGAAAAACGATGACTCCGGACCTGTCGAACGATCCCAAAATGGTCAATATGGATGAAATTTCAACATTTAATCTTTTGACTCTAAATGACTGTTGGATGTGAATTATGACTTTGTCAACTAAAATAAGTGTGTTTAAAGTCATTTCTGTGCCTGAAACGGGTCAAAATGGAAGCTTTTGAGATAGCAAAACTCTGTAAAAATGGCAATTTTGGTCACTGTGAGGGTTTAAAAAGTGGTTATTCAACATGAGGCACGATCCAATTGACATTTTGAATCATTTTTGGTACAGTCCAAAAAATCAATTTTCGGATGAAAAACGATGACTCCGGACCTGTCGAACGATCCCAAAATGGTCAATATGGATGAAATTTCAACATTTAATCTTTTGACTCTAAATGACTGTTGGATGTGAATTATGACTTTGTCAACTAAAATAAGTGTGTTTAAAGTCATTTCTGTGCCTGAAACGGGTCAAAATGGAAGCTTTTGAGATAGCAAAACTCTGTAAAAATGGCAATTTTGGTCACTGTGAGGGTTTAAAAAGTGGTTATTCAACATGAGGCACGATCCAATTGACATTTTGAATCATTTTTGGTACAGTCCAAAAAATCAATTTTCGGATGAAAAACGATGACTCCGGACCTGTCGAACGATCCCAAAATGGTCTATAATGATGACATTTTAACATTTAATCTTTTGACTCTAAATCACTGTTGGATGTGAATTATGACTTTGTCAACTAGAATAAGTGTGTTTAAAGTCATTTCTGTGCCTGAAACGGGTCCAATGGAAGCTTTTGAGTAAGCAAAACTCTGTAAAAATGGCAATTTTGGTCACTGTGAGGGTTTAAAAAGTGGTTATTCAACATGAGGCACGATCCAATTGACATTTTGAATCATATTTGGTACAGTCCAAAAAATCAATTTTCGGATGAAAAACGATGACTCCGGACCTGTCGAACGATCCCAAAATGGTCAATATGGATGAAATTTCAACATTTAATCTTTTGACTCTAAATGACTGTTGGATGTGAATTATGACTTTGTCAACTAAAATAAGTGTGTTTAAAGTCATTTCTGTGCCTGAAACGGGTCAAAATGGAAGCTTTTGAGATAGCAAAACTCTGTAAAAATGGCAATTTTGGTCACTGTGAGGGTTTAAAAAGTGGTTATTCAACATGAGGCACGATCCAATTGACATTTTGAATCATTTTTGGTACAGTCCAAAAAATCAATTTTCGGATGAAAAACGATGACTCCGGACCTGTCGAACGATCCCAAAATAGTCAATATGGATGAAATTTCAACATTTAATCTTTTGACTCTAAATGACTGTTGGATGTGAATTATGACTTTGTCAACTAAAATAAGTGTGTTTAAAGTCATTTCTGTGCCTGAAACGGGTCAAAATGGAAGCTTTTGAGATAGCAAAACTCTGTAAAAATGGCAATTTTGGTCACTGTGAGGGTTTAAAAAGTGGTTATTCAACATGAGGCACGATCCAATTGACATTTTGAATCATTTTTGGTACAGTACAAAAAAATCAATTTTCATATGAAAAACGATGACTCCGGACCTGTCGAACGATCCCAAAATGGTCAATATGGATGAAATTTCAACATTTAATATTTTGACTCTAAATGACTGTTGGATGTGAATTATGACTTTGTCAACTAAAATAAGTGTGTTTAAAGTCATTTCTGTGCCTGAAACGGGTCAAAATTGAAGCTTTTGAGTAAGCAAAACTCTCTAAAAATGGCAATTTTGGTCACTGTGAGGGTTTAAAAAGTGGTTATTCAACATGAGGCACGATCCAATTGACATTTTGAATCATTTTTGGTACAGTCCGAAAAATCAATTTTCGGATGAAAAACGATGACTCCGGACCTGTCAAACGATCCCAAAATGGTCAATATGAATGAAATTTCAACATTTAATCTTTTGACTCTAAATGACTGTTGGATGTGAATTATGACTTTGTCAACTAGAATAAGTGTGTTTAAAGTCATTTCTGTGCCTGGAACGGGTCAAAATGGAAGCTTTTGAGTAAGCAAAACTCTATAAAAATGGCAATTTTGGTCACTGTGAGGCTTTAAAAAGTGGTTATTCAACATGAGGCACGATCCAATTGACATTTTGAATCATTTTTGGTACAGTCCGAAAAATCAATTTTTGGATGAAAAACGATGACTCCGGACCTGTCGAACGATCCCAAAATGGTCAATATGGATGAAATTTCAACATTTAATCTTTTGACTCTAAATGACTGTTGGATGTGAATTATGACTTTGTCAACTAAAATAAGTGTGTTTAAATTCATTTCTGTGCCTGAAACGGGTCAAAATGGAAGCTTTTGAGTAAGCAAAACTCTGTAAAAATGGCAATTTTGGTCACTGTGAGGGTTTAAAAAGTGGTTATTCAACATGAGGCACGATCCAATTGACATTTTGAATCATTTTTGGTACAGTCCAAAAAATCAATTTTCGGATGAAAAACGATGACTCCGGACCTTTTCGAACGATCCCAAAATGGTCAATATGGATGAAATTTCAACATTTAATCTTTTGACTCTAAATGACTGTTGGATGCGAATTATGACTTTGTCAACTAAAATAAGTGTGTTTAAAGTCATTTCTGTGCCTGAAACGGGTCAAAATGGAAGCTTTTGAGATAGCAAACCTCTGTAAAAATGGCAATTTTGGTCACTGTGAGGGTTTAAAAAGTGGTTATTCAACATGAGGCACGATCCAATTGACATTTTGAATCATTTTTGGTACAGTCCGAAAAATCAATTTTCGGATGAAAAACGATGACTCCGGACCTGTCGAACGATTCCAAAATGGTCAATATGAATGAAATTTCAACATTTAATCTTTTGACTCTAAATGACTGTTGGGTGTGAATTATGACTTTGTCAACTAGAATAAGTGTGTTTAAAGTCATTTCTGTGCCTGAAACGGGTCAAAATGGAAGCTTTTGAGTAAGCAAAACTCTGTAAAAATGGCAATTTTGGTCACTGTGAGGGTTTAAAAAGTGGTTATTCAACATGAGGCACGATCCAATTGACATTTTGAATCATTTTTGGTACAGTCCAAAAAATCAATTTTCGGATGAAAAACGATGACTCCGGACCTGTCGAACGATCCCAAAATGGTCAATATGGATGAAATTTCAACATTTAATCTTTTGACTCTAAATGACTGTTGGATGTGAATTATGACTTTGTCAACTAAAATAAGTGTGTTTAAAGTCATTTCTGTGCCTGAAACGGGTCAAAATGGAAACTTTTGAGTAAGCAAAACTCTGTAAAAATGGCAATTTTGGTCACTGTGAGGGTTTAAAAAGTGGTTATTCAACATGAGGCACGATCCAATTGACATTTTGAATCATTTTTGGTACAGTCCAAAAAATCAATTTTCGGATGAAAAACGATGACTCCGGACCTTTTCGAACGATCCCAAAATGGTCAATATGGATGAAATTTCAACATTTAATCTTTTGACTCTAAATGACTGTTGGATGTGAATTATGACTTTGTCAACTAAAATAAGTGTGTTTAAAGTCATTTCTGTGCCTGAAACGGGTCAAAATGGAAGCTTTTGAGATAGCAAAACTCTGTAAAAATGGCAATTTTGGTCACTGTGAGGGTTTAAAAAGTGGTTATTCAACATGAGGCACGATCCAATTGACATTTTGAATCATTTTTGGTACAGTCCAAAAAATCAATTTTCGGATGAAAAACGATGACTCCGGACCTGTCGAACGATCCCAAAATGGTCTATAATGATGACATTTTAACATTTAATCTTTTGACTCTAAATCACTGTTGGATGTGAATTATGACTTTGTCAACTAAAATAAGTGTGTTTAAAGTCATTTCTGTGCCTGAAACGGGTCAAAATTAAAGCTTTTGAGTAAGCAAAACTCTGTAAAAATGGCAATTTTGGTCACTGTGAGGGTTTAAAAAGTGGTTATTCAACATGAGGCACGATCCAATTGACATTTTGAATCATTTTTGGTACAGTCCAAAAAATCAATTTTCGGATGAAAAACGATGACTCCGGACCTGTCCAACGATCCCAAAATGGTCAATATGGATGAAATTTCAACATTTAATCTTTTGACTCTAAATGACTGTTGGATGTGAATTATGACTTTGTCAACTAAAATAAGTGTGTTTAAAGTCATTTCTGTGCCTGAAACGGGTCAAAATGGAAGCTTTTGAGATAGCAAAACTCTGTAAAAATGGCAATTTTGGTCACTGTGAGGGTTTAAAAAGTGGTTATTCAACATGAGGCACGATCCAATTGACATTTTGAATCATTTTTGGTACAGTCCAAAAAATCAATTTTCGGATGAAAAACGATGACTCCGGACCTGTCGAACGATCCCAAAATGGTCTATAATGATGACATTTTAACATTTAATCTTTTGACTCTAAATCACTGTTGGATGTGAATTATGATTTTGTCAACTAGAATAAGTGTGTTTAAAGTCATTTCTGTGCCTGAAACGGGTCCAATGGAAGCTTTTGAGTAAGCAAAACTCTGTAAAAATGGCAATTTTGGTCACTGTGAGGGTTTAAAAAGTGGTTATTCAACATGAGGCACGATCCAATTGACATTTTGAATCATTTTTGGTACAGTCCAAAAAATCAATTTTCGGATGAAAAACGATGACTCCGGACCTGTCGAACGATCCCAAAATGGTCAATATGGATGAAATTTCAACATTTAATCTTTTGACTCTAAATGACTGTTGGATGTGAATTATGACTTTGTCAACTAAAATAAGTGTGTTTAAAGTCATTTCTGTGCCTGAAACGGGTCAAAATGGAAGCTTTTGAGATAGCAAAACTCTGTAAAAATGGCAATTTTGGTCACTGTGAGGGTTTAAAAAGTGGTTATTCAACATGAGGCACGATACAATTGACATTTTGAATCATTTTTGGTACAGTCCAAAAAATCAATTTTCGGATGAAAAACGATGACTCCGGACCTGTCGAACGATCCCAAAATAGTCAATATGGATGAAATTTCAACATTTAATCTTTTGACTCTAAATGACTGTTGGATGTGAATTATGACTTTGTCAACTAAAATAAGTGTGTTTAAAGTCATTTCTGTGCCTGAAACGGGTCAAAATGGAAGCTTTTGAGATAGCAAAACTCTGTAAAAATGGCAATTTTGGTCACTGTGAGGGTTTAAAAAGTGGTTATTCAACATGAGGCACGATCCAATTGACATTTTGAATCATTTTTGGTACAGTACAAAAAAATCAATTTTCATATGAAAAACGATGACTCCGGACCTGTCGAACGATCCCAAAATGGTCAATATGGATGAAATTTCAACATTTAATATTTTGACTCTAAATGACTGTTGGATGTGAATTATGACTTTGTCAACTAAAATAAGTGTGTTTAAAGTCATTTCTGTGCCTGAAACGGGTCAAAATTGAAGCTTTTGAGTAAGCAAAACTCTATAAAAATGGCAATTTTGGTCACTGTGAGGGTTTAAAAAGTGGTTATTCAACATGAGGCACGATCCAATTGACATTTTGAATCATTTTTGGTACAGTCCGAAAAATCAATTTTCGGATGAAAAACGATGACTCCGGACCTGTCAAACGATCCCAAAATGGTCAATATGAATGAAATTTCAACATTTAATCTTTTGACTCTAAATGACTGTTGGATGTGAATTATGACTTTGTCAACTAGAATAAGTGTGTTTAAAGTCATTTCTGTGCCTGGAACGGGTCAAAATGGAAGCTTTTGAGTAAGCAAAACTCTGTAAAAATGGCAATTTTGGTCACTGTGAGGGTTTAAAAAGTGGTTATTCAACATGAGGCACGATCCAATTGACATTTTGAATCATTTTTGGTACAGTCCAAAAAATCAATTTTCGGATGAAAAACGATGACTCCGGACCTTTTCGAACGATCCCAAAATGGTCAATATGGATGAAATTTCAACATTTAATCTTTTGACTCTAAATGACTGTTGGATGTGAATTATGACTTTGTCAACTAAAAAAAGTGTGTTTAAAGTCATTTCTGTGCCTGGAACGGGTCAAAATGGAAGCTTTTGAGTAAGCAAAACTCTATAAAAATGGCAATTTTGGTCACTGTGAGGGTTTAAAAAGTGGTTATTCAACATGAGGCACGATCCAATTGACATTTTGAATCATTTTTGGTACAGTCCAAAAAATCAATTTTCGGATGAAAAACGATGACTCCGGACCTTTTCGAACGATCCCAAAATGGTCAATATGGATGAAATTTCAACATTTAATCTTTTGACTCTAAATGACTGTTGGATGTGAATTATGACTTTGTCAACTAAAATAAGTGTGTTTAAAGTCATTTCTGTGCCTGAAACGGGTCAAAATGGAAGCTTTTGAGATAGCAAAACTCTGTAAAAATGGCAATTTTGGTCACTGTGAGGGTTTAAAAAGTGGTTATTCAACATGAGGCACGATCCAATTGACATTTTGAATCATTTTTGGTACAGTCCAAAAAATCAATTTTCGGATGAAAAACGATGACTCCGGACCTGTCGAACGATCCCAAAATGGTCTATAATGATGACATTTTAACATTTAATCTTTTGACTCTAAATCACTGTTGGATGTGAATTATGACTTTGTCAACTAAAATAAGTGTGTTTAAAGTCATTTCTGTGCCTGAAACGGGTCAAAATTGAAGCTTTTGAGTAAGCAAAACTCTCTAAAAATGGCAATTTTGGTCACTGTGAGGGTTTAAAAAGTGGTTATTCAACATGAAGCACGATCCAATTGACATTTTGAATCATTTTTGGTACAGTCCGAAAAATCAATTTTCGGATGAAAAACGATGACTCCGGACCTGTCAAACGATCCCAAAATGGTCAATATGAATGAAATTTCAACATTTAATCTTTTGACTCTAAATGACTGTTGGATGTGAATTATGACTTTGTCAACTAGAATAAGTGTGTTTAAAGTCATTTCTGTGCCTGGAACGGGTCAAAATGGAAGCTTTTGAGTAAGCAAAACTCTATAAAAATGGCAATTTTGGTCACTGTGAGGGTTTAAAAAGTGGTTATTCAACATGAGGCACGATCCAATTGACATTTTGAATCATTTTTGGTACAGTCCGAAAAATCAATTTTTGGATGAAAAACGATGACTCCGGACCTGTCGAACGATCCTAAAAATGGTCAATATGGATGAAATTTCAACATTTAATCTTTTGACTCTAAATGACAGTTGGATGTGAATTATGACTTTGTCAACTAGAATAAGTGTGTTTAAAGTCATTTCCGTGCCTGAAACGGGTCAAAATGGAAGCTTTTGAGATAGCAAAACTCTGTAAAAATGGCAATTTTGGTCACTGTGAGGGTATAAAAAGTGGTTATTCAACATGAGGCACGATCCAATTGACATTTTGAATCATTTTTGGTACAGTACAAAAAAATCAATTTTCATATGAAAAACGATGACTCCGGACCTGTCGAACGATCCCAAAATGGTCAATATGAATGAAATTTCAACATTTAATCTTTTGACTCTAAATGACTGTTGGATGTGAATTATGACTTTGTCAACTAGAATAAGTGTGTTTAAAGTCATTTCTGTGCCTGGAACGGGTCAAAATGGAAGCTTTTGAGTAAGCAAAACTCTATAAAAATGGCAATTTTGGTCACTGTGAGGGTTTAAAAAGTGGTTATTCAACATGAGGCACGATCCAATTGACATTTTGATTCATTTTTGGTACAGTCCGAAAAATCAATTTTTGGATGAAAAACGATGACTCCGGACCTGTCGAACGATCCCAAAATGGTCAATATGGATGAAATTTCAACATTTAATCTTTTGACTCTAAATGACTGTTGGATGTGAATTATGACTTTGTCAACTAAAATAAGTGTGTTTAAAGTCATTTCTGTGCCTGAAACGGGTCAAAATGGAAGCTTTTGAGTAAGCAAAACTCTGTAAAAATGGCAATTTTGGTCACTGTGAGGGTTTAAAAAGTGGTTATTCAACATGAGGCACGATCCAATTGACTTTTTGAATCATTTTTGGTACAGTCCAAAAAATCAATTTTCGGATGAAAAACGATGACTCCGGACCTTTTCGAACGATCCCAAAATGGTCAATATGGATGAAATTTCAACATTTAATCTTTTGACTCTAAATGACTGTTGGATGTGAATTATGACTTTGTCAACTAAAATAAGTGTGTTTAAAGTCATTTCTGTGCCTGAAACGGGTCAAAATGGAAGCTTTTGAGATAGCAAAACTCTGTAAAAATGGCAATTTTGGTCACTGTGAGGGTTTAAAAAGTGGTTATTCAACATGAGGCACGATCCAATTGACATTTTGAATCATTTTTGGTACAGTCCAAAAAATCAATTTTCGGATGAAAAACGATGACTCCGGACCTGTCGAACGATCCCAAAATGGTCTATAATGATGACATTTTAACATTTAATCTTTTGACTCTAAATCACTGTTGGATGTGAATTATGACTTTGTCAACTAAAATAAGTGTGTTTAAAGTCATTTCTGTGCCTGAAACGGGTCAAAATTGAAGCTTTTGAGTAAGCAAAACTCTGTAAAAATGGCAATTTTGGTGACTGTGAGGGTTTAAAAAGTGGTTATTCAACATGAGGCACGATCCAATTGACATTTTGAATCATTTTTGGTACAGTCCGAAAAATCAATTTTCGGATGAAAAACGATGACTCCGGACCTGTCGAACGATCCCAAAATGGTCAATATGAATGAAATTTCAACATTTAATCTTTTGACTCTAAATGACTGTTGGGTGTGAATTATGACTTTGTCAACTAGAATAAGTGTGTTTAAAGTCATTTCTGTGCCTGAAACGGGTCAAAATGGAAGCTTTTGAGTAAGCAAAACTCTGTAAAAATGGCAATTTTGGTCACTGTGAGGGTTTAAAAAGTGGTTATTCAACATGAGGCACGATCCAATTGACATTTTGAATCATTTTTGGTACAGTCCAAAAAATCAATTTTCGGATGAAAAACGATGACTCCGGACCTGTCGAACGATCCCAAAATGGTCAATATGGATGAAATTTCAACATTTAATCTTTTGACTCTAAATGACTGTTGGATGTGAATTATGACTTTGTCAACTAAAATAAGTGTGTTTAAAGTCATTTCTGTGCCTGAAACGGGTCAAAATGGAAGCTTTTGAGATAGCAAAACTCTGTAAAAATGGCAATTTTGGTCACTGTGAGGGTTTAAAAAGTGGTTATTCAACATGAGGCACGATCCAATTGACATTTTGAATCATTTTTGGTACAGTCCAAAAAATCAATTTTCGGATGAAAAACGATGACTCCGGACCTGTCGAACGATCCCAAAATGGTCTATAATGATGACATTTTAACATTTAATCTTTTGACTCTAAATCACTGTTGGATGTGAATTATGACTTTGTCAACTAGAATAAGTGTGTTTAAAGTCATTTCTGTGCCTGAAACGGGTCCAATGGAAGCTTTTGAGTAAGCAAAACTCTGTAAAAATGGCAATTTTGGTCACTGTGAGGGTTTAAAAAGTGGTTATTCAACATGAGGCACGATCCAATTGACATTTTGAATCATATTTGGTACAGTCCAAAAAATCAATTTTCGGATGAAAAACGATGACTCCGGACCTGTCGAACGATCCCAAAATGGTCAATATGGATGAAATTTCAACATTTAATCTTTTGACTCTAAATGACTGTTGGATGTGAATTATGACTTTGTCAACTAAAATAAGTGTGTTTAAAGTCATTTCTGTGCCTGAAACGGGTCAAAATGGAAGCTTTTGAGATAGCAAAACTCTGTAAAAATGGCAATTTTGGTCACTGTGAGGGTTTAAAAAGTGGTTATTCAACATGAGGCACGATCCAATTGACATTTTGAATCATTTTTGGTACAGTCCAAAAAATCAATTTTCGGATGAAAAACGATGACTCCGGACCTGTCGAACGATCCCAAAATAGTCAATATGGATGAAATTTCAACATTTAATCTTTTGACTCTAAATGACTGTTGGATGTGAATTATGACTTTGTCAACTAAAATAAGTGTGTTTAAAATCATTTCTGTGCCTGAAACGGGTCAAAATGGAAGCTTTTGAGATAGCAAAACTCTGTAAAAATGGCAATTTTGGTCACTGTGAGGGTTTAAAAAGTGATTATTCAACATGAGGCACGATCCAATTGACATTTTGAATCATTTTTGGTACAGTACAAAAAAATCAATTTTCATATGAAAAACGATGACTCCGGACCTGTCGAACGATCCCAAAATGGTCAATATGGATGAAATTTCAACATTTAATATTTTGACTCTAAATGACTGTTGGATGTGAATTATGACTTTGTCAACTAAAATAAGTGTGTTTAAAGTCATTTCTGTGCCTGAAACGGGTCAAAATTGAAGCTTTTGAGTAAGCAAAACTCTCTAAAAATGGCAATTTTGGTCACTGTGAGGGTTTAAAAAGTGGTTATTCAACATGAGGCACGATCCAATTGACATTTTGAATCATTTTTGGTACAGTCCGAAAAATCAATTTTCGGATGAAAAACGATGACTCCGGACCTGTCAAACGATCCCAAAATGGTCAATATGAATGAAATTTCAACATTTAATCTTTTGACTCTAAATGACTGTTGGATGTGAATTATGACTTTGTCAACTAGAATAAGTGTGTTTAAAGTCATTTCTGTGCCTGGAACGGGTCAAAATGGAAGCTTTTGAGTAAGCAAAACTCTATAAAAATGGCAATTTTGGTCACTGTGAGGCTTTAAAAAGTGGTTATTCAACATGAGGCACGATCCAATTGACATTTTGAATCATTTTTGGTACAGTCCGAAAAATCAATTTTTGGATGAAAAACGATGACTCCGGACCTGTCGAACGATCCCAAAATGGTCAATATGGATGAAATTTCAACATTTAATCTTTTGACTCTAAATGACTGTTGGATGTGAATTATGACTTTGTCAACTAAAATAAGTGTGTTTAAATTCATTTCTGTGCCTGAAACGGGTCAAAATGGAAGCTTTTGAGTAAGCAAAACTCTGTAAAAATGGCAATTTTGGTCACTGTGAGGGTTTAAAAAGTGGTTATTCAACATGAGGCACGATCCAATTGACATTTTGAATCATTTTTGGTACAGTCCAAAAAATCAATTTTCGGATGAAAAACGATGACTCCGGACCTTTTCGAACGATCCCAAAATGGTCAATATGGATGAAATTTCAACATTTAATCTTTTGACTCTAAATGACTGTTGGATGCGAATTATGACTTTGTCAACTAAAATAAGTGTGTTTAAAGTCATTTCTGTGCCTGAAACGGGTCAAAATGGAAGCTTTTGAGATAGCAAACCTCTGTAAAAATGGCAATTTTGGTCACTGTGAGGGTTTAAAAAGTGGTTATTCAACATGAGGCACGATCCAATTGACATTTTGAATCATTTTTGGTACAGTCCGAAAAATCAATTTTCGGATGAAAAACGATGACTCCGGACCTGTCGAACGATTCCAAAATGGTCAATATGAATGAAATTTCAACATTTAATCTTTTGACTCTAAATGACTGTTGGGTGTGAATTATGACTTTGTCAACTAGAATAAGTGTGTTTAAAGTCATTTCTGTGCCTGAAACGGGTCAAAATGGAAGCTTTTGAGTAAGCAAAACTCTGTAAAAATGGCAATTTTGGTCACTGTGAGGGTTTAAAAAGTGGTTATTCAACATGAGGCACGATCCAATTGACATTTTGAATCATTTTTGGTACAGTCCAAAAAATCAATTTTCGGATGAAAAACGATGACTCCGGACCTGTCGAACGATCCCAAAATGGTCAATATGGATGAAATTTCAACATTTAATCTTTTGACTCTAAATGACTGTTAGATGTGAATTATGACTTTGTCAACTAAAATAAGTGTGTTTAAAGTCATTTCTGTGCCTGAAACGGGTCAAAATGGAAGCTTTTGAGATAGCAAACCTCTGTAAAAATGGCAATTTTGGTCACTGTGAGGGTTTAAAAAGTGGTTATTCAACATGAGGCACGATCCAATTGACATTTTGAATCATTTTTGGTACAGTCCGAAAAATCAATTTTCGGATGAAAAACGATGACTCCGGACCTGTCGAACGATCCCAAAATGGTCTATAATGATGACATTTTAACATTTAATCTTTTGACTCTAAATCACTGTTGGATGTGAATTATGACTTTGTCAACTAGAATAAGTGTGTTTAAAGTCATTTCTGTGCCTGAAACGGGTCCAATGGAAGCTTTTGAGTAAGCAAAACTCTGTAAAAATGGCAATTTTGGTCACTGTGAGGGTTTAAAAAGTGGTTATTCAACATGAGGCACGATCCAATTGACATTTTGAATCATTTTTGGTACAGTCCAAAAAATCAATTTTCGGATGAAAAACGATGACTCCGGACCTGTCGAACGATCCCAAAATGGTCAATATGGATGAAATTTCAACATTTAATCTTTTGACTCTAAATGACTGTTGGATGTGAATTATGACTTTGTCAACTAAAATAAGTGTGTTTAAAGTCATTTCCGTGCCTGAAACGGGTCAAAATGGAAGCTTTTGAGATAGCAAAACTCTGTAAAAATGGCAATTTTGGTCACTGTGAGGGTTTAAAAAGTGGTTATTCAACATGAGGCACGATCCAATTGACATTTTGAATCATTTTTGGTACAGTACAAAAAAATCAATTTTCATATGAAAAACGATGACTCCGGACCTGTCGAACGATCCCAAAATGGTCAATATGAATGAAATTTCAACATTTAATCTTTTGACTCTAAATGACTGTTGGATGTGAATTATGACTTTGTCAACTAGAATAAGTGTGTTTAAAGTCATTTCTGTGCCTGGAACGGGTCAAAATGGAAGCTTTTGAGTAAGCAAAACTCTATAAAAATGGCAATTTTGGTCACTGTGAGGGTTTAAAAAGTGGTTATTCAACATGAGGCACGATCCAATTGACATTTTGATTCATTTTTGGTACAGTCCGAAAAATCAATTTTTGGATGAAAAACGATGACTCCGGACCTGTCGAACGATCCCAAAATGGTCAATATGGATGAAATTTCAACATTTAATCTTTTGACTCTAAATGACTGTTGGATGTGAATTATGACTTTGTCAACTAAAATAAGTGTGTTTAAAGTCATTTCTGTGCCTGAAACGGGTCAAAATGGAAACTTTTGAGTAAGCAAAACTCTGTAAAAATGGCAATTTTGGTCACTGTGAGGGTTTAAAAAGTGGTTATTCAACATGAGGCACGATCCAATTGACATTTTGAATCATTTTTGGTACAGTCCAAAAAATCAATTTTCGGATGAAAAACGATGACTCCGGACCTTTTCGAACGATCCCAAAATGGTCTATAATGATGACATTTTAACATTTAATCTTTTGACTCTAAATCACTGTTGGATGTGAATTATGACTTTGTCAACTAAAATAAGTGTGTTTAAAGTCATTTCTGTGCCTGAAACGGGTCAAAATTAAAGCTTTTGAGTAAGCAAAACTCTGTAAAAATGGCAATTTTGGTCACTGTGAGGGTTTAAAAAGTGGTTATTCAACATGAGGCACGATCCAATTGACATTTTGAATCATTTTTGGTACAGTCCAAAAAATCAATTTTCGGATGAAAAACGATGACTCCGGACCTGTCCAACGATCCCAAAATGGTCAATATGGATGAAATTTCAACATTTAATCTTTTGACTCTAAATGACTGTTGGATGTGAATTATGACTTTGTCAACTAAAATAAGTGTGTTTAAAGTCATTTCTGTGCCTGAAACGGGTCAAAATGGAAGCTTTTGAGATAGCAAAACTCTGTAAAAATGGCAATTTTGGTCACTGTGAGGGTTTAAAAAGTGGTTATTCAACATGAGGCACGATCCAATTGACATTTTGAATCATTTTTGGTACAGTCCAAAAAATCAATTTTCGGATGAAAAACGATGACTCCGGACCTGTCGAACGATCCCAAAATGGTCTATAATGATGACATTTTAACATTTAATCTTTTGACTCTAAATCACTGTTGGATGTGAATTATGATTTTGTCAACTAGAATAAGTGTGTTTAAAGTCATTTCTGTGCCTGAAACGGGTCCAATGGAAGCTTTTGAGTAAGCAAAACTCTGTAAAAATGGCAATTTTGGTCACTGTGAGGGTTTAAAAAGTGGTTATTCAACATGAGGCACGATCCAATTGACATTTTGAATCATTTTTGGTACAGTCCAAAAAATCAATTTTCGGATGAAAAACGATGACTCCGGACCTGTCGAACGATCCCAAAATGGTCAATATGGATGAAATTTCAACATTTAATCTTTTGACTCTAAATGACTGTTGGATGTGAATTATGACTTTGTCAACTAAAATAAGTGTGTTTAAAGTCATTTCTGTGCCTGAAACGGGTCAAAATGGAAGCTTTTGAGATAGCAAAACTCTGTAAAAATGGCAATTTTGGTCACTGTGAGGGTTTAAAAAGTGGTTATTCAACATGAGGCACGATACAATTGACATTTTGAATCATTTTTGGTACAGTCCAAAAAATCAATTTTCGGATGAAAAACGATGACTCCGGACCTGTCGAACGATCCCAAAATAGTCAATATGGATGAAATTTCAACATTTAATCTTTTGACTCTAAATGACTGTTGGATGTGAATTATGACTTTGTCAACTAAAATAAGTGTGTTTAAAGTCATTTCTGTGCCTGAAACGGGTCAAAATGGAAGCTTTTGAGATAGCAAAACTCTGTAAAAATGGCAATTTTGGTCACTGTGAGGGTTTAAAAAGTGGTTATTCAACATGAGGCACGATCCAATTGACATTTTGAATCATTTTTGGTACAGTACAAAAAAATCAATTTTCATATGAAAAACGATGACTCCGGACCTGTCGAACGATCCCAAAATGGTCAATATGGATGAAATTTCAACATTTAATATTTTGACTCTAAATGACTGTTGGATGTGAATTATGACTTTGTCAACTAAAATAAGTGTGTTTAAAGTCATTTCTGTGCCTGAAACGGGTCAAAATTGAAGCTTTTGAGTAAGCAAAACTCTATAAAAATGGCAATTTTGGTCACTGTGAGGGTTTAAAAAGTGGTTATTCAACATGAGGCACGATCCAATTGACATTTTGAATCATTTTTGGTACAGTCCGAAAAATCAATTTTCGGATGAAAAACGATGACTCCGGACCTGTCAAACGATCCCAAAATGGTCAATATGAATGAAATTTCAACATTTAATCTTTTGACTCTAAATGACTGTTGGATGTGAATTATGACTTTGTCAACTAGAATAAGTGTGTTTAAAGTCATTTCTGTGCCTGGAACGGGTCAAAATGGAAGCTTTTGAGTAAGCAAAACTCTGTAAAAATGGCAATTTTGGTCACTGTGAGGGTTAAAAAAGTGGTTATTCAACATGAGGCACGATCCAATTGACATTTTGAATCATTTTTGGTACAGTCCAAAAAATCAATTTTCGGATGAAAAACGATGACTCCGGACCTTTTCGAACGATCCCAAAATGGTCAATATGGATGAAATTTCAACATTTAATCTTTTGACTCTAAATGACTGTTGGATGTGAATTATGACTTTGTCAACTAAAAAAAGTGTGTTTAAAGTCATTTCTGTGCCTGGAACGGGTCAAAATGGAAGCTTTTGAGATAGCAAAACTCTGTAAAAATGGCAATTTTGGTCACTGTGAGGGTTTAAAAAGTGGTTATTCAACATGAGGCACGATCCAATTGACATTTTGAATCATTTTTGGTACAGTCCAAAAAATCAATTTTCGGATGAAAAACGATGACTCCGGACCTGTCGAACGATCCCAAAATGGTCTATAATGATGACATTTTAACATTTAATCTTTTGACTCTAAATCACTGTTGGATGTGAATTATGACTTTGTCAACTAAAATAAGTGTGTTTAAAGTCATTTCTGTGCCTGAAACGGGTCAAAATTAAAGCTTTTGAGTAAGCAAAACTCTGTAAAAATGGCAATTTTGGTCACTGTGAGGGTTTAAAAAGTGGTTATTCAACATGAGGCACGATCCAATTGACATTTTGAATCATTTTTGGTACAGTCCAAAAAATCAATTTTCGGATGAAAAACGATGACTCCGGACCTGTCCAACGATCCCAAAATGGTCAATATGGATGAAATTTCAACATTTAATCTTTTGACTCTAAATGACTGTTGGATGTGAATTATGACTTTGTCAACTAAAATAAGTGTGTTTAAAGTCATTTCTGTGCCTGAAACGGGTCAAAATGGAAGCTTTTGAGATAGCAAAACTCTGTAAAAATGGCAATTTTGGTCACTGTGAGGGTTTAAAAAGTGGTTATTCAACATGAGGCACGATCCAATTGACATTTTGAATCATTTTTGGTACAGTCCAAAAAATCAATTTTCGGATGAAAAACGATGACTCCGGACCTGTCGAACGATCCCAAAATGGTCTATAATGATGACATTTTAACATTTAATCTTTTGACTCTAAATCACTGTTGGATGTGAATTATGATTTTGTCAACTAGAATAAGTGTGTTTAAAGTCATTTCTGTGCCTGAAACGGGTCCAATGGAAGCTTTTGAGTAAGCAAAACTCTGTAAAAATGGCAATTTTGGTCACTGTGAGGGTTTAAAAAGTGGTTATTCAACATGAGGCACGATCCAATTGACATTTTGAATCATTTTTGGTACAGTCCAAAAAATCAATTTTCGGATGAAAAACGATGACTCCGGACCTGTCGAACGATCCCAAAATGGTCAATATGGATGAAATTTCAACATTTAATCTTTTGACTCTAAATGACTGTTGGATGTGAATTATGACTTTGTCAACTAAAATAAGTGTGTTTAAAGTCATTTCTGTGCCTGAAACGGGTCAAAATGGAAGCTTTTGAGATAGCAAAACTCTGTAAAAATGGCAATTTTGGTCACTGTGAGGGTTTAAAAAGTGGTTATTCAACATGAGGCACGATCCAATTGACATTTTGAATCATTTTTGGTACAGTCCAAAAAATCAATTTTCGGATGAAAAACGATGACTCCGGACCTGTCGAACGATCCCAAAATAGTCAATATGGATGAAATTTCAACATTTAATCTTTTGACTCTAAATGACTGTTGGATGTGAATTATGACTTTGTCAACTAAAATAAGTGTGTTTAAAGTCATTTCTGTGCCTGAAACGGGTCAAAATGGAAGCTTTTGAGATAGCAAAACTCTGTAAAAATGGCAATTTTGGTCACTGTGAGGGTTTAAAAAGTGGTTATTCAACATGAGGCACGATCCAATTGACATTTTGAATCATTTTTGGTACAGTACAAAAAATCAATTTTCATATGAAAAACGATGACTCCGGACCTGTCGAACGATCCCAAAATGGTCAATATGGATGAAATTTCAACATTTAATATTTTGACTCTAAATGACTGTTGGATGTGAATTATGACTTTGTCAACTAAAATAAGTGTGTTTAAAGTCATTTCTGTGCCTGAAACGGGTCAAAATTGAAGCTTTTGAGTAAGCAAAACTCTATAAAAATGGCAATTTTGGTCACTGTGAGGGTTTAAAAAGTGGTTATTCAACATGAGGCACGATCCAATTGACATTTTGAATCATTTTTGGTACAGTCCGAAAAATCAATTTTCGGATGAAAAACGATGACTCCGGACCTGTCAAACGATCCCAAAATGGTCAATATGAATGAAATTTCAACATTTAATCTTTTGACTCTAAATGACTGTTGGATGTGAATTATGACTTTGTCAACTAGAATAAGTGTGTTTAAAGTCATTTCTGTGCCTGGAACGGGTCAAAATGGAAGCTTTTGAGTAAGCAAAACTCTGTAAAAATGGCAATTTTGGTCACTGTGAGGGTTTAAAAAGTGGTTATTCAACATGAGGCACGATCCAATTGACATTTTGAATCATTTTTGGTACAGTCCAAAAAATCAATTTTCGGATGAAAAACGATGACTCCGGACCTTTTCGAACGATCCCAAAATGGTCAATATGGATGAAATTTCAACATTTAATCTTTTGACTCTAAATGACTGTTGGATGTGAATTATGACTTTGTCAACTAAAATAAGTGTGTTTAAAGTCATTTCTGTGCCTGAAACGGGTCAAAATGGAAGCTTTTGAGATAGCAAAACTCTGTAAAAATGGCAATTTTGGTCACTGTGAGGGTTTAAAAAGTGGTTATTCAACATGAGGCACGATCCAATTGACATTTTGAATCATTTTTGGTACAGTCCAAAAAATCAATTTTCGGATGAAAAACGATGACTCCGGACCTGTCGAACGATCCCAAAATGGTCTATAATGATGACATTTTAACATTTAATCTTTTGACTCTAAATCACTGTTGGATGTGAATTATGACTTTGTCAACTAAAATAAGTGTGTTTAAAGTCATTTCTGTGCCTGAAACGGGTCAAAATTGAAGCTTTTGAGTAAGCAAAACTCTGTAAAAATGGCAATTTTGGTCACTGTGAGGGTTTAAAAAGTGGTTATTCAACATGAGGCACGATCCAATTGACATTTTGAATCATTTTTGGTACAGTCCGAAAAATCAATTTTCGGATGAAAAACGATGACTCCGGACCTGTCGAACGATCCCAAAATGGTCAATATGAATGAAATTTCAACATTTAATCTTTTGACTCTAAATGACTGTTGGGTGTGAATTATGACTTTGTCAACTAGAATAAGTGTGTTTAAAGTCATTTCTGTGCCTGAAACGGGTCAAAATGGAAGCTTTTGAGTAAGCAAAACTCTGTAAAAATGGCAATTTTGGTCACTGTGAGGGTTTAAAAAGTGGTTATTCAACATGAGGCACGATCCAATTGACATTTTGAATCATTTTTGGTACAGTCCAAAAAATCAATTTTCGGATGAAAAACGATGACTCCGGACCTGTCGAACGATCCCAAAATGGTCAATATGGATGAAATTTCAACATTTAATCTTTTGACTCTAAATGACTGTTGGATGTGAATTATGACTTTGTCAACTAAAATAAGTGTGTTTAAAGTCATTTCTGTGCCTGAAACGGGTCAAAATGGAAGCTTTTGAGATAGCAAAACTCCTTAAAAATGGCAATTTTGGTCACTGTGAGGGTTTAAAAAGTGGTTATTCAACATGAGGCACGATCCAATTGACATTTTGAATCATTTTTGGTACAGTCCAAAAAATCAATTTTCGGATGAAAAACGATGACTCCGGACCTGTCGAACGATCCCAAAATGGTCTATAATGATGACATTTTAACATTTAATCTTTTGACTCTAAATCACTGTTGGATGTGAATTATGATTTTGTCAACTAGAATAAGTGTGTTTAAAGTCATTTCTGTGCCTGAAACGGGTCCAATGGAAGCTTTTGAGTAAGCAAAACTCTGTAAAAATGGCAATTTTGGTCACTGTGAGGGTTTAAAAAGTGGTTATTCAACATGAGGCACGATCCAATTGACATTTTGAATCATTTTTGGTACAGTCCAAAAAATCAATTTTCGGATGAAAAACGATGACTCCGGACCTGTCGAACGATCCCAAAATGGTCAATATGAATGAAATTTCAACATTTAATCTTTTGACTCTAAATGACTGTTGGGTGTGAATTATGACTTTGTCAACTAGAATAAGTGTGTTTAAAGTCATTTCTGTGCCTGAAACGGGTCAAAATGGAAGCTTTTGAGTAAGCAAAACTCTGTAAAAATGGCAATTTTGGTCACTGTGAGGGTTTAAAAAGTGGTTATTCAACATGAGGCACGATCCAATTGACATTTTGAATCATTTTTGGTACAGTCCAAAAAATCAATTTTCGGATGAAAAACGATGACTCCGGACCTGTCGAACGATCCCAAAATGGTCAATATGGATGAAATTTCAACATTTAATCTTTTGACTCTAAATGACTGTTGGATGTGAATTATGACTTTGTCAACTAAAATAAGTGTGTTTAAAGTCATTTCTGTGCCTGAAACGGGTCAAAATGGAAGCTTTTGAGATAGCAAAACTCTGTAAAAATGGCAATTTTGGTCACTGTGAGGGTTTAAAAAGTGGTTATTCAACATGAGGCACGATCCAATTGACATTTTGAATCATTTTTGGTACAGTCCAAAAAATCAATTTTCGGATGAAAAACGATGACTCCGGACCTGTCGAACGATCCCAAAATGGTCTATAATGATGACATTTTAACATTTAATCTTTTGACTCTAAATCACTGTTGGATGTGAATTATGACTTTGTCAACTAGAATAAGTGTGTTTAAAGTCATTTCTGTGCCTGAAACGGGTCCAATGGAAGCTTTTGAGTAAGCAAAACTCTGTAAAAATGGCAATTTTGGTCACTGTGAGGGTTTAAAAAGTGGTTATTCAACATGAGGCACGATCCAATTGACATTTTGAATCATATTTGGTACAGTCCAAAAAATCAATTTTCGGATGAAAAACGATGACTCCGGACCTGTCGAACGATCCCAAAATGGTCAATATGGATGAAATTTCAACATTTAATCTTTTGACTCTAAATGACTGTTGGATGTGAATTATGACTTTGTCAACTAAAATAAGTGTGTTTAAAGTCATTTCTGTGCCTGAAACGGGTCAAAATGGAAGCTTTTGAGATAGCAAAACTCTGTAAAAATGGCAATTTTGGTCACTGTGAGGGTTTAAAAAGTGGTTATTCAACATGAGGCACGATCCAATTGACATTTTGAATCATTTTTGGTACAGTCCAAAAAATCAATTTTCGGATGAAAAACGATGACTCCGGACCTGTCGAACGATCCCAAAATAGTCAATATGGATGAAATTTCAACATTTAATCTTTTGACTCTAAATGACTGTTGGATGTGAATTATGACTTTGTCAACTAAAATAAGTGTGTTTAAAGTCATTTCTGTGCCTGAAACGGGTCAAAATGGAAGCTTTTGAGATAGCAAAACTCTGTAAAAATGGCAATTTTGGTCACTGTGAGGGTTTAAAAAGTGGTTATTCAACATGAGGCACGATCCAATTGACATTTTGAATCATTTTTGGTACAGTACAAAAAAATCAATTTTCATATGAAAAACGATGACTCCGGACCTGTCGAACGATCCCAAAATGGTCAATATGGATGAAATTTCAACATTTAATATTTTGACTCTAAATGACTGTTGGATGTGAATTATGACTTTGTCAACTAAAATAAGTGTGTTTAAAGTCATTTCTGTGCCTGAAACGGGTCAAAATTGAAGCTTTTGAGTAAGCAAAACTCTCTAAAAATGGCAATTTTGGTCACTGTGAGGGTTTAAAAAGTGGTTATTCAACATGAGGCACGATCCAATTGACATTTTGAATCATTTTTGGTACAGTCCGAAAAATCAATTTTCGGATGAAAAACGATGACTCCGGACCTGTCAAACGATCCCAAAATGGTCAATATGAATGAAATTTCAACATTTAATCTTTTGACTCTAAATGACTGTTGGATGTGAATTATGACTTTGTCAACTAGAATAAGTGTGTTTAAAGTCATTTCTGTGCCTGGAACGGGTCAAAATGGAAGCTTTTGAGTAAGCAAAACTCTATAAAAATGGCAATTTTGGTCACTGTGAGGCTTTAAAAAGTGGTTATTCAACATGAGGCACGATCCAATTGACATTTTGAATCATTTTTGGTACAGTCCGAAAAATCAATTTTTGGATGAAAAACGATGACTCCGGACCTGTCGAACGATCCCAAAATGGTCAATATGGATGAAATTTCAACATTTAATCTTTTGACTCTAAATGACTGTTGGATGTGAATTATGACTTTGTCAACTAAAATAAGTGTGTTTAAATTCATTTCTGTGCCTGAAACGGGTCAAAATGGAAGCTTTTGAGTAAGCAAAACTCTGTAAAAATGGCAATTTTGGTCACTGTGAGGGTTTAAAAAGTGGTTATTCAACATGAGGCACGATCCAATTGACATTTTGAATCATTTTTGGTACAGTCCAAAAAATCAATTTTCGGATGAAAAACGATGACTCCGGACCTTTTCGAACGATCCCAAAATGGTCAATATGGATGAAATTTCAACATTTAATCTTTTGACTCTAAATGACTGTTGGATGCGAATTATGACTTTGTCAACTAAAATAAGTGTGTTTAAAGTCATTTCTGTGCCTGAAACGGGTCAAAATGGAAGCTTTTGAGATAGCAAACCTCTGTAAAAATGGCAATTTTGGTCACTGTGAGGGTTTAAAAAGTGGTTATTCAACATGAGGCACGATCCAATTGACATTTTGAATCATTTTTGGTACAGTCCGAAAAATCAATTTTCGGATGAAAAACGATGACTCCGGACCTGTCGAACGATTCCAAAATGGTCAATATGAATGAAATTTCAACATTTAATCTTTTGACTCTAAATGACTGTTGGGTGTGAATTATGACTTTGTCAACTAGAATAAGTGTGTTTAAAGTCATTTCTGTGCCTGAAACGGGTCAAAATGGAAGCTTTTGAGTAAGCAAAACTCTGTAAAAATGGCAATTTTGGTCACTGTGAGGGTTTAAAAAGTGGTTATTCAACATGAGGCACGATCCAATTGACATTTTGAATCATTTTTGGTACAGTCCAAAAAATCAATTTTCGGATGAAAAACGATGACTCCGGACCTGTCGAACGATCCCAAAATGGTCAATATGGATGAAATTTCAACATTTAATCTTTTGACTCTAAATGACTGTTGGATGTGAATTATGACTTTGTCAACTAAAATAAGTGTGTTTAAAGTCATTTCTGTGCCTGAAACGGGTCAAAATGGAAACTTTTGAGTAAGCAAAACTCTGTAAAAATGGCAATTTTGGTCACTGTGAGGGTTTAAAAAGTGGTTATTCAACATGAGGCACGATCCAATTGACATTTTGAATCATTTTTGGTACAGTCCAAAAAATCAATTTTCGGATGAAAAACGATGACTCCGGACCTTTTCGAACGATCCCAAAATGGTCAATATGGATGAAATTTCAACATTTAATCTTTTGACTCTAAATGACTGTTGGATGTGAATTATGACTTTGTCAACTAAAATAAGTGTGTTTAAAGTCATTTCTGTGCCTGAAACGGGTCAAAATGGAAGCTTTTGAGATAGCAAAACTCTGTAAAAATGGCAATTTTGGTCACTGTGAGGGTTTAAAAAGTGGTTATTCAACATGAGGCACGATCCAATTGACATTTTGAATCATTTTTGGTACAGTCCAAAAAATCAATTTTCGGATGAAAAACGATGACTCCGGACCTGTCGAACGATCCCAAAATGGTCTATAATGATGACATTTTAACATTTAATCTTTTGACTCTAAATCACTGTTGGATGTGAATTATGACTTTGTCAACTAAAATAAGTGTGTTTAAAGTCATTTCTGTGCCTGAAACGGGTCAAAATTAAAGCTTTTGAGTAAGCAAAACTCTGTAAAAATGGCAATTTTGGTCACTGTGAGGGTTTAAAAAGTGGTTATTCAACATGAGGCACGATCCAATTGACATTTTGAATCATTTTTGGTACAGTCCAAAAAATCAATTTTCGGATGAAAAACGATGACTCCGGACCTGTCCAACGATCCCAAAATGGTCAATATGGATGAAATTTCAACATTTAATCTTTTGACTCTAAATGACTGTTGGATGTGAATTATGACTTTGTCAACTAAAATAAGTGTGTTTAAAGTCATTTCTGTGCCTGAAACGGGTCAAAATGGAAGCTTTTGAGATAGCAAAACTCTGTAAAAATGGCAATTTTGGTCACTGTGAGGGTTTAAAAAGTGGTTATTCAACATGAGGCACGATCCAATTGACATTTTGAATCATTTTTGGTACAGTCCAAAAAATCAATTTTCGGATGAAAAACGATGACTCCGGACCTGTCGAACGATCCCAAAATGGTCTATAATGATGACATTTTAACATTTAATCTTTTGACTCTAAATCACTGTTGGATGTGAATTATGATTTTGTCAACTAGAATAAGTGTGTTTAAAGTCATTTCTGTGCCTGAAACGGGTCCAATGGAAGCTTTTGAGTAAGCAAAACTCTGTAAAAATGGCAATTTTGGTCACTGTGAGGGTTTAAAAAGTGGTTATTCAACATGAGGCACGATCCAATTGACATTTTGAATCATTTTTGGTACAGTCCAAAAAATCAATTTTCGGATGAAAAACGATGACTCCGGACCTGTCGAACGATCCCAAAATGGTCAATATGGATGAAATTTCAACATTTAATCTTTTGACTCTAAATGACTGTTGGATGTGAATTATGACTTTGTCAACTAAAATAAGTGTGTTTAAAGTCATTTCTGTGCCTGAAACGGGTCAAAATGGAAGCTTTTGAGATAGCAAAACTCTGTAAAAATGGCAATTTTGGTCACTGTGAGGGTTTAAAAAGTGGTTATTCAACATGAGGCACGATCCAATTGACATTTTGAATCATTTTTGGTACAGTCCGAAAAATCAATTTTTGGATGAAAAACGATGACTCCGGACCTGTCGAACGATCCTAAAAATGGTCAATATGGATGAAATTTCAACATTTAATCTTTTGACTCTAAATGACTGTTGGATGTGAATTATGACTTTGTCAACTAAAATAAGTGTGTTTAAATTCATTTCTGTGCCTGAAACGGGTCAAAATGGAAGCTTTTGAGTAAGCAAAACTCTGTAAAAATGGCAATTTTGCACTGTGAGGGTTTAAAAAGTGGTTATTCAACATGAGGCACGATCCAATTGACATTTTGAATCATTTTTGGTACAGTCCAAAAAATCAATTTTCGGATGAAAAACGATGACTCCGGACCTGTCGAACGATCCCAAAATGGTCAATATGGATGAAATTTCAACATTTAATCTTTTGACTCTAAATGACTGTTGGATGTGAATTATGACTTTGTCAACTAGAATAAGTGTGTTTAAAGTCATTTCTGTGCCTGGAACGGGTCAAAATGGAAGCTTTTGAGTAAGCAAAACTCTGTAAAAATGGCAATTTTGGTCACTGTGAGGGTTTAAAAAGTAGTTATTCAACATGAGGCACGATCCAATTGACATTTTGAATCATTTTTGGTACAGTCCAAAAAATCAATTTTCGGATGAAAAACGATGACTCCGGACCTGTCGAACGATCCCAAAATGGTCAATATGGATGAAATTTCAACATTTAATCTTTTGACTCTAAATGACAGTTGGATGTGAATTATGACTTTGTCAACTAGAATAAGTGTGTTTAAAGTCATTTCCGTGCCTGAAACGGGTCAAAATGGAAGCTTTTGAGATAGCAAAACTCTGTAAAAATGGCAATTTTGGTCACTGTGAGGGTATAAAAAGTGGTTATTCAACATGAGGCACGATCCAATTGACATTTTGAATCATTTTTGGTACAGTACAAAAAAATCAATTTTCATATGAAAAACGATGACTCCGGACCTGTCGAACGATCCCAAAATGGTCAATATGAATGAAATTTCAACATTTAATCTTTTGACTCTAAATGACTGTTGGATGTGAATTATGACTTTGTCAACTAGAATAAGTGTGTTTAAAGTCATTTCTGTGCCTGGAACGGGTCAAAATGGAAGCTTTTGAGTAAGCAAAACTCTATAAAAATGGCAATTTTGGTCACTGTGAGGGTTTAAAAAGTGGTTATTCAACATGAGGCACGATCCAATTGACATTTTGATTCATTTTTGGTACAGTCCGAAAAATCAATTTTTGGATGAAAAACGATGACTCCGGACCTGTCGAACGATCCCAAAATGGTCAATATGGATGAAATTTCAACATTTAATCTTTTGACTCTAAATGACTGTTGGATGTGAATTATGACTTTGTCAACTAAAATAAGTGTGTTTAAAGTCATTTCTGTGCCTGAAACGGGTCAAAATGGAAGCTTTTGAGTAAGCAAAACTCTGTAAAAATGGCAATTTTGGTCACTGTGAGGGTTTAAAAAGTGGTTATTCAACATGAGGCACGATCCAATTGACTTTTTGAATCATTTTTGGTACAGTCCAAAAAATCAATTTTCGGATGAAAAACGATGACTCCGGACCTTTTCGAACGATCCCAAAATGGTCAATATGGATGAAATTTCAACATTTAATCTTTTGACTCTAAATGACTGTTGGATGTGAATTATGACTTTGTCAACTAAAATAAGTGTGTTTAAAGTCATTTCTGTGCCTGAAACGGGTCAAAATGGAAGCTTTTGAGATAGCAAAACTCTGTAAAAATGGCAATTTTGGTCACTGTGAGGGTTTAAAAAGTGGTTATTCAACATGAGGCACGATCCAATTGACATTTTGAATCATTTTTGGTACAGTCCAAAAAATCAATTTTCGGATGAAAAACGATGACTCCGGACCTGTCGAACGATCCCAAAATGGTCTATAATGATGACATTTTAACATTTAATCTTTTGACTCTAAATCACTGTTGGATGTGAATTATGACTTTGTCAACTAAAATAAGTGTGTTTAAAGTCATTTCTGTGCCTGAAACGGGTCAAAATTGAAGCTTTTGAGTAAGCAAAACTCTGTAAAAATGGCAATTTTGGTGACTGTGAGGGTTTAAAAAGTGGTTATTCAACATGAGGCACGATCCAATTGACATTTTGAATCATTTTTGGTACAGTCCGAAAAATCAATTTTCGGATGAAAAACGATGACTCCGGACCTGTCGAACGATCCCAAAATGGTCAATATGAATGAAATTTCAACATTTAATCTTTTGACTCTAAATGACTGTTGGGTGTGAATTATGACTTTGTCAACTAGAATAAGTGTGTTTAAAGTCATTTCTGTGCCTGAAACGGGTCAAAATGGAAGCTTTTGAGTAAGCAAAACTCTGTAAAAATGGCAATTTTGGTCACTGTGAGGGTTTAAAAAGTGGTTATTCAACATGAGGCACGATCCAATTGACATTTTGAATCATTTTTGGTACAGTCCAAAAAATCAATTTTCGGATGAAAAACGATGACTCCGGACCTGTCGAACGATCCCAAAATGGTCAATATGGATGAAATTTCAACATTTAATCTTTTGACTCTAAATGACTGTTGGATGTGAATTATGACTTTGTCAACTAAAATAAGTGTGTTTAAAGTCATTTCTGTGCCTGAAACGGGTCAAAATGGAAGCTTTTGAGATAGCAAAACTCTGTAAAAATGGCAATTTTGGTCACTGTGAGGGTTTAAAAAGTGGTTATTCAACATGAGGCACGATCCAATTGACATTTTGAATCATTTTTGGTACAGTCCAAAAAATCAATTTTCGGATGAAAAACGATGACTCCGGACCTGTCGAACGATCCCAAAATGGTCTATAATGATGACATTTTAACATTTAATCTTTTGACTCTAAATCACTGTTGGATGTGAATTATGACTTTGTCAACTAGAATAAGTGTGTTTAAAGTCATTTCTGTGCCTGAAACGGGTCCAATGGAAGCTTTTGAGTAAGCAAAACTCTGTAAAAATGGCAATTTTGGTCACTGTGAGGGTTTAAAAAGTGGTTATTCAACATGAGGCACGATCCAATTGACATTTTGAATCATATTTGGTACAGTCCAAAAAATCAATTTTCGGATGAAAAACGATGACTCCGGACCTGTCGAACGATCCCAAAATGGTCAATATGGATGAAATTTCAACATTTAATCTTTTGACTCTAAATGACTGTTGGATGTGAATTATGACTTTGTCAACTAAAATAAGTGTGTTTAAAGTCATTTCTGTGCCTGAAACGGGTCAAAATGGAAGCTTTTGAGATAGCAAAACTCTGTAAAAATGGCAATTTTGGTCACTGTGAGGGTTTAAAAAGTGGTTATTCAACATGAGGCACGATCCAATTGACATTTTGAATCATTTTTGGTACAGTCCAAAAAATCAATTTTCGGATGAAAAACGATGACTCCGGACCTGTCGAACGATCCCAAAATAGTCAATATGGATGAAATTTCAACATTTAATCTTTTGACTCTAAATGACTGTTGGATGTGAATTATGACTTTGTCAACTAAAATAAGTGTGTTTAAAGTCATTTCTGTGCCTGAAACGGGTCAAAATGGAAGCTTTTGAGATAGCAAAACTCTGTAAAAATGGCAATTTTGGTCACTGTGAGGGTTTAAAAAGTGGTTATTCAACATGAGGCACGATCCAATTGACATTTTGAATCATTTTTGGTACAGTACAAAAAAATCAATTTTCATATGAAAAACGATGACTCCGGACCTGTCGAACGATCCCAAAATGGTCAATATGGATGAAATTTCAACATTTAATATTTTGACTCTAAATGACTGTTGGATGTGAATTATGACTTTGTCAACTAAAATAAGTGTGTTTAAAGTCATTTCTGTGCCTGAAACGGGTCAAAATTGAAGCTTTTGAGTAAGCAAAACTCTCTAAAAATGGCAATTTTGGTCACTGTGAGGGTTTAAAAAGTGGTTATTCAACATGAGGCACGATCCAATTGACATTTTGAATCATTTTTGGTACAGTCCGAAAAATCAATTTTCGGATGAAAAACGATGACTCCGGACCTGTCAAACGATCCCAAAATGGTCAATATGAATGAAATTTCAACATTTAATCTTTTGACTCTAAATGACTGTTGGATGTGAATTATGACTTTGTCAACTAGAATAAGTGTGTTTAAAGTCATTTCTGTGCCTGGAACGGGTCAAAATGGAAGCTTTTGAGTAAGCAAAACTCTATAAAAATGGCAATTTTGGTCACTGTGAGGCTTTAAAAAGTGGTTATTCAACATGAGGCACGATCCAATTGACATTTTGAATCATTTTTGGTACAGTCCGAAAAATCAATTTTTGGATGAAAAACGATGACTCCGGACCTGTCGAACGATCCCAAAATGGTCAATATGGATGAAATTTCAACATTTAATCTTTTGACTCTAAATGACTGTTGGATGTGAATTATGACTTTGTCAACTAAAATAAGTGTGTTTAAATTCATTTCTGTGCCTGAAACGGGTCAAAATGGAAGCTTTTGAGTAAGCAAAACTCTGTAAAAATGGCAATTTTGGTCACTGTGAGGGTTTAAAAAGTGGTTATTCAACATGAGGCACGATCCAATTGACATTTTGAATCATTTTTGGTACAGTCCAAAAAATCAATTTTCGGATGAAAAACGATGACTCCGGACCTTTTCGAACGATCCCAAAATGGTCAATATGGATGAAATTTCAACATTTAATCTTTTGACTCTAAATGACTGTTGGATGCGAATTATGACTTTGTCAACTAAAATAAGTGTGTTTAAAGTCATTTCTGTGCCTGAAACGGGTCAAAATGGAAGCTTTTGAGATAGCAAACCTCTGTAAAAATGGCAATTTTGGTCACTGTGAGGGTTTAAAAAGTGGTTATTCAACATGAGGCACGATCCAATTGACATTTTGAATCATTTTTGGTACAGTCCGAAAAATCAATTTTCGGATGAAAAACGATGACTCCGGACCTGTCGAACGATTCCAAAATGGTCAATATGAATGAAATTTCAACATTTAATCTTTTGACTCTAAATGACTGTTGGGTGTGAATTATGACTTTGTCAACTAGAATAAGTGTGTTTAAAGTCATTTCTGTGCCTGAAACGGGTCAAAATGGAAGCTTTTGAGTAAGCAAAACTCTGTAAAAATGGCAATTTTGGTCACTGTGAGGGTTTAAAAAGTGGTTATTCAACATGAGGCACGATCCAATTGACATTTTGAATCATTTTTGGTACAGTCCAAAAAATCAATTTTCGGATGAAAAACGATGACTCCGGACCTGTCGAACGATCCCAAAATGGTCAATATGGATGAAATTTCAACATTTAATCTTTTGACTCTAAATGACTGTTGGATGTGAATTATGACTTTGTCAACTAAAATAAGTGTGTTTAAAGTCATTTCTGTGCCTGAAACGGGTCAAAATGGAAACTTTTGAGTAAGCAAAACTCTGTAAAAATGGCAATTTTGGTCACTGTGAGGGTTTAAAAAGTGGTTATTCAACATGAGGCACGATCCAATTGACATTTTGAATCATTTTTGGTACAGTCCAAAAAATCAATTTTCGGATGAAAAACGATGACTCCGGACCTTTTCGAACGATCCCAAAATGGTCAATATGGATGAAATTTCAACATTTAATCTTTTGACTCTAAATGACTGTTGGATGTGAATTATGACTTTGTCAACTAAAATAAGTGTGTTTAAAGTCATTTCTGTGCCTGAAACGGGTCAAAATGGAAGCTTTTGAGATAGCAAAACTCTGTAAAAATGGCAATTTTGGTCACTGTGAGGGTTTAAAAAGTGGTTATTCAACATGAGGCACGATCCAATTGACATTTTGAATCATTTTTGGTACAGTCCAAAAAATCAATTTTCGGATGAAAAACGATGACTCCGGACCTGTCGAACGATCCCAAAATGGTCTATAATGATGACATTTTAACATTTAATCTTTTGACTCTAAATCACTGTTGGATGTGAATTATGACTTTGTCAACTAAAATAAGTGTGTTTAAAGTCATTTCTGTGCCTGAAACGGGTCAAAATTAAAGCTTTTGAGTAAGCAAAACTCTGTAAAAATGGCAATTTTGGTCACTGTGAGGGTTTAAAAAGTGGTTATTCAACATGAGGCACGATCCAATTGACATTTTGAATCATTTTTGGTACAGTCCAAAAAATCAATTTTCGGATGAAAAACGATGACTCCGGACCTGTCCAACGATCCCAAAATGGTCAATATGGATGAAATTTCAACATTTAATCTTTTGACTCTAAATGACTGTTGGATGTGAATTATGACTTTGTCAACTAAAATAAGTGTGTTTAAAGTCATTTCTGTGCCTGAAACGGGTCAAAATGGAAGCTTTTGAGATAGCAAAACTCTGTAAAAATGGCAATTTTGGTCACTGTGAGGGTTTAAAAAGTGGTTATTCAACATGAGGCACGATCCAATTGACATTTTGAATCATTTTTGGTACAGTCCAAAAAATCAATTTTCGGATGAAAAACGATGACTCCGGACCTGTCGAACGATCCCAAAATGGTCTATAATGATGACATTTTAACATTTAATCTTTTGACTCTAAATCACTGTTGGATGTGAATTATGATTTTGTCAACTAGAATAAGTGTGTTTAAAGTCATTTCTGTGCCTGAAACGGGTCCAATGGAAGCTTTTGAGTAAGCAAAACTCTGTAAAAATGGCAATTTTGGTCACTGTGAGGGTTTAAAAAGTGGTTATTCAACATGAGGCACGATCCAATTGACATTTTGAATCATTTTTGGTACAGTCCAAAAAATCAATTTTCGGATGAAAAACGATGACTCCGGACCTGTCGAACGATCCCAAAATGGTCAATATGGATGAAATTTCAACATTTAATCTTTTGACTCTAAATGACTGTTGGATGTGAATTATGACTTTGTCAACTAAAATAAGTGTGTTTAAAGTCATTTCTGTGCCTGAAACGGGTCAAAATGGAAGCTTTTGAGATAGCAAAACTCTGTAAAAATGGCAATTTTGGTCACTGTGAGGGTTTAAAAAGTGGTTATTCAACATGAGGCACGATACAATTGACATTTTGAATCATTTTTGGTACAGTCCAAAAAATCAATTTTCGGATGAAAAACGATGACTCCGGACCTGTCGAACGATCCCAAAATAGTCAATATGGATGAAATTTCAACATTTAATCTTTTGACTCTAAATGACTGTTGGATGTGAATTATGACTTTGTCAACTAAAATAAGTGTGTTTAAAGTCATTTCTGTGCCTGAAACGGGTCAAAATGGAAGCTTTTGAGATAGCAAAACTCTGTAAAAATGGCAATTTTGGTCACTGTGAGGGTTTAAAAAGTGGTTATTCAACATGAGGCACGATCCAATTGACATTTTGAATCATTTTTGGTACAGTACAAAAAAATCAATTTTCATATGAAAAACGATGACTCCGGACCTGTCGAACGATCCCAAAATGGTCAATATGGATGAAATTTCAACATTTAATATTTTGACTCTAAATGACTGTTGGATGTGAATTATGACTTTGTCAACTAAAATAAGTGTGTTTAAAGTCATTTCTGTGCCTGAAACGGGTCAAAATTGAAGCTTTTGAGTAAGCAAAACTCTATAAAAATGGCAATTTTGGTCACTGTGAGGGTTTAAAAAGTGGTTATTCAACATGAGGCACGATCCAATTGACATTTTGAATCATTTTTGGTACAGTCCGAAAAATCAATTTTCGGATGAAAAACGATGACTCCGGACCTGTCAAACGATCCCAAAATGGTCAATATGAATGAAATTTCAACATTTAATCTTTTGACTCTAAATGACTGTTGGATGTGAATTATGACTTTGTCAACTAGAATAAGTGTGTTTAAAGTCATTTCTGTGCCTGGAACGGGTCAAAATGGAAGCTTTTGAGTAAGCAAAACTCTGTAAAAATGGCAATTTTGGTCACTGTGAGGGTTTAAAAAGTGGTTATTCAACATGAGGCACGATCCAATTGACATTTTGAATCATTTTTGGTACAGTCCAAAAAATCAATTTTCGGATGAAAAACGATGACTCCGGACCTTTTCGAACGATCCCAAAATGGTCAATATGGATGAAATTTCAACATTTAATCTTTTGACTCTAAATGACTGTTGGATGTGAATTATGACTTTGTCAACTAAAAAAAGTGTGTTTAAAGTCATTTCTGTGCCTGGAACGGGTCAAAATGGAAGCTTTTGAGTAAGCAAAACTCTATAAAAATGGCAATTTTGGTCACTGTGAGGGTTTAAAAAGTGGTTATTCAACATGAGGCACGATCCAATTGACATTTTGAATCATTTTTGGTACAGTCCAAAAAATCAATTTTCGGATGAAAAACGATGACTCCGGACCTTTTCGAACGATCCCAAAATGGTCAATATGGATGAAATTTCAACATTTAATCTTTTGACTCTAAATGACTGTTGGATGTGAATTATGACTTTGTCAACTAAAATAAGTGTGTTTAAAGTCATTTCTGTGCCTGAAACGGGTCAAAATGGAAGCTTTTGAGATAGCAAAACTCTGTAAAAATGGCAATTTTGGTCACTGTGAGGGTTTAAAAAGTGGTTATTCAACATGAGGCACGATCCAATTGACATTTTGAATCATTTTTGGTACAGTCCAAAAAATCAATTTTCGGATGAAAAACGATGACTCCGGACCTGTCGAACGATCCCAAAATGGTCTATAATGATGACATTTTAACATTTAATCTTTTGACTCTAAATCACTGTTGGATGTGAATTATGACTTTGTCAACTAAAATAAGTGTGTTTAAAGTCATTTCTGTGCCTGAAACGGGTCAAAATTGAAGCTTTTGAGTAAGCAAAACTCTCTAAAAATGGCAATTTTGGTCACTGTGAGGGTTTAAAAAGTGGTTATTCAACATGAAGCACGATCCAATTGACATTTTGAATCATTTTTGGTACAGTCCGAAAAATCAATTTTCGGATGAAAAACGATGACTCCGGACCTGTCAAACGATCCCAAAATGGTCAATATGAATGAAATTTCAACATTTAATCTTTTGACTCTAAATGACTGTTGGATGTGAATTATGACTTTGTCAACTAGAATAAGTGTGTTTAAAGTCATTTCTGTGCCTGGAACGGGTCAAAATGGAAGCTTTTGAGTAAGCAAAACTCTATAAAAATGGCAATTTTGGTCACTGTGAGGGTTTAAAAAGTGGTTATTCAACATGAGGCACGATCCAATTGACATTTTGAATCATTTTTGGTACAGTCCGAAAAATCAATTTTTGGATGAAAAACGATGACTCCGGACCTGTCGAACGATCCTAAAAATGGTCAATATGGATGAAATTTCAACATTTAATCTTTTGACTCTAAATGACAGTTGGATGTGAATTATGACTTTGTCAACTAGAATAAGTGTGTTTAAAGTCATTTCCGTGCCTGAAACGGGTCAAAATGGAAGCTTTTGAGATAGCAAAACTCTGTAAAAATGGCAATTTTGGTCACTGTGAGGGTATAAAAAGTGGTTATTCAACATGAGGCACGATCCAATTGACATTTTGAATCATTTTTGGTACAGTACAAAAAAATCAATTTTCATATGAAAAACGATGACTCCGGACCTGTCGAACGATCCCAAAATGGTCAATATGAATGAAATTTCAACATTTAATCTTTTGACTCTAAATGACTGTTGGATGTGAATTATGACTTTGTCAACTAGAATAAGTGTGTTTAAAGTCATTTCTGTGCCTGGAACGGGTCAAAATGGAAGCTTTTGAGTAAGCAAAACTCTATAAAAATGGCAATTTTGGTCACTGTGAGGGTTTAAAAAGTGGTTATTCAACATGAGGCACGATCCAATTGACATTTTGATTCATTTTTGGTACAGTCCGAAAAATCAATTTTTGGATGAAAAACGATGACTCCGGACCTGTCGAACGATCCCAAAATGGTCAATATGGATGAAATTTCAACATTTAATCTTTTGACTCTAAATGACTGTTGGATGTGAATTATGACTTTGTCAACTAAAATAAGTGTGTTTAAAGTCATTTCTGTGCCTGAAACGGGTCAAAATGGAAGCTTTTGAGTAAGCAAAACTCTGTAAAAATGGCAATTTTGGTCACTGTGAGGGTTTAAAAAGTGGTTATTCAACATGAGGCACGATCCAATTGACTTTTTGAATCATTTTTGGTACAGTCCAAAAAATCAATTTTCGGATGAAAAACGATGACTCCGGACCTTTTCGAACGATCCCAAAATGGTCAATATGGATGAAATTTCAACATTTAATCTTTTGACTCTAAATGACTGTTGGATGTGAATTATGACTTTGTCAACTAAAATAAGTGTGTTTAAAGTCATTTCTGTGCCTGAAACGGGTCAAAATGGAAGCTTTTGAGATAGCAAAACTCTGTAAAAATGGCAATTTTGGTCACTGTGAGGGTTTAAAAAGTGGTTATTCAACATGAGGCACGATCCAATTGACATTTTGAATCATTTTTGGTACAGTCCAAAAAATCAATTTTCGGATGAAAAACGATGACTCCGGACCTGTCGAACGATCCCAAAATGGTCTATAATGATGACATTTTAACATTTAATCTTTTGACTCTAAATCACTGTTGGATGTGAATTATGACTTTGTCAACTAAAATAAGTGTGTTTAAAGTCATTTCTGTGCCTGAAACGGGTCAAAATTGAAGCTTTTGAGTAAGCAAAACTCTGTAAAAATGGCAATTTTGGTGACTGTGAGGGTTTAAAAAGTGGTTATTCAACATGAGGCACGATCCAATTGACATTTTGAATCATTTTTGGTACAGTCCGAAAAATCAATTTTCGGATGAAAAACGATGACTCCGGACCTGTCGAACGATCCCAAAATGGTCAATATGAATGAAATTTCAACATTTAATCTTTTGACTCTAAATGACTGTTGGGTGTGAATTATGACTTTGTCAACTAGAATAAGTGTGTTTAAAGTCATTTCTGTGCCTGAAACGGGTCAAAATGGAAGCTTTTGAGTAAGCAAAACTCTGTAAAAATGGCAATTTTGGTCACTGTGAGGGTTTAAAAAGTGGTTATTCAACATGAGGCACGATCCAATTGACATTTTGAATCATTTTTGGTACAGTCCAAAAAATCAATTTTCGGATGAAAAACGATGACTCCGGACCTGTCGAACGATCCCAAAATGGTCAATATGGATGAAATTTCAACATTTAATCTTTTGACTCTAAATGACTGTTGGATGTGAATTATGACTTTGTCAACTAAAATAAGTGTGTTTAAAGTCATTTCTGTGCCTGAAACGGGTCAAAATGGAAGCTTTTGAGATAGCAAAACTCTGTAAAAATGGCAATTTTGGTCACTGTGAGGGTTTAAAAAGTGGTTATTCAACATGAGGCACGATCCAATTGACATTTTGAATCATTTTTGGTACAGTCCAAAAAATCAATTTTCGGATGAAAAACGATGACTCCGGACCTGTCGAACGATCCCAAAATGGTCTATAATGATGACATTTTAACATTTAATCTTTTGACTCTAAATCACTGTTGGATGTGAATTATGACTTTGTCAACTAGAATAAGTGTGTTTAAAGTCATTTCTGTGCCTGAAACGGGTCCAATGGAAGCTTTTGAGTAAGCAAAACTCTGTAAAAATGGCAATTTTGGTCACTGTGAGGGTTTAAAAAGTGGTTATTCAACATGAGGCACGATCCAATTGACATTTTGAATCATATTTGGTACAGTCCAAAAAATCAATTTTCGGATGAAAAACGATGACTCCGGACCTGTCGAACGATCCCAAAATGGTCAATATGGATGAAATTTCAACATTTAATCTTTTGACTCTAAATGACTGTTGGATGTGAATTATGACTTTGTCAACTAAAATAAGTGTGTTTAAAGTCATTTCTGTGCCTGAAACGGGTCAAAATGGAAGCTTTTGAGATAGCAAAACTCTGTAAAAATGGCAATTTTGGTCACTGTGAGGGTTTAAAAAGTGGTTATTCAACATGAGGCACGATCCAATTGACATTTTGAATCATTTTTGGTACAGTCCAAAAAATCAATTTTCGGATGAAAAACGATGACTCCGGACCTGTCGAACGATCCCAAAATAGTCAATATGGATGAAATTTCAACATTTAATCTTTTGACTCTAAATGACTGTTGGATGTGAATTATGACTTTGTCAACTAAAATAAGTGTGTTTAAAGTCATTTCTGTGCCTGAAACGGGTCAAAATGGAAGCTTTTGAGATAGCAAAACTCTGTAAAAATGGCAATTTTGGTCACTGTGAGGGTTTAAAAAGTGATTATTCAACATGAGGCACGATCCAATTGACATTTTGAATCATTTTTGGTACAGTACAAAAAAATCAATTTTCATATGAAAAACGATGACTCCGGACCTGTCGAACGATCCCAAAATGGTCAATATGGATGAAATTTCAACATTTAATATTTTGACTCTAAATGACTGTTGGATGTGAATTATGACTTTGTCAACTAAAATAAGTGTGTTTAAAGTCATTTCTGTGCCTGAAACGGGTCAAAATTGAAGCTTTTGAGTAAGCAAAACTCTCTAAAAATGGCAATTTTGGTCACTGTGAGGGTTTAAAAAGTGGTTATTCAACATGAGGCACGATCCAATTGACATTTTGAATCATTTTTGGTACAGTCCGAAAAATCAATTTTCGGATGAAAAACGATGACTCCGGACCTGTCAAACGATCCCAAAATGGTCAATATGAATGAAATTTCAACATTTAATCTTTTGACTCTAAATGACTGTTGGATGTGAATTATGACTTTGTCAACTAGAATAAGTGTGTTTAAAGTCATTTCTGTGCCTGGAACGGGTCAAAATGGAAGCTTTTGAGTAAGCAAAACTCTATAAAAATGGCAATTTTGGTCACTGTGAGGCTTTAAAAAGTGGTTATTCAACATGAGGCACGATCCAATTGACATTTTGAATCATTTTTGGTACAGTCCGAAAAATCAATTTTTGGATGAAAAACGATGACTCCGGACCTGTCGAACGATCCCAAAATGGTCAATATGGATGAAATTTCAACATTTAATCTTTTGACTCTAAATGACTGTTGGATGTGAATTATGACTTTGTCAACTAAAATAAGTGTGTTTAAATTCATTTCTGTGCCTGAAACGGGTCAAAATGGAAGCTTTTGAGTAAGCAAAACTCTGTAAAAATGGCAATTTTGGTCACTGTGAGGGTTTAAAAAGTGGTTATTCAACATGAGGCACGATCCAATTGACATTTTGAATCATTTTTGGTACAGTCCAAAAAATCAATTTTCGGATGAAAAACGATGACTCCGGACCTTTTCGAACGATCCCAAAATGGTCAATATGGATGAAATTTCAACATTTAATCTTTTGACTCTAAATGACTGTTGGATGCGAATTATGACTTTGTCAACTAAAATAAGTGTGTTTAAAGTCATTTCTGTGCCTGAAACGGGTCAAAATGGAAGCTTTTGAGATAGCAATCCTCTGTAAAAATGGCAATTTTGGTCACTGTGAGGGTTTAAAAAGTGGTTATTCAACATGAGGCACGATCCAATTGACATTTTGAATCATTTTTGGTACAGTCCGAAAAATCAATTTTCGGATGAAAAACGATGACTCCGGACCTGTCGAACGATTCCAAAATGGTCAATATGAATGAAATTTCAACATTTAATCTTTTGACTCTAAATGACTGTTGGGTGTGAATTATGACTTTGTCAACTAGAATAAGTGTGTTTAAAGTCATTTCTGTGCCTGAAACGGGTCAAAATGGAAGCTTTTGAGTAAGCAAAACTCTGTAAAAATGGCAATTTTGGTCACTGTGAGGGTTTAAAAAGTGGTTATTCAACATGAGGCACGATCCAATTGACATTTTGAATCATTTTTGGTACAGTCCAAAAAATCAATTTTCGGATGAAAAACGATGACTCCGGACCTGTCGAACGATCCCAAAATGGTCAATATGGATGAAATTTCAACATTTAATCTTTTGACTCTAAATGACTGTTAGATGTGAATTATGACTTTGTCAACTAAAATAAGTGTGTTTAAAGTCATTTCTGTGCCTGAAACGGGTCAAAATGGAAGCTTTTGAGATAGCAAACCTCTGTAAAAATGGCAATTTTGGTCACTGTGAGGGTTTAAAAAGTGGTTATTCAACATGAGGCACGATCCAATTGACATTTTGAATCATTTTTGGTACAGTCCAAAAAATCAATTTTCGGATGAAAAACGATGACTCCGGACCTTTTCGAACGATCCCAAAATGGTCAATATGGATGAAATTTCAACATTTAATCTTTTGACTCTAAATGACTGTTGGATGTGAATTATGACTTTGTCAACTAAAATAAGTGTGTTTAAAGTCATTTCTGTGCCTGAAACGGGTCAAAATGGAAGCTTTTGAGATAGCAAAACTCTGTAAAAATGGCAATTTTGGTCACTGTGAGGGTTTAAAAAGTGGTTATTCAACATGAGGCACGATCCAATTGACATTTTGAATCATTTTTGGTACAGTCCGAAAAATCAATTTTCGGATGAAAAACGATGACTCCGGACCTGTCGAACGATCCCAAAATGGTCTATAATGATGACATTTTAACATTTAATCTTTTGACTCTAAATCACTGTTGGATGTGAATTATGACTTTGTCAACTAAAATAAGTGTGTTTAAAGTCATTTCTGTGCCTGAAACGGGTCAAAATTAAAGCTTTTGAGTAAGCAAAACTCTGTAAAAATGGCAATTTTGGTCACTGTGAGGGTTTAAAAAGTGGTTATTCAACATGAGGCACGATCCAATTGACATTTTGAATCATTTTTGGTACAGTCCAAAAAATCAATTTTCGGATGAAAAACGATGACTCCGGACCTGTCCAACGATCCCAAAATGGTCAATATGGATGAAATTTCAACATTTAATCTTTTGACTCTAAATGACTGTTGGATGTGAATTATGACTTTGTCAACTAAAATAAGTGTGTTTAAAGTCATTTCTGTGCCTGAAACGGGTCAAAATGGAAGCTTTTGAGATAGCAAAACTCTGTAAAAATGGCAATTTTGGTCACTGTGAGGGTTTAAAAAGTGGTTATTCAACATGAGGCACGATCCAATTGACATTTTGAATCATTTTTGGTACAGTCCAAAAAATCAATTTTCGGATGAAAAACGATGACTCCGGACCTGTCGAACGATCCCAAAATGGTCTATAATGATGACATTTTAACATTTAATCTTTTGACTCTAAATCACTGTTGGATGTGAATTATGATTTTGTCAACTAGAATAAGTGTGTTTAAAGTCATTTCTGTGCCTGAAACGGGTCCAATGGAAGCTTTTGAGTAAGCAAAACTCTGTAAAAATGGCAATTTTGGTCACTGTGAGGGTTTAAAAAGTGGTTATTCAACATGAGGCACGATCCAATTGACATTTTGAATCATTTTTGGTACAGTCCAAAAAATCAATTTTCGGATGAAAAACGATGACTCCGGACCTGTCGAACGATCCCAAAATGGTCAATATGGATGAAATTTCAACATTTAATCTTTTGACTCTAAATGACTGTTGGATGTGAATTATGACTTTGTCAACTAAAATAAGTGTGTTTAAAGTCATTTCTGTGCCTGAAACGGGTCAAAATGGAAGCTTTTGAGATAGCAAAACTCTGTAAAAATGGCAATTTTGGTCACTGTGAGGGTTTAAAAAGTGGTTATTCAACATGAGGCACGATACAATTGACATTTTGAATCATTTTTGGTACAGTCCAAAAAATCAATTTTCGGATGAAAAACGATGACTCCGGACCTGTCGAACGATCCCAAAATAGTCAATATGGATGAAATTTCAACATTTAATCTTTTGACTCTAAATGACTGTTGGATGTGAATTATGACTTTGTCAACTAAAATAAGTGTGTTTAAAGTCATTTCTGTGCCTGAAACGGGTCAAAATGGAAGCTTTTGAGATAGCAAAACTCTGTAAAAATGGCAATTTTGGTCACTGTGAGGGTTTAAAAAGTGGTTATTCAACATGAGGCACGATCCAATTGACATTTTGAATCATTTTTGGTACAGTACAAAAAAATCAATTTTCATATGAAAAACGATGACTCCGGACCTGTCGAACGATCCCAAAATGGTCAATATGGATGAAATTTCAACATTTAATATTTTGACTCTAAATGACTGTTGGATGTGAATTATGACTTTGTCAACTAAAATAAGTGTGTTTAAAGTCATTTCTGTGCCTGAAACGGGTCAAAATTGAAGCTTTTGAGTAAGCAAAACTCTATAAAAATGGCAATTTTGGTCACTGTGAGGGTTTAAAAAGTGGTTATTCAACATGAGGCACGATCCAATTGACATTTTGAATCATTTTTGGTACAGTCCGAAAAATCAATTTTCGGATGAAAAACGATGACTCCGGACCTGTCAAACGATCCCAAAATGGTCAATATGAATGAAATTTCAACATTTAATCTTTTGACTCTAAATGACTGTTGGATGTGAATTATGACTTTGTCAACTAGAATAAGTGTGTTTAAAGTCATTTCTGTGCCTGGAACGGGTCAAAATGGAAGCTTTTGAGTAAGCAAAACTCTGTAAAAATGGCAATTTTGGTCACTGTGAGGGTTTAAAAAGTGGTTATTCAACATGAGGCACGATCCAATTGACATTTTGAATCATTTTTGGTACAGTCCAAAAAATCAATTTTCGGATGAAAAACGATGACTCCGGACCTTTTCGAACGATCCCAAAATGGTCAATATGGATGAAATTTCAACATTTAATCTTTTGACTCTAAATGACTGTTGGATGTGAATTATGACTTTGTCAACTAAAAAAAGTGTGTTTAAAGTCATTTCTGTGCCTGGAACGGGTCAAAATGGAAGCTTTTGAGTAAGCAAAACTCTATAAAAATGGCAATTTTGGTCACTGTGAGGGTTTAAAAAGTGGTTATTCAACATGAGGCACGATCCAATTGACATTTTGAATCATTTTTGGTACAGTCCAAAAAATCAATTTTCGGATGAAAAACGATGACTCCGGACCTTTTCGAACGATCCCAAAATGGTCAATATGGATGAAATTTCAACATTTAATCTTTTGACTCTAAATGACTGTTGGATGTGAATTATGACTTTGTCAACTAAAATAAGTGTGTTTAAAGTCATTTCTGTGCCTGAAACGGGTCAAAATGGAAGCTTTTGAGATAGCAAAACTCTGTAAAAATGGCAATTTTGGTCACTGTGAGGGTTTAAAAAGTGGTTATTCAACATGAGGCACGATCCAATTGACATTTTGAATCATTTTTGGTACAGTCCAAAAAATCAATTTTCGGATGAAAAACGATGACTCCGGACCTGTCGAACGATCCCAAAATGGTCTATAATGATGACATTTTAACATTTAATCTTTTGACTCTAAATCACTGTTGGATGTGAATTATGACTTTGTCAACTAAAATAAGTGTGTTTAAAGTCATTTCTGTGCCTGAAACGGGTCAAAATTGAAGCTTTTGAGTAAGCAAAACTCTCTAAAAATGGCAATTTTGGTCACTGTGAGGGTTTAAAAAGTGGTTATTCAACATGAAGCACGATCCAATTGACATTTTGAATCATTTTTGGTACAGTCCGAAAAATCAATTTTCGGATGAAAAACGATGACTCCGGACCTGTCAAACGATCCCAAAATGGTCAATATGAATGAAATTTCAACATTTAATCTTTTGACTCTAAATGACTGTTGGATGTGAATTATGACTTTGTCAACTAGAATAAGTGTGTTTAAAGTCATTTCTGTGCCTGGAACGGGTCAAAATGGAAGCTTTTGAGTAAGCAAAACTCTATAAAAATGGCAATTTTGGTCACTGTGAGGGTTTAAAAAGTGGTTATTCAACATGAGGCACGATCCAATTGACATTTTGAATCATTTTTGGTACAGTCCGAAAAATCAATTTTTGGATGAAAAACGATGACTCCGGACCTGTCGAACGATCCTAAAAATGGTCAATATGGATGAAATTTCAACATTTAATCTTTTGACTCTAAATGACAGTTGGATGTGAATTATGACTTTGTCAACTAGAATAAGTGTGTTTAAAGTCATTTCCGTGCCTGAAACGGGTCAAAATGGAAGCTTTTGAGATAGCAAAACTCTGTAAAAATGGCAATTTTGGTCACTGTGAGGGTATAAAAAGTGGTTATTCAACATGAGGCACGATCCAATTGACATTTTGAATCATTTTTGGTACAGTACAAAAAAATCAATTTTCATATGAAAAACGATGACTCCGGACCTGTCGAACGATCCCAAAATGGTCAATATGAATGAAATTTCAACATTTAATCTTTTGACTCTAAATGACTGTTGGATGTGAATTATGACTTTGTCAACTAGAATAAGTGTGTTTAAAGTCATTTCTGTGCCTGGAACGGGTCAAAATGGAAGCTTTTGAGTAAGCAAAACTCTATAAAAATGGCAATTTTGGTCACTGTGAGGGTTTAAAAAGTGGTTATTCAACATGAGGCACGATCCAATTGACATTTTGATTCATTTTTGGTACAGTCCGAAAAATCAATTTTTGGATGAAAAACGATGACTCCGGACCTGTCGAACGATCCCAAAATGGTCAATATGGATGAAATTTCAACATTTAATCTTTTGACTCTAAATGACTGTTGGATGTGAATTATGACTTTGTCAACTAAAATAAGTGTGTTTAAAGTCATTTCTGTGCCTGAAACGGGTCAAAATGGAAGCTTTTGAGTAAGCAAAACTCTGTAAAAATGGCAATTTTGGTCACTGTGAGGGTTTAAAAAGTGGTTATTCAACATGAGGCACGATCCAATTGACTTTTTGAATCATTTTTGGTACAGTCCAAAAAATCAATTTTCGGATGAAAAACGATGACTCCGGACCTTTTCGAACGATCCCAAAATGGTCAATATGGATGAAATTTCAACATTTAATCTTTTGACTCTAAATGACTGTTGGATGTGAATTATGACTTTGTCAACTAAAATAAGTGTGTTTAAAGTCATTTCTGTGCCTGAAACGGGTCAAAATGGAAGCTTTTGAGATAGCAAAACTCTGTAAAAATGGCAATTTTGGTCACTGTGAGGGTTTAAAAAGTGGTTATTCAACATGAGGCACGATCCAATTGACATTTTGAATCATTTTTGGTACAGTCCAAAAAATCAATTTTCGGATGAAAAACGATGACTCCGGACCTGTCGAACGATCCCAAAATGGTCTATAATGATGACATTTTAACATTTAATCTTTTGACTCTAAATCACTGTTGGATGTGAATTATGACTTTGTCAACTAAAATAAGTGTGTTTAAAGTCATTTCTGTGCCTGAAACGGGTCAAAATTGAAGCTTTTGAGTAAGCAAAACTCTGTAAAAATGGCAATTTTGGTGACTGTGAGGGTTTAAAAAGTGGTTATTCAACATGAGGCACGATCCAATTGACATTTTGAATCATTTTTGGTACAGTCCGAAAAATCAATTTTCGGATGAAAAACGATGACTCCGGACCTGTCGAACGATCCCAAAATGGTCAATATGAATGAAATTTCAACATTTAATCTTTTGACTCTAAATGACTGTTGGGTGTGAATTATGACTTTGTCAACTAGAATAAGTGTGTTTAAAGTCATTTCTGTGCCTGAAACGGGTCAAAATGGAAGCTTTTGAGTAAGCAAAACTCTGTAAAAATGGCAATTTTGGTCACTGTGAGGGTTTAAAAAGTGGTTATTCAACATGAGGCACGATCCAATTGACATTTTGAATCATTTTTGGTACAGTCCAAAAAATCAATTTTCGGATGAAAAACGATGACTCCGGACCTGTCGAACGATCCCAAAATGGTCAATATGGATGAAATTTCAACATTTAATCTTTTGACTCTAAATGACTGTTGGATGTGAATTATGACTTTGTCAACTAAAATAAGTGTGTTTAAAGTCATTTCTGTGCCTGAAACGGGTCAAAATGGAAGCTTTTGAGATAGCAAAACTCTGTAAAAATGGCAATTTTGGTCACTGTGAGGGTTTAAAAAGTGGTTATTCAACATGAGGCACGATCCAATTGACATTTTGAATCATTTTTGGTACAGTCCAAAAAATCAATTTTCGGATGAAAAACGATGACTCCGGACCTGTCGAACGATCCCAAAATGGTCTATAATGATGACATTTTAACATTTAATCTTTTGACTCTAAATCACTGTTGGATGTGAATTATGACTTTGTCAACTAGAATAAGTGTGTTTAAAGTCATTTCTGTGCCTGAAACGGGTCCAATGGAAGCTTTTGAGTAAGCAAAACTCTGTAAAAATGGCAATTTTGGTCACTGTGAGGGTTTAAAAAGTGGTTATTCAACATGAGGCACGATCCAATTGACATTTTGAATCATATTTGGTACAGTCCAAAAAATCAATTTTCGGATGAAAAACGATGACTCCGGACCTGTCGAACGATCCCAAAATGGTCAATATGGATGAAATTTCAACATTTAATCTTTTGACTCTAAATGACTGTTGGATGTGAATTATGACTTTGTCAACTAAAATAAGTGTGTTTAAAGTCATTTCTGTGCCTGAAACGGGTCAAAATGGAAGCTTTTGAGATAGCAAAACTCTGTAAAAATGGCAATTTTGGTCACTGTGAGGGTTTAAAAAGTGGTTATTCAACATGAGGCACGATCCAATTGACATTTTGAATCATTTTTGGTACAGTCCAAAAAATCAATTTTCGGATGAAAAACGATGACTCCGGACCTGTCGAACGATCCCAAAATAGTCAATATGGATGAAATTTCAACATTTAATCTTTTGACTCTAAATGACTGTTGGATGTGAATTATGACTTTGTCAACTAAAATAAGTGTGTTTAAAGTCATTTCTGTGCCTGAAACGGGTCAAAATGGAAGCTTTTGAGATAGCAAAACTCTGTAAAAATGGCAATTTTGGTCACTGTGAGGGTTTAAAAAGTGATTATTCAACATGAGGCACGATCCAATTGACATTTTGAATCATTTTTGGTACAGTACAAAAAAATCAATTTTCATATGAAAAACGATGACTCCGGACCTGTCGAACGATCCCAAAATGGTCAATATGGATGAAATTTCAACATTTAATATTTTGACTCTAAATGACTGTTGGATGTGAATTATGACTTTGTCAACTAAAATAAGTGTGTTTAAAGTCATTTCTGTGCCTGAAACGGGTCAAAATTGAAGCTTTTGAGTAAGCAAAACTCTCTAAAAATGGCAATTTTGGTCACTGTGAGGGTTTAAAAAGTGGTTATTCAACATGAGGCACGATCCAATTGACATTTTGAATCATTTTTGGTACAGTCCGAAAAATCAATTTTCGGATGAAAAACGATGACTCCGGACCTGTCAAACGATCCCAAAATGGTCAATATGAATGAAATTTCAACATTTAATCTTTTGACTCTAAATGACTGTTGGATGTGAATTATGACTTTGTCAACTAGAATAAGTGTGTTTAAAGTCATTTCTGTGCCTGGAACGGGTCAAAATGGAAGCTTTTGAGTAAGCAAAACTCTATAAAAATGGCAATTTTGGTCACTGTGAGGCTTTAAAAAGTGGTTATTCAACATGAGGCACGATCCAATTGACATTTTGAATCATTTTTGGTACAGTCCGAAAAATCAATTTTTGGATGAAAAACGATGACTCCGGACCTGTCGAACGATCCCAAAATGGTCAATATGGATGAAATTTCAACATTTAATCTTTTGACTCTAAATGACTGTTGGATGTGAATTATGACTTTGTCAACTAAAATAAGTGTGTTTAAATTCATTTCTGTGCCTGAAACGGGTCAAAATGGAAGCTTTTGAGTAAGCAAAACTCTGTAAAAATGGCAATTTTGGTCACTGTGAGGGTTTAAAAAGTGGTTATTCAACATGAGGCACGATCCAATTGACATTTTGAATCATTTTTGGTACAGTCCAAAAAATCAATTTTCGGATGAAAAACGATGACTCCGGACCTTTTCGAACGATCCCAAAATGGTCAATATGGATGAAATTTCAACATTTAATCTTTTGACTCTAAATGACTGTTGGATGCGAATTATGACTTTGTCAACTAAAATAAGTGTGTTTAAAGTCATTTCTGTGCCTGAAACGGGTCAAAATGGAAGCTTTTGAGATAGCAATCCTCTGTAAAAATGGCAATTTTGGTCACTGTGAGGGTTTAAAAAGTGGTTATTCAACATGAGGCACGATCCAATTGACATTTTGAATCATTTTTGGTACAGTCCGAAAAATCAATTTTCGGATGAAAAACGATGACTCCGGACCTGTCGAACGATTCCAAAATGGTCAATATGAATGAAATTTCAACATTTAATCTTTTGACTCTAAATGACTGTTGGGTGTGAATTATGACTTTGTCAACTAGAATAAGTGTGTTTAAAGTCATTTCTGTGCCTGAAACGGGTCAAAATGGAAGCTTTTGAGTAAGCAAAACTCTGTAAAAATGGCAATTTTGGTCACTGTGAGGGTTTAAAAAGTGGTTATTCAACATGAGGCACGATCCAATTGACATTTTGAATCATTTTTGGTACAGTCCAAAAAATCAATTTTCGGATGAAAAACGATGACTCCGGACCTGTCGAACGATCCCAAAATGGTCAATATGGATGAAATTTCAACATTTAATCTTTTGACTCTAAATGACTGTTAGATGTGAATTATGACTTTGTCAACTAAAATAAGTGTGTTTAAAGTCATTTCTGTGCCTGAAACGGGTCAAAATGGAAGCTTTTGAGATAGCAAACCTCTGTAAAAATGGCAATTTTGGTCACTGTGAGGGTTTAAAAAGTGGTTATTCAACATGAGGCACGATCCAATTGACATTTTGAATCATTTTTGGTACAGTCCGAAAAATCAATTTTCGGATGAAAAACGATGACTCCGGACCTGTCGAACGATCCCAAAATGGTCTATAATGATGACATTTTAACATTTAATCTTTTGACTCTAAATCACTGTTGGATGTGAATTATGACTTTGTCAACTAGAATAAGTGTGTTTAAAGTCATTTCTGTGCCTGAAACGGGTCCAATGGAAGCTTTTGAGTAAGCAAAACTCTGTAAAAATGGCAATTTTGGTCACTGTGAGGGTTTAAAAAGTGGTTATTCAACATGAGGCACGATCCAATTGACATTTTGAATCATTTTTGGTACAGTCCAAAAAATCAATTTTCGGATGAAAAACGATGACTCCGGACCTGTCGAACGATCCCAAAATGGTCAATATGGATGAAATTTCAACATTTAATCTTTTGACTCTAAATGACTGTTGGATGTGAATTATGACTTTGTCAACTAAAATAAGTGTGTTTAAAGTCATTTCCGTGCCTGAAACGGGTCAAAATGGAAGCTTTTGAGATAGCAAAACTCTGTAAAAATGGCAATTTTGGTCACTGTGAGGGTTTAAAAAGTGGTTATTCAACATGAGGCACGATCCAATTGACATTTTGAATCATTTTTGGTACAGTACAAAAAAATCAATTTTCATATGAAAAACGATGACTCCGGACCTGTCGAACGATCCCAAAATGGTCAATATGAATGAAATTTCAACATTTAATCTTTTGACTCTAAATGACTGTTGGATGTGAATTATGACTTTGTCAACTAGAATAAGTGTGTTTAAAGTCATTTCTGTGCCTGGAACGGGTCAAAATGGAAGCTTTTGAGTAAGCAAAACTCTATAAAAATGGCAATTTTGGTCACTGTGAGGGTTTAAAAAGTGGTTATTCAACATGAGGCACGATCCAATTGACATTTTGATTCATTTTTGGTACAGTCCGAAAAATCAATTTTTGGATGAAAAACGATGACTCCGGACCTGTCGAACGATCCCAAAATGGTCAATATGGATGAAATTTCAACATTTAATCTTTTGACTCTAAATGACTGTTGGATGTGAATTATGACTTTGTCAACTAAAATAAGTGTGTTTAAAGTCATTTCTGTGCCTGAAACGGGTCAAAATGGAAACTTTTGAGTAAGCAAAACTCTGTAAAAATGGCAATTTTGGTCACTGTGAGGGTTTAAAAAGTGGTTATTCAACATGAGGCACGATCCAATTGACATTTTGAATCATTTTTGGTACAGTCCAAAAAATCAATTTTCGGATGAAAAACGATGACTCCGGACCTTTTCGAACGATCCCAAAATGGTCTATAATGATGACATTTTAACATTTAATCTTTTGACTCTAAATCACTGTTGGATGTGAATTATGACTTTGTCAACTAAAATAAGTGTGTTTAAAGTCATTTCTGTGCCTGAAACGGGTCAAAATTAAAGCTTTTGAGTAAGCAAAACTCTGTAAAAATGGCAATTTTGGTCACTGTGAGGGTTTAAAAAGTGGTTATTCAACATGAGGCACGATCCAATTGACATTTTGAATCATTTTTGGTACAGTCCAAAAAATCAATTTTCGGATGAAAAACGATGACTCCGGACCTGTCCAACGATCCCAAAATGGTCAATATGGATGAAATTTCAACATTTAATCTTTTGACTCTAAATGACTGTTGGATGTGAATTATGACTTTGTCAACTAAAATAAGTGTGTTTAAAGTCATTTCTGTGCCTGAAACGGGTCAAAATGGAAGCTTTTGAGATAGCAAAACTCTGTAAAAATGGCAATTTTGGTCACTGTGAGGGTTTAAAAAGTGGTTATTCAACATGAGGCACGATCCAATTGACATTTTGAATCATTTTTGGTACAGTCCAAAAAATCAATTTTCGGATGAAAAACGATGACTCCGGACCTGTCGAACGATCCCAAAATGGTCTATAATGATGACATTTTAACATTTAATCTTTTGACTCTAAATCACTGTTGGATGTGAATTATGATTTTGTCAACTAGAATAAGTGTGTTTAAAGTCATTTCTGTGCCTGAAACGGGTCCAATGGAAGCTTTTGAGTAAGCAAAACTCTGTAAAAATGGCAATTTTGGTCACTGTGAGGGTTTAAAAAGTGGTTATTCAACATGAGGCACGATCCAATTGACATTTTGAATCATTTTTGGTACAGTCCAAAAAATCAATTTTCGGATGAAAAACGATGACTCCGGACCTGTCGAACGATCCCAAAATGGTCAATATGGATGAAATTTCAACATTTAATCTTTTGACTCTAAATGACTGTTGGATGTGAATTATGACTTTGTCAACTAAAATAAGTGTGTTTAAAGTCATTTCTGTGCCTGAAACGGGTCAAAATGGAAGCTTTTGAGATAGCAAAACTCTGTAAAAATGGCAATTTTGGTCACTGTGAGGGTTTAAAAAGTGGTTATTCAACATGAGGCACGATACAATTGACATTTTGAATCATTTTTGGTACAGTCCAAAAAATCAATTTTCGGATGAAAAACGATGACTCCGGACCTGTCGAACGATCCCAAAATAGTCAATATGGATGAAATTTCAACATTTAATCTTTTGACTCTAAATGACTGTTGGATGTGAATTATGACTTTGTCAACTAAAATAAGTGTGTTTAAAGTCATTTCTGTGCCTGAAACGGGTCAAAATGGAAGCTTTTGAGATAGCAAAACTCTGTAAAAATGGCAATTTTGGTCACTGTGAGGGTTTAAAAAGTGGTTATTCAACATGAGGCACGATCCAATTGACATTTTGAATCATTTTTGGTACAGTACAAAAAAATCAATTTTCATATGAAAAACGATGACTCCGGACCTGTCGAACGATCCCAAAATGGTCAATATGGATGAAATTTCAACATTTAATATTTTGACTCTAAATGACTGTTGGATGTGAATTATGACTTTGTCAACTAAAATAAGTGTGTTTAAAGTCATTTCTGTGCCTGAAACGGGTCAAAATTGAAGCTTTTGAGTAAGCAAAACTCTATAAAAATGGCAATTTTGGTCACTGTGAGGGTTTAAAAAGTGGTTATTCAACATGAGGCACGATCCAATTGACATTTTGAATCATTTTTGGTACAGTCCGAAAAATCAATTTTCGGATGAAAAACGATGACTCCGGACCTGTCAAACGATCCCAAAATGGTCAATATGAATGAAATTTCAACATTTAATCTTTTGACTCTAAATGACTGTTGGATGTGAATTATGACTTTGTCAACTAGAATAAGTGTGTTTAAAGTCATTTCTGTGCCTGGAACGGGTCAAAATGGAAGCTTTTGAGTAAGCAAAACTCTGTAAAAATGGCAATTTTGGTCACTGTGAGGGTTAAAAAAGTGGTTATTCAACATGAGGCACGATCCAATTGACATTTTGAATCATTTTTGGTACAGTCCAAAAAATCAATTTTCGGATGAAAAACGATGACTCCGGACCTTTTCGAACGATCCCAAAATGGTCAATATGGATGAAATTTCAACATTTAATCTTTTGACTCTAAATGACTGTTGGATGTGAATTATGACTTTGTCAACTAAAAAAAGTGTGTTTAAAGTCATTTCTGTGCCTGGAACGGGTCAAAATGGAAGCTTTTGAGTAAGCAAAACTCTATAAAAATGGCAATTTTGGTCACTGTGAGGGTTTAAAAAGTGGTTATTCAACATGAGGCACGATCCAATTGACATTTTGAATCATTTTTGGTACAGTCCAAAAAATCAATTTTCGGATGAAAAACGATGACTCCGGACCTTTTCGAACGATCCCAAAATGGTCAATATGGATGAAATTTCAACATTTAATCTTTTGACTCTAAATGACTGTTGGATGTGAATTATGACTTTGTCAACTGAAATAAGTGTGTTTAAAGTCATTTCTGTGCCTGAAACGGGTCAAAATGGAAGCTTTTGAGATAGCAAAACTCTGTAAAAATGGCAATTTTGGTCACTGTGAGGGTTTAAAAAGTGGTTATTCAACATGAGGCACGATCCAATTGACATTTTGAATCATTTTTGGTACAGTCCAAAAAATCAATTTTCGGATGAAAAACGATGACTCCGGACCTGTCGAACGATCCCAAAATGGTCTATAATGATGACATTTTAACATTTAATCTTTTGACTCTAAATCACTGTTGGATGTGAATTATGACTTTGTCAACTAAAATAAGTGTGTTTAAAGTCATTTCTGTGCCTGAAACGGGTCAAAATTAAAGCTTTTGAGTAAGCAAAACTCTGTAAAAATGGCAATTTTGGTCACTGTGAGGGTTTAAAAAGTGGTTATTCAACATGAGGCACGATCCAATTGACATTTTGAATCATTTTTGGTACAGTCCAAAAAATCAATTTTCGGATGAAAAACGATGACTCCGGACCTGTCCAACGATCCCAAAATGGTCAATATGGATGAAATTTCAACATTTAATCTTTTGACTCTAAATGACTGTTGGATGTGAATTATGACTTTGTCAACTAAAATAAGTGTGTTTAAAGTCATTTCTGTGCCTGAAACGGGTCAAAATGGAAGCTTTTGAGATAGCAAAACTCTGTAAAAATGGCAATTTTGGTCACTGTGAGGGTTTAAAAAGTGGTTATTCAACATGAGGCACGATCCAATTGACATTTTGAATCATTTTTGGTACAGTCCAAAAAATCAATTTTCGGATGAAAAACGATGACTCCGGACCTGTCGAACGATCCCAAAATGGTCTATAATGATGACATTTTAACATTTAATCTTTTGACTCTAAATCACTGTTGGATGTGAATTATGATTTTGTCAACTAGAATAAGTGTGTTTAAAGTCATTTCTGTGCCTGAAACGGGTCCAATGGAAGCTTTTGAGTAAGCAAAACTCTGTAAAAATGGCAATTTTGGTCACTGTGAGGGTTTAAAAAGTGGTTATTCAACATGAGGCACGATCCAATTGACATTTTGAATCATTTTTGGTACAGTCCAAAAAATCAATTTTCGGATGAAAAACGATGACTCCGGACCTGTCGAACGATCCCAAAATGGTCAATATGGATGAAATTTCAACATTTAATCTTTTGACTCTAAATGACTGTTGGATGTGAATTATGACTTTGTCAACTAAAATAAGTGTGTTTAAAGTCATTTCTGTGCCTGAAACGGGTCAAAATGGAAGCTTTTGAGATAGCAAAACTCTGTAAAAATGGCAATTTTGGTCACTGTGAGGGTTTAAAAAGTGGTTATTCAACATGAGGCACGATCCAATTGACATTTTGAATCATTTTTGGTACAGTCCAAAAAATCAATTTTCGGATGAAAAACGATGACTCCGGACCTGTCGAACGATCCCAAAATAGTCAATATGGATGAAATTTCAACATTTAATCTTTTGACTCTAAATGACTGTTGGATGTGAATTATGACTTTGTCAACTAAAATAAGTGTGTTTAAAGTCATTTCTGTGCCTGAAACGGGTCAAAATGGAAGCTTTTGAGATAGCAAAACTCTGTAAAAATGGCAATTTTGGTCACTGTGAGGGTTTAAAAAGTGGTTATTCAACATGAGGCACGATCCAATTGACATTTTGAATCATTTTTGGTACAGTACAAAAAAATCAATTTTCATATGAAAAACGATGACTCCGGACCTGTCGAACGATCCCAAAATGGTCAATATGGATGAAATTTCAACATTTAATATTTTGACTCTAAATGACTGTTGGATGTGAATTATGACTTTGTCAACTAAAATAAGTGTGTTTAAAGTCATTTCTGTGCCTGAAACGGGTCAAAATTGAAGCTTTTGAGTAAGCAAAACTCTATAAAAATGGCAATTTTGGTCACTGTGAGGGTTTAAAAAGTGGTTATTCAACATGAGGCACGATCCAATTGACATTTTGAATCATTTTTGGTACAGTCCGAAAAATCAATTTTCGGATGAAAAACGATGACTCCGGACCTGTCAAACGATCCCAAAATGGTCAATATGAATGAAATTTCAACATTTAATCTTTTGACTCTAAATGACTGTTGGATGTGAATTATGACTTTGTCAACTAGAATAAGTGTGTTTAAAGTCATTTCTGTGCCTGGAACGGGTCAAAATGGAAGCTTTTGAGTAAGCAAAACTCTGTAAAAATGGCAATTTTGGTCACTGTGAGGGTTTAAAAAGTGGTTATTCAACATGAGGCACGATCCAATTGACATTTTGAATCATTTTTGGTACAGTCCAAAAAATCAATTTTCGGATGAAAAACGATGACTCCGGACCTTTTCGAACGATCCCAAAATGGTCAATATGGATGAAATTTCAACATTTAATCTTTTGACTCTAAATGACTGTTGGATGTGAATTATGACTTTGTCAACTAAAATAAGTGTGTTTAAAGTCATTTCTGTGCCTGAAACGGGTCAAAATGGAAGCTTTTGAGATAGCAAAACTCTGTAAAAATGGCAATTTTGGTCACTGTGAGGGTTTAAAAAGTGGTTATTCAACATGAGGCACGATCCAATTGACATTTTGAATCATTTTTGGTACAGTCCAAAAAATCAATTTTCGGATGAAAAACGATGACTCCGGACCTGTCGAACGATCCCAAAATGGTCTATAATGATGACATTTTAACATTTAATCTTTTGACTCTAAATCACTGTTGGATGTGAATTATGACTTTGTCAACTAAAATAAGTGTGTTTAAAGTCATTTCTGTGCCTGAAACGGGTCAAAATTGAAGCTTTTGAGTAAGCAAAACTCTGTAAAAATGGCAATTTTGGTCACTGTGAGGGTTTAAAAAGTGGTTATTCAACATGAGGCACGATCCAATTGACATTTTGAATCATTTTTGGTACAGTCCGAAAAATCAATTTTCGGATGAAAAACGATGACTCCGGACCTGTCGAACGATCCCAAAATGGTCAATATGAATGAAATTTCAACATTTAATCTTTTGACTCTAAATGACTGTTGGGTGTGAATTATGACTTTGTCAACTAGAATAAGTGTGTTTAAAGTCATTTCTGTGCCTGAAACGGGTCAAAATGGAAGCTTTTGAGTAAGCAAAACTCTGTAAAAATGGCAATTTTGGTCACTGTGAGGGTTTAAAAAGTGGTTATTCAACATGAGGCACGATCCAATTGACATTTTGAATCATTTTTGGTACAGTCCAAAAAATCAATTTTCGGATGAAAAACGATGACTCCGGACCTGTCGAACGATCCCAAAATGGTCAATATGGATGAAATTTCAACATTTAATCTTTTGACTCTAAATGACTGTTGGATGTGAATTATGACTTTGTCAACTAAAATAAGTGTGTTTAAAGTCATTTCTGTGCCTGAAACGGGTCAAAATGGAAGCTTTTGAGATAGCAAAACTCCTTAAAAATGGCAATTTTGGTCACTGTGAGGGTTTAAAAAGTGGTTATTCAACATGAGGCACGATCCAATTGACATTTTGAATCATTTTTGGTACAGTCCAAAAAATCAATTTTCGGATGAAAAACGATGACTCCGGACCTGTCGAACGATCCCAAAATGGTCTATAATGATGACATTTTAACATTTAATCTTTTGACTCTAAATCACTGTTGGATGTGAATTATGATTTTGTCAACTAGAATAAGTGTGTTTAAAGTCATTTCTGTGCCTGAAACGGGTCCAATGGAAGCTTTTGAGTAAGCAAAACTCTGTAAAAATGGCAATTTTGGTCACTGTGAGGGTTTAAAAAGTGGTTATTCAACATGAGGCACGATCCAATTGACATTTTGAATCATTTTTGGTACAGTCCAAAAAATCAATTTTCGGATGAAAAACGATGACTCCGGACCTGTCGAACGATCCCAAAATGGTCAATATGGATGAAATTTCAACATTTAATCTTTTGACTCTAAATGACTGTTGGATGTGAATTATGACTTTGTCAACTAAAATAAGTGTGTTTAAAGTCATTTCTGTGCCTGAAACGGGTCAAAATGGAAGCTTTTGAGATAGCAAAACTCTGTAAAAATGGCAATTTTGGTCACTGTGAGGGTTTAAAAAGTGGTTATTCAACATGAGGCACGATCCAATTGACATTTTGAATCATTTTTGGTACAGTCCAAAAAATCAATTTTCGGATGAAAAACGATGACTCCGGACCTGTCGAACGATCCCAAAATAGTCAATATGGATGAAATTTCAACATTTAATCTTTTGACTCTAAATGACTGTTGGATGTGAATTATGACTTTGTCAACTAAAATAAGTGTGTTTAAAGTCATTTCTGTGCCTGAAACGGGTCA